>NC_041388.1:649901740-650056610 GCF_002162155.2 Triticum dicoccoides | reverse complement strand
GGGAGGCGCTAACTGTTTTTCAGCGTACTAGGCAAAAGACTGGGAAAAGACATGGGCAAAGTATCAAGTGAAGTTAAGAAAATGACTCAGGACCAAATCTTGGCATTTGAACGAAGTGGAAAGGTTTCATTCCTTGGTCATTGCTTGACGGTAGACGATATTAAGGTAATAGTCCATGATTCTAGTGGTTGTTGATTTTAGAGTTCGGTGATTTTTATCATAAAGTTTTAGTTTGTGTCAAGAAGGGAAATTATGTTACTTTATTTTGTATATCCATTAGATTAAAAAATAAAGTCCCCTAATACTTCTTCAAATGACAAGATATATTTGGCATGTTTTGGTATTCTTCCTGAATATCACAAGCTCATGTCTCATGATCCTTCATGAATTTACATTTCAGATTTGCACCAGTTGGCACAGAACCTACAGATTTTACTGTGTTTTGATTTCCTCGAAATATACCTGATAAAATTTGTATATTTAGGTGGTCCGACAATTCAAGCGTCCAGCAAATATGTCAGAGAAAGAAATGGATGCTGCAGGAGATGGTATGGCACTAATTATATTAAATCATGGTAGCAGTTGCGCTTCTTTCAGACGATAACATTGATATGCTGTTTTTTGGTTGTAGGTGATGTTTTGGTCATATTGGATCTTACAGCTGATCAATCGTTGTTTGAAGCTGGAGTGGCTCGCGAGGTAGTGAACTAATTCTTTCTTTGTGTAGAACTGGTGCTCTATGTTTTTATATAGATTGTTTGACGAAAAAGGGTTTCCCCCCGCTTTATATTATAAAGCAACGACCACAGCAACAACCACATGGTTCAGGTAGCAGGATACAATACACGCACACCACAGGGATATGTTGTTTCAGTATTTCCTGTAATGAAATTTACATACGATGGATGTTCGCTGTCTGCCGTCGCATAGGTTCATTTCTTGATGCCTGAATTCACTAATTTTGCTTGACCCATGTCATGATGGTTTAGTAATAGATCAAAGGATTACCTGAAACTCCAATAATGTGATAATGGAGATCTAAAAGATAACACTGTCGCAGGAACCATGATGAGCTGTTTTGATGAACACACAGTGTGGTCTCATAATTTTACTTTATCTATCCAGGTCGTAAACAAAATCCAGAAGTTACGTAAGGTTGCTCAGCTGGAACCTACGGACCTGGTTGATGTGTATTACAAATCTGAAGATGATAACAACACACTTCAAGAAATTTTGCAGTCACAGGTAAGCTAGTTTAGTTTAAATAAAGGTTTATTGTTTCAGAGATCAGAATATTGCTTCATGAAATCTACTGTTATTATATGCAGGATCAGTACATTAGGGATGTGCTTGGTAGTTCACCTATCCCAAAGGCAATGGCGCAATCATATGTGGTGAGTTTAGATCTTATACAGTTTCAGCTTCCTGACTTCAACCTTAGTCAGCTAGGAACCCATGAAACTTTGCTTCATTCTGAGAGATTTCTGTACTGTGGCACATTCCAGTATGGTAGTTAGCCTGCTTTAAGATGATGTTCTCACATCTTCATAAAGCCCACAGTATGAAAAGAAAAACAGTTTTTTTTTTGCTTACTTTGTTAGCATAAGAAGCTGTTTTTTTAGAAACAGTTTTCATGCAGCTTGTGTGCTGTGTAAGTTTTGAAGTTTATGTTGCAACTTCCTTGTAATGCAATAAATTTGACTTCGTGAATAATTTGAATGTAATGTGGTTTTGGGACTTTGGGTAACTTGAGTTAGTCAGAGAACTTCCAGTTGTGATGTTATGATGTGGTTTGCAGGTTTTCATCTGTGAGGATTCCCACGTTGTACACGGTATGTCGTTTGTCATCTACATAGCAAGGTGCATCCCCGTGGTCACATCTGATCTCCTTCCCCATGCCGTAGGTAAACTGTTACGCTTCTGCTCTAGAGCGCAAATGCAAATCTTTCATGCATGTACTCACTCTTTTCGTTGTTCATACTATACCGTTCTTTGGGAGGAATTTTGCAAGTGATTTTATGTGTGTGCTTTGATGGAACAGGCAACAGTGACCACGTCGATGCATTACGAGCTTATTTGCTGTCAAGTTCTCTGGCCAGACTGAAGAGCGAATTCCAGGCTGGAAATGGCAAGGTAGGGCTGTCTAACAATGTTCTAACAGCGTTCAGGAAGTTATCATTTGGCTCTTATACGTTTGCCTTTGTTTCAGATTACAGTGAACTTGCCAGATCCAGATCCATCTCGTCCTCGGCTCTCCGGGCGTGCTCCGGGCCCTGCTGCGCGTCGACGCTCCACCACCTCCCTGCTACTGCCTCGCCCCATTTGCGCTGCTGCGCAACGTCCACTTTCACAGTGGCCATCGGCGTCCTCCTCCGGTCAGATCCGGCCGGTGCTCGCCGCTCTCGACCTGCGCCGCCATCCTCCATGTCGACCCTCCTCTGCTGGCGCTAGGTGGGCGGGCGGCCTGGCCCCTGGCGCCGGCGGCGCCCACGGCTGCGTTTCGGCCTTCTGGCCGTCCGTTTCGGCTGGCCGGCGACGGATCCGGCGGTTTCGGGTCCGGATCCGGCTCTCCCTCGGCTCGCAGCTCCCATAGCTCCCCTAGCCACCCCCATCCTCTCCGGCGGACGATGCACCCCGCTCCACCTCGCCTCGCTCCCCACGGATCCTCCTCGACCCCATCCTCCTGTGCGACCGAAGCCAGGCGGCCGCAGATCCGGCGCCGGCGTCCCCTCCCCTCTACATCGACAACCCGTCCTGCGCTTCCACCCCGCTCGCCCTCCCCGTCCCCGCCCCCTGCGCGCCCGTCACGGACGGGCTACGGCTGGTCCGGTGGATCCAGCGACGGACCCCTCCTCGCCTCCGCCACCGCCGGTCCCTGCCGGGAAGAACCTCCACTCTGGTGCCCCCACCCTCTGTCCACCTCCCACGCCGCCCCACCTCGTCTCCACCCTCCTCACCGGCGGCCTGCTCCACTCGTCCTTCCTCGGTTCACCATCCGCCTCACATGCCCGTCTTGGTCCTATCCTCTGTCGCCCTTCGACTCCACTTGGATGGCGGCCCACCATTGACGGATGTGCTACAGGAGAAATCCCCGCTGACCTTGTCAGCTGACCACGACGGCGTTACTCCAGCGTCGCTTACCCTCTTGGGGGCGTGGCTCATGTGCCACTCCTGTCTCTCGGTCCGGATTCACAGCTCTCGGCTCTGCCCGTCCACCTTCTTGAAGGCGTCGCTAGGGAGCTCCTTGCGGCCATTCATCCTCCGTTGCCCTTGGGGGTTGGTCATCCTCTGCTCTGCTAGCTCAAGACCCTCTCATGCATGTCGTCTGTTTTGGTGAGCTTCGTGCTCTTCGTGCTATCTCGGTTCATCTTTGCTCAACAACGATGCAACGATGCCTCCCCACCTTGTTAATCGTGTCGACTTGCCGTGGCGGAGTTTCCAATTAAGGTTCGTGATGGGTCACTCGTTGATTGGTGCTGCTCCTCTGTTGTGCCAAGGGGTTGGTACGCACGCCGGTGTGGTGCGTTAGGATAGTTGATTAGTGTTGGTATTGTGTTTCCTCGATGACACACCACTTCCACTCGACTTTTATGGTGGTGGTCTCTTGGCTTGCTGGCTAGGTAGTGCCTTCTTCGGGGCGTCCATATGCCCTCACCCTATGTAATCTTTCCCTCCTGTGTGGTTTTTTCGGCCCGGTTTCCCTTATAAACGGGGTCAACCTGTTAAGGTTTTCGATCCAATTTTCCTTATAAACTGGATCAAACACTTGGCATTTTGGTCACTTTGAGCAATATATTCAGGTGGGGAATCTCTCCCCCCGGTGACCGTTCAAAAAAAAAACCCAATCGACCTGCAGCTAGGAAAGCATGTAATTCTGAGCTGCAAATAGAGTAGCTTGGCGGCAGGCTAGTCTGGAAAATTATTGTGGACCAGCCTTGGTCATCCTTTCTTAATGGAATATTGGAAGCAACGCAACGGCAAAATGTGCGAGCATATCCATGTTTCCTTTCAAGGTTGGAGGTCTGGTTTGAATGATGTCCAACTTCTTCGATATAGATTTACCGAGCAGGCTTTTAACGTATAAATAGATGGAGCAGCAGCTTGTTGTAACCTCTTGTACAGGTTGTTTTTCGGTTTGCCTCATGTGTAGTTCTTAGTTTTCCTCTTGGTAGTTTGTATAGCCACCTTTTGTAACCTCCTTTGGTAGTTTTATTTCAAGGAAGAAAAGAAAAATAGAATCTGAATCTTTTGGAACTTTGCTCTTTTAGTTGTTATTATCATCTGTTCTTTTTACAGTAACAAGAACAGATGATGCTAATGATGGCTGAATTGCTCACAGGAAAGATGCTCGATTAGCTTGCCTCAAATTAATAACTGCAACCTATTGTTTGTCTGATAATATGGCTGTTTTTCAAGCAATCAATGCTACAGATTCCTATATGCCGTTGAATGGCTACTCAGGGCAACCATCTCTTTGATCAAAGAAGTTTGTCATGCCATTAGTGCAGATTCCTTCACATATCTAGATATTGAAATAAAGAGGCTGATAGATCGGAAAAGGAAGCGATGATTGAAAATAGGAAATCCATGCTTCTTGCCCTCTTCTCTCTGTTCCGTGTAATCATGCTTATGTCATAACAATCATACGTGTAACAAGTCTATCTAATCAATGAATACCCTTGAGGGCGAAATTTTATATTAACTCTCACATGAGAAAAGAGTGAAAAGGTCTGGCTATTAGACGTACCTAGTAAATTGTATGTGCTTTGCATGCCATTTAAATATATAACAAAATGGAAAAATACATTCATATATTTATTTCCTTTGCTACGTACAATCATATTGGATAAGATCCAGCTCTATCCCAACTTGGTTCTTAGTTCTTACTCCTCTAGAATTCAGTTTTCATTTTATTATTATTAGAGAATCAGATAAGCTCACCATCATAACAGTATAATCGACGATGTATCTAGGGATTCTAGGACGGACACCGACCACACCTGTCCCGTTCTGTTGTGTTTGATTTTCGTTTCTCCGAGCAGTACGCGTTGGTGCGATGTGGAAGCGATGTCCAGTTGGTGACGTGACTCTGACTGCATGACAACACACTACACAGATCTCGCTCTCTCAGGCAAATGTTACTTTCATACTTGGCAAACTGGGCATCGGATCATGAGGTAAAGGTGTTGTGCCGGCGATGTCAGCTCTCCGAAACTGTTAATTATTGGTAAAACTTACACCAAATGAACTGCAAAAACGTCGTACATTAGTATACACAGGTACTAGTACTTTATTTTGAGGTTTTGGTAAAACTTATTCCAATTCCTCCACCATTCCTTTCGATCTTCGCTGCAAATCAAATCAAACCACTGGTTTGACATGCACACAATTGCTGCATTTTTGTAGAATAGTACCAGTGTTCAGTTTTGCTTCGGAGAATTAACATGGATTTTTAAGCATAATATTCTGAGGTACTAATGGTTCAGTGCACATTTACCTTTTTTCCTGCTAAAATCTGGTATATTTGTATGCCTAACATGACCGCGGTATATCGACCAACCACTATTTTGAGGCGCTCAAAGTATCCTGGAACTTGGACCAGGGATTATAACCGCAAGATGTGGTGAGCTGAACCATTCATTAATTACCTTATAATAATCAAAAGCACATAGTATCAGAGCAACTATAGTCATGATATAAAGCGACAAGAAGCATCACCATAATACAAACATTCTGGATACTCTAATCTGGCACCTGTTCGTTTACCGTTTGAAATTTATCCCCTCTTCCGGCAATCTCATGCCATGTAACATCACCATCTAGCAGCAGGATTCTGTCACGCTATTGCAGATTCTGTCACATTTTATAACAACAACAACAACAAGGCTGCCATCACTCAACAAAAAGATCAATCTAACTTTTCGGAAAAGTAAAATAAAAGGCGTAAGAAAATGTACAACAATCTGCTATTCTGCTCTGTTACTCTAAGCCCTCGGCATTCACAATAAAGTAAACCCATCTACAGTATCTGCAAAAGTAGCAGTTGAAACCAGACGTGCAGACAAATGTTACCTTCACACTTAGGCATGCCACAATTGGCATCTCAGGTCATGAGGTAAAGGTGATGTGCGCGACGTCAGGTCTCCGAATATATATGAAAGATTACAATTACCTATTCCATGTTCTCAAGCAACATTCCTTTCAATCTGTGCTGCAAATCTAATCACTAGTCTGACAAGCTTACAACTGCTGCATTTTTGCAGAACGCCTTGCTTGGGAGCAACACAGATTCTTCAGCATACGATTTTGAGGTAAGTTGTCTTTTTTCCTTACTTAATCTAGCACATTTGCATGCCTAACAGTAATATATCGACAAACCAATGATTGAGGCGCTCAAAGTATCCGCAAGATATAGCGAATTGAAACCATTCATTACCTCACAATCCAAAGCATATAGTTATTGGCAAAACAACTCTAGTAAAAAAGAAGAAACACCCATTGCTATTTCTGTTACGTGTTGGTTCCCACGGCACGCACACAACGAGGCTTGGAACAGCAAAGGCGGTCATGTACCGTGCAGGATTGTGCATAAGATCAGGAGGCTCATATTGATATGATCCGACAACGTCTTATTTCCCTGGTGTCTACCTCTAGATGTGAGCCATGATCGTCAGTGCCAAGATGGTTACTATGGTAATGTTGATGCTGCAGTGTTTCATCGATGATCAAATGATGGCTTGGGGTGGCGATGTCCCGGCTTGCTCTTACCAGACTCTTCAAGGGGTCACCATCCCAGAACTGACTGAAGCAATAGCGATTTGACCAAAGGTCTGCATTTTGCTCTGTCAGACAGCTATCGTCGAGTGATGATTCTGGCTTCAGATTGTCTGATGGTGGTGAACAAGCTACAGGCCGCAGCTAGTTGCTGGTTCGACTTCCATTGCTCTTCAGATTTAGAGTTATTTTAACTCTCATGTTAATCATATCTGCAACGAGGATGTACAAGAATCTGTGTGTTACTCCAAGCCCTCAGCGCATTCGAAACCAGACGTGCAGAACTTGAAAGTGGCCCTTCACTCTATGATCGCTACCGACTCTGTTCAGGAGGTTTACGCCAAGTACCGTATCTTCGGAATTCACCTTGGAAGTGAGATTCAGTGGTTCCGAGGTACGTCCTTCCGCAACAACGGTGATTAGGTAGGGCTTTCAAGTGCTCAGAATCTCGCTGCTGGGTTGCTAGCATAAGCTGGAGGCGTCGTCGATGCCGAAGGTCAACGACATTTCCATTGAAACTAGGGAACATTGGCGCTACGAGTACTTTTGACACAAGAGCCAGGGCTACTGCAAGGTTCTTTTTTGTGCGGTCTGCACTCTCTTCGGTGTGCTCATGCTTTTGGAGATGATCCTTGAAGGTGCAGCTGTTGCAATTCCAACAGACTTAGTTCTAACACATATAGTCGGAAAGATAAAACACACCAAGTCTAATGTTGTGGTCAGAAAATGGTCAAGCAACTGACCTTGTGAGCCAGCAAGCAAGGAATGAGGGAAATAACAGATCAAATACATATACCATTTCATGATGTTATCAGCAGAATTACACGAGTTTCTGATGTTGTAGACCCAGGTTATGCAATTAATTCATCACGATGATGAACAATCAGATACTTTAGTACACATGAAAATAATATTAATTCCTAGCCAAAAAAAACTTAATTTGGATTTGCATTCATACGCATGCATGGTGCACACTGCAAAATAAGTAGCATGTGAAGGAAATATGCCCTAGAGGCAATAATAAAGTTATTATTTATTTCCTTATTTCATGATAAATGTTTATTATTCATGCTAGAATTGTATTAACCGGAAACATGATACATGTGTGAATACATAGACAAACAGAGTGTCACTAGTATGCCTCTACTTGATTAGCCCGTTGATCAAAGATGGTTATGTTTCCTAGCCATAGACAAAGAGTTGTCATTTGATTAACGGGATCACATCATTGGGAGAATGATGTGATTGACTTGACCCATTCCGTTAGCTTAGCACTTGATTGTTTAGTTTGTTGCTACTGCTTTCTTCATGACTTATACATGTTCACGTGACTATGAGATTATGCAACTCCCGTTTACCGGAGGAACACTTTGTGTGCTACCAAACGTCACAACGTAACTGGGTGATTATAAAGGTGCTCTATGGGTGTCTCCAAAGGTACTTGTTGGGTTGGCGTATTTCAAGATTAGGATTTGTCACTCCAATTGTCGGAGAGGTATCTCTGGGCCCACTCGGTAATACACATCACTTAAGCCTTGCAAGCATTGCAACTAATGAGTTAGTTGCGGGATGATGTATTACGGAACGAGTAAAGAGACTTGCCGTTCACGAGATTGAACTAGGTATTGAGATACCGACTATCGAATCTCGGGCAAGTAACATACCGATGACAAAGGGAACAACGTATGTTATTATGCGGTTTGACCGATAAAGATCTTGGTAGAATATGTAGGAGCCAATATGAGCATCCAGGTTCCGCTATCGGTTATTGACCGAAGACGTGTCTCGGTCATGTCTACATAGTTCTCGAACCCGGAGGGTCCGCACGCTTAAAGTTCGATGACGGCTATATTCTGAGTTTATGTGTTTTGATGTACCGAAGGTAGTTCGAAGTCCCGGATGTGATCACGGACATGACGAGGAGTCTCGAAATGGTCGAGACATGAAGATTGATATATTGGACGACTATATTCGGACACCGAAATGGTTCCGGGGGTTATCGGATATATACCGGGGTATCGGGGGGTTACCGGAACCCCCCGGAGGTTATTGGGCCTCATGGGCCCAATTGGTGGAAGAGGAGAGGCAGCAAAGGGGCAGCCGCATGCCCCTCCCCTCCCAAGTCCGAATTGGACAAGGAAGGGGGGCGGCGCCCCCTTTCCTTTCTCCCTCTTTCTCCTTCTCTCTCCTCTCCTACTCCAACATGGAAAGGAGGGGGGGAGTCCTACTCCCGGTGGGAGTAGGACTCCTCATGGGGCGCGCCAAGTGTGGCCGGCCCCCTCCCCCTCCTCCACTCCTTTATATACGGGCAGGAGGCGCCCCCTAGAGACACAACAATTGATCCCTTGGATCTCTTAGCCGTGTGCGGTGCCCCCCTCCATCATAATCCACCTCGGTTATATCGTAGCGGTGCTTAGGCGAAGCCCTGCGTCGGTAGAATATCATCATCGTCACCACGCCGTCATGCTGACAGAACTCTCCCTCAAAGCTCAGCTGGATCGGAGTTCGAGGGACGTCATCGAGTTGAACGTGTGTAGAACTCGGAGGTGCCGTACGTTCGGTACTTGATTGGTCGGATCGTGAAGACGTACGACTACATCAAACGCGTTGTGCTAACGCTTCCGCATTCGATCTGCGAGGGTACGAAGACACACTCTCCCCTCTCGTTGCTATGCATCACCATGATCTTGCGTGTGTGTAGGAATTTTTTTGAAATTACTACGTTCCCCAACAGTGGCATCCGAGCCTGGTTTTATGCGTTGATGTTATATGCACGAGTATAACACAAGTGAGTTGTGGGCGATACAAGTCATACTGCTTACCAGCATGTCATACTTTGGTTCGGCGGTATTGTTGGATGAAGCGGCCCGGACCGACATTACGTGTACGCTTACGCGAGATTGGTTCTATCGACGTGCTTTGCACACAGGTGGCTAGCGGGTGTCAGTTTCTCCAACTTTAGTTGAACCGAGTGTGGCTACGCCCGGTCCTTGAGAAGGTTAAAACAACACTAACTTGACGAACTATCATTGTTGTTTGATGTGTAGGTAAGAACGGTTCTTGCTCAGCCCGTAGCAGCCACGTAAAACTTGAAACAACAAAGTAGAGGACGTCTAACTTGTTTTTGCAGGGCATGTTGTGATGTGATATGGTCAAGACATGATAATATATTTTATTGTATGAGATGATCATGTTTTGTAACCGAGTTATCGACAATTGGCAGGAGCCATATGGTTGTCTCTTTATTGTATGCAATGCAATCGCCATGTAATTGCTTTACTTTATCACTAAGCGGTAGCGATACTCGTTGAAGCAACAGTTGGCGAGATGACAACGATGCTACGATGGAGATCAAGGTGTCGCGCTGGTGACGATGGTGATTATGACAGTGATTTGGAGATGGAGATCACAAGCACAAGATAATGATGACCATATCATATCACTTATATTGATTGCATGTGATGTTTATCTTTTATGCCTCTTATTTTGCTTTGATTGATGGTAGCATTATAAGATGATCTCTCACTAAATTTCAAGATAAAAGTGTTCTCCCTGAGTATGCACCGTTGCCAAAGTTCGTCGTGCCCAGACACCACATGATGATCGGGTGTTATAAGCTCTATGTCCATCCACAACGGGTGCAAGTCAGTTTTACACATGCAGAATACTCAGGTTAAACTTGACGAGCCTAGGATATGCAGATATGGCCTTGGAACACTGAGACCGAAAGGTCGAGCATGAATCATATAGTAGATATGCTCAACATAATGATGTTCACCATTGAAAACTACTCCATTTCACGTGATGATCGGTTATGGTTTAGTTGATTTGGATCACGTGATCACTTAGATGATTAGAGAGATGTCTATCTAAGTGGGAGTTCTTAAGTAATATGATTAAATGAACTTAAATTTATCATGAACTTAGTACTTGATAGTTTTTTTTGCATGTCTATGTTTGTTGTAGATAGATGGCTCGTGCTTGTTGTTCCGTTGAATTTTAATGCGTTCCTTGAGAAAACAAAGTTGAAAGATGATGGTAGCAATTACACGGACCGGGTCCATAATTTGAGGATCCTCATTACTGCACAGAAGAATTACGTCCTGGAAGCACCGCTAAGTGCCAAACCTGCTGCAGGAGCAACACCAGATGTTATGAACACCTGGCAGAGCAAAGCTGATGACTACTCGATAGTTCATTGTGCCATGCTTTATGACTTAGAACCGGGACTTCAACGGCGTTTTGAACGTCATGGAGCATATGAGATGTTCCAGGAGTTGAAGTTGATATTTCAAGCAAATGCCCGGATTGAGAGATATGAAGTCTCCAATAAGTTCTATAGCTGCAAGATGGAGGAGAATAGTTTTGTCAATGAGCATATACTCAAAATGTCTGGGGTATCATAATCACTTGACTCAACTGGGAGTTAATCTTCCTGTTGATAGTGTCATTGACAGAGTTCTGCAATCACTGCCACCAAGCTACAAGAGCTTTGTGACGAACTATAATATGCAAGGGATGAATAAGACAATTCCCAATCTCTTCGCAATGCTAAAGGCTGCGGAGGTAGAAATCAAAAAGGAGCATCAAGTGTTGATGGTCAATAAGACCGCCAGTTTCAAGAAAAAGGGCAAAGGGAAGAAGAAGGGGAACTTCAAGAAGAACAACAAACAAGTTGCTGCTCAGGAGAAGAAACCCAAGTCTGGACCTAAGCCTGAGACTAAGTGCTTCTACTGCAAACAAACTGGTCACTGGAAGCGGAACTGCCCCAAGTATTTGGCAGATAAGAAGGATGGCAAGGTGAACAAAGGTATATGTGATATACATGTTATTGATGTGTACCTTACCAGAGCTCGCAGTAGCACCTGGGTATTTGATACTGGTTTTGTTGCTAATATTTGCAACTCGAAACAGGGACTACGGATTAAGCGAACACTGGCTAAGGACGAGGTGACGATGCACGTGGGAAATGGTTCCAAAGTCGATCTGATTGCCGTCGGCACGCTACCTCTACATTCGGGGTTAGTTTTAGACCTAAATAATTGTTATTTGGTTCCAGCGTTGAGCATGAACATTATATCTGGATCTTGTTTAATGCGAGATGGTTATTCATTTAAATCTGAGAATAATGGTTGTTCTATTTATATGAGTAATATATTTTATGGCCATGCACCCTTAAAGAGTGGTCTATTTTTGATGAATCTCGATAGTAGTGATACACATATTCATAATGTTGAAGCCAAAATATGCAAAGTTGATAATGATAGCGCAACTTATTTGTGGCACTGCCGTTTGGGCCATATTGGTATAAAGCGCATGAAGAAACTCCATACTAATGGACTTTTGGAATCACTTGATTATGAATCACTTGGTACTTGCGAACCATGCCTCATGGGCAAGATGACTAAAATGTCGTTCTCCGGAACTATGGAGCGAGCAACTGATTTGTTGGAGATCATACATACTGATGCATGTGATCCAATGAATGTTGAGGCTCGCGGCGGGTATCGTTATTTTCTCACCTTCCCATATGATTTAAGCAGATACGGGTATATCTACTTAATGAAACATAAGTCTGAAACATTTGAAAAGTTCAAAGAATTTCAGAGTTAAGTTGAAAATCATCGTAACAAGAAAATAAAGTTTCTACGATCTGATCGTGGAGGAGAATATTTGAGTTACGTGTTTGGTCTACATTTGAAACAATGCAGAATAGTTTCGCAACTCACGCCACCCGGAACACCACAGCGTAATGGTGTGTCCGAATGTCGTAATCGTACTTTACTAGATATGGTGCGATCTATGATGTCTCTTACTGATTTACCGCTATCATTTTGGGGTTATGCTTTAAAGACGGCCGCATTCACGTTAAATAGGGCACCATCAAAATCCGTTGAGACGACACCTTATGAACTATGGTTTGGCAAGAAACCAAAGTTGTCGTTTCTTAAAGTTTGGGGCTGCGATGCTTATGTGAAAAAGTTTCAACCTGATAAGCTCGAACCCAAATCGGAGAAATGTGTCGTGCGAGGGTACGTAGACACACTCTCCCCTCTTGTTGCTATGCATCACCATGATCTTGCGTGTGCGTAGGATTATTTTTTTGAAATTACTACGTTCCCCAACAGCATGTACATTGCTTTCAGTCTGATGGTACTCATATGTTAGTAAGATGAAACTTGCTGGCACATTAGAAGTCCTGAAATATTTTTTGTGGGAGTGGTTGGACTTAAGATAAAATTGAGAACATATTCCTACTTTCTTACTTCATTTTTCTGCGCACTATCAATTGAAAACATCATGAAGATAGTATGATATATCAGAAACACTGCTCTTTGCTATAGTTCCTCATAACGTTTTTTGGCATTATTAGTGACCAGTGACCACAAAAATGATTTGCTTTGTTACTGTATTTATTTACTTTGCTGAGATCATGAACAAATTTCTCATTTTTAAAAGGTAGGACAGCGAGCATTTAGCAAAGTAGCCGGGAGATCTTCTGCACTTGTTAACCAAAATTATCTTCGACAACTATTTCAAATTACTTTTGAATTGATCAAATATACATATTGTCGTGGATTTAACACAGCAGATGCCCTGGCAAAAGGACTTAGGTGTGGAGCCATCACAACTGGGTTGGCTTGAAGGGGTTAAATGGGACAAAGGACACAAACTTTACCCAGGTTCGGCCCCTCTCAGCGAGGTAAAAGCCTACTCCTGCTTTAGGTTGTATTGCTTGGGTTTCGATTAGCAGGGAGCGAATACGCTTGGCCTAGTTCTCGTTTGATTGTTTCTTGAGTTAACCCGCCGCCGGGTCACCCCTTTATATACAGGTGGATGCCCGACGGCTTACATAGTCCTGGTCGACTCACACAAACATGACCGTCTCGGTTTCTAACTAAGCTTGCCTTACAAAACAAGTTAAACATATGGCGGCTCATCCCTTTGGGCCTCAAGTCACCTCTGGGTCTTGGGCCTCCAATGAACTTGCTTCATGAACTGCCATCTTCATATCTTCTTAGACCTTGTCGGGCTTCTTTATCTTTAAGCCGCTAGTGGCGTGACCAGGCCCCTCCTAGGCGGGTCATACCCAGTAGTTATATCCCCAACATTAGGCCCCAGGTTGATGTGAACTTGTTCACATCAATCTTCATTACTTGTCTTAGCAAAATCTTCCATCGTCAATTCCTCATGAGCCTGCTATAACCCACCATGATGTCACCTCATAAAAACGCGGTAACCCGCCATGACATTAGGTGCATTAACTGCGCACAAAGCCCAAAATATCTTAATAGATCCTTATCTTTAATGAACCTTCGAAAATCAAGGGGTCTTTGTAGCCACACAATTATTTTCGACCTCCTTGATTCCCGCACATGCCATCTATTCACTCCCTTATAAATAGGGACAGGGGGTCCTCCCTTTCACTTTTACCTTGCCCCCTCGTCTTCATCTTCCTCCTTGCGACGCCTCAGCCGACCTGAGCTCCGCCGCCGCCGTCTTCCTCCAGCGTCCTCAACTCCGGCCGCTGCACCAACCTGAACAGACCAGAAAACTGTGGCGCGCCTCCGCTGTTCATCAGCATCAGTAAGTATTCCTTTTTTCCCGTAACAGATCTGCATTAGGGTTCTGCCGTTCGTCGGTGTTCCTCGTTGTTCTTCATTCCTCCCCTTAGAACGTGTGGTTTGATCTGAACACAACACTGGACTTGTGCGGTAGCAGTTGTAGCATCCCTTTTCAATTGTAAGTAACACCTTCTCTGTACAATAGCTCATCTGAGCACACGAGTTCTTCTGCTGACGCCACTTTAGGTTTAGAATTTATTTTCTTTTCTGAACTACTGTAGATCCAAAATCATACAACTGATCTGTGGAACCTGTTTGTCCGTCACTTAGCAAAATTTCACTTATAGATCTATCGCACTGTTATTGTGTGGGCGGCTTATACAATAAGCCGTATCCCGCCATATAGCATTAGTCCCCTTTTTAAGCCGCCGTATATGTTCACCATCTGTATAACCCGACATCGTCTTCCGGTTTAACCAGGCTGATCTTTATATCACTTATTCTTCTGCATATGAATCGGCCTTGCATAATGCACTTACTTTTTGATCACTGGCCGGCTTAATAGCATAACCTTAATCCAGCGATATTTTCCTTTTTAGGCTTTCATCAACAAAATGACCAAAACTGTTACCTCATGCAACTGGGTCGCCTCCCGGGTTACCGAGCGGACACTGAATGAGCATGTTCAAGTGGGTGTCTTAGCCGCTAAGAATGTTATTCACTGGAGAGTCCCAGGAACTGAGACCATCCCAGACCCAAAATAAGGCGAAGTTATAGTCTTTACTGATCACATGCTCCGGGGGTTCACTCCACCCGGCTCAAAATTCTTTCGTGATGTGTTGCACTTCTTCCAACTCCATCCACAAGATATTGTGCCCAACTCTGTTTCAAACATCTGCAACTTCCAAGTCTTTTGTGAAGTGTATCTTCAACAGGAGCCCATAGTCAAATTGTTCAGGGAATTCTATTACCTAAACCGCCAGACCGAGTTCACGGATGGGCCCAACTTAGACCTAGGGGGCATTTCAATTCAGAGGCGGAAATAAGCCACGTTTCCTGATGTTGCACCTCCCAGCCATCCCAAGGACTGAAACCAGACTTGGTTCTACTGCAAAGACACCTCTCCGGAAGGCAAAAATCCTCTGCCGGGTTATCGTGAAAGCTGGCTTAGCAACAGACATCCTCTCCCAGAGCGGACCAGCATAGAAGAACCGTCCAAATATATGCCGGTATTTTCAAAGATCAGAGCCTTGATGGCCAATGGCTTGACTAGAGTCGATCTGGTTCGTTGCTGGGTCGCATGGAGGATCTTGCCCTTAAGCCGCCAATCCGTCTTAATGTGCGAGTATACCGGCAACGTCAAAGATCCGCTGCGTTACTCTCCAATCCGTCTCAAAGATAAATAGATCAACGATATGACCAAGACTTTGCTCAATGAGAGCTTAGAGACTTGTAGCAAAGTGGGGCTAAACCCCTTCTGCACCCTCAACAAGCCGCCAGCTGTAAGTATCACTACAAAAAAAGACACATCCGTGACATTTTGGGCCGAACGAATTTTTTTTCTGTCATACATATGACACTTCTATGACGATAATTGTGACAAAACCCGGTATCATCATAGATGTGGTGGGCTCCTACTTCTATGACAAAAAATCATAACAGAAAATGGGCTTTTCGTCCTGGGCGGGTCGGAGACGCAGCTGCATGACATTCTTTGGGCCGTCCATGACGGAAAAAACCGTGGTAGAAGCGAGGGGGAGGAAAATTTCGGGGAGTTCCCGGTTACGGTGGGAGGTCGGGGGCCGAGCGATGCACGTTTCTCTCGTACACATACACGTGTGTGTGCGAGGCGTTGGCTCTAACTGAACCCGAGCGAGGCGTTGGGCTCTAACTGAACCCGAGCGATTGTAGTGCAGGCTACGCGTTACTGAACCCGAGCGATCGATCAATGGCTGTTAACTGAACCTGATCGAGCGATTCCTTGGCTACTGCTGCTAACTGAAGCCGATCGATGGGATGAACAATGAGCGTTGCGGGGGTTTGGATGAACAGTGAGCGGTGGCGTTGTCTCTGGATGAACATGACCCCGTGGTGTGGTGGAGGGCTGGATGAACAGTAGACAGTCGAGGGGTGCCCGTGGAGGAGTGGATGAACAGGACCCCGTGGTGTGGAGGGCAGGATGAACAGTAGACGGTGGAGGGGTGCCTGTGGAGGGGTGGTTGAACATGACCCCGTGGTGTGGATGGCTGGATGAACAGTAGACGGTGGAGGGGTGGTTGAACAGTAGCCGGTGGAGTAGCGCGCGGTGGAGGCTGGAGGAGGTCGACGGTGGATGAACAGTAGCTCGTGGAGGCTGGAGGGAGTCGACAGTGGAGATGAACAGTATCCCGTGGAGTCCCGTTTTGCAGTACGCCACACCCCTCCCGATGAACAGGACCCCCGTTTCGACCGTAGCGCTCCAACATGTAAGTGCATCTACTGCCCCTTAGTGATTTTGGTGTATTGAAGACTTATTGGTTAAGGGACTAATGCGTGTGTGAGTATACACAGGTCTATAAGTCTATGAGGAGTTTGATATTTACAGGAAAAGTCGACCCCTAAAAATGAATATCTTCGAGTGAAGATTTTGGTATTTCTGAAGACTTTCATGAAGACTTTGAAAGTGAAGAAATTGGTGTGTCCGTGAAGACTTGATATTCATGCGAGAAATATGAAGCTTGAAGACTTTCGTTTTCATAGTTTTGTTTTTCTCTTTCTTGAGTCATAGGAAACACCGTACTATTAAAGGGGGTCGAGGAAATACTAAGGAAAAATTTCCATGTGATGCTCAACTCAAATCCTACACCTACCAATCCCTTCGAGTGAAGCCATTGGAAATCTCATACAGTTCAGTCAATTTCTTCAGTGACAGAGACGAAGTTCTTCCTGACTGAGGAGTTAGGAATTCACCAGTGCGGATTGCCTACACAGTGAGGAACATGATAGCCCTGAGGATTTTGCTACTCAAAATTCCGACCGTTGCTGTGCTATGCGCCAGCTGTCCCAAAATATCTATCCACCTAAGAGTCATATCATTGAAGGGCATTTATGTCTTATCATGTCGGGCTGCTCCCTAGGCTATAAATAGCCGCCCCCTACAACCACTAGCTGGTTGGCTGCTCCGAGAGAAACTGACACTTGTCATTTGAGAGCAACCCATCCTCCGAGGACTTTGAGCGAAAATCATCAAGTGAGGAAAAACCAAAAACCAAAAACCCAAACACCTACAAACCCCAAGTGATTGAGCATCACTGAAGAGATTGATCCTGAGTGGATCCGACGCTTGTTACCTTTGAAGACTGTGCTTCTTCCAGACGGTTAGGTGTCATGGTCTAGAGCATCCAAGAGGAATTGTGGATCGCCGAGTGACCAAGTTTGTGAAGGTTTGGAAGTCGCTTGAAGACATACCACGAGTGATTGGACGAGGTCTGTGTGACCTTAGTTCAAGGAGAATACGGTGAGGACTGGGTGTCTTGGACTAAGTGTCCTTGACTGGGTGTCCGGGACTGTGTGTCCTCGAGTTTAAATACTCAGCCGCTCCAACCAGATGTACAACTGAGACAGCAGTTGGAACTGGTCTACCAAATCATTGTCTTCACCGACCTTACTGGTTTTATTTCCTCAACTCTTTCATTTCCTCATAACTGTGCTGTATGTTTGTTCATATCTGTGTTTGAAGACTTTGACTGAAGACTTTCTCAATTTCCTCAGTTCAATTTCTTCAGTCTGTTTGCCTTCATCCTGAGTTATCCTGTGATTACGCTTCCTGTACTCTGTGCCTGTCTTCATTTCATCATGATGACTATGCTTGTATTCTGTTGTGTTTACTTTTGAGTACTTATTCCGCTGCTAGTAGTTCTTTGCTAAGGAATTTCCTCACCAGCAAATTCCTCAGTGAAGAATTTCATAAAAATCGCCTATTCACCCCCCCTCTAGTCGATATAACGCACTTTCACAACACAAGTCCATTTCCTCCGTTTTGCGGTATGCCACACCCCTACCGATCAACAGGACCCCCGTTTCGACCGTAGGAGGTCCGTTTCCTCTGTTTTGCGGTATGCCACACCCCTCCCGATCAACAGGACCCCCGTTTCGACCGTAGGAGGTCCGTTTCCTCCGTTTTGCGGTACGCCACACCCCTCCCGATCAACAGGACCCCCATCTCGACCGTAGGAGCTCCGTTTCCTCCGTTGTGCGGTACGCCAGGCCTCGTTTCCATCGCCTCTTCCGTCCAAGCCCTCCCGATGAACATGACCACGCATTTCGTTCCGACCCATGAACACGACGACGACGCTATTTCTCCGTTCTGACCCAGCCATATACACGAGCCCTCGCCGTACGTATGCGCGAGTAGGCGTTCGAGACCCCGCCCATATGTACACATACGTGGCCGTATTTTCTTTCCTGCACCCTGGCCGTTGTATGTACGTGTACATGCTACATGCGCGCCTCTACTACGACACGTGCGCGCCTCTACTACGACACGTGCGCGCCTCTACTACGACACGTGCGCGCCTCTACATCGACCAGTATGTACGTACACGTTCGCGACCAGAATGACAACGCTACGTACGCTTCGACCAGGTGGTTCCCGACTGTCAGGCACTTCCTTGCCTGCGAAGATGTAGCTGGTGGGTCCCAGCAGTCAGGGGGCGAATCGTTTTTTTGCCCGGACGCACTTCCTTGCGTGCGAAGATGTAGCTGGTGGGTCCCAGCAGTCGGGGGGCCGGTGGGTCCTAGCAGTCAGGGGGGCGAATCGTTTGGTTTTCTTTTTCTTTGCCCGAACGCACTTGCTTGCGTGCGAAGATGTAGCTGGTGGGTGTAATGCCCCGAGACCGTTGCGCCAGGTGTCTTCCAGTTATTCGCTGTTGTTGCCATGTCATTCACTTGCATGTTGCATCTTGTCATGTCATCATGTGCATTGCATCATCATGTTTTCGAAACTTGCATCTGTTCCGGTCTCCTCATTCTCTCTGTTGTTCGTTCTGAGCCCAGACACACTTGCACGCGCCCGCGGCATGCCCGAAATAGTATTTTTAAGTGGCCGGAAAATGTTCTCGGATTGGGTTGAAAGTTGGCGTGCGGTCTTATTATAGTGTAGATAGACCGCCTGTCAAATTTCATCGCATTCGGAGTTCGTTTGACGCCCCAACGGATAACTATAGCGGCATTATAGCCGGTCTAACGTCAGACGTTTTCGGTCTTCGGAAACAGATGTCGGGCCCTCTCTCTCTCTTCTCCCCCTCGCAGTCTCGCCACAGCCCACCTAGTCCATCCTCCTTCCCCTCTTCGCTTCCGGAGTTGTCTGATGCGACCGCACGGTCCGAAACCCTCTCTGCACAGTGCATCGAACCCCTCACGTGCGTGTCCGAAATTGTCCCGGACCCGACCCGGGCAGTCGTCACCGTTGTGTCCGGATCATTCCCAAACGTTTACAAAACGTCTGCGTTTCTTATTTAGACTTTCCTAGCCTATATATTCTCGACCGTCGGATTTTGATCGGATGAGCCAACTCCCTTCTTTTCCATATATATATAGTCCAACCCCTACCCAAATCAGATAAATCCCTAATTTTTAGGGATCCTCCCGAGCGCTGCCACTCTTCCTGTCTCCTCCTCATAGGGATCCTCCCCGATCCAAAATCCCTCCTCTGTTTTCCGTGTCTGTCCAACCCCGCTCCTCCTCCCGATCCCCATGAATCCTTCTTCCTCGCCCTCGCGCTCCCGAAGATGGTCAGCCCTCGCAGCCCCTCGCGTCCGCGCGCCCGTAAAGCAGCAGTAGCAGTCGAGCGCCCCGTTCCCCTTCCTGCACCTCGATCTAGAACGCCGCCGGCAGCCTCTACCACCACGCCGCCGCTGCTGGACCAGCAGGTCCCCTGCCTTGTTGTCCGGCCGACGCCAGCGATCGGAACCTCGCCGAAGATGAGCACCTCTGCCCTTTTCCCTCCCCTTCTTTCTCCTGTCTTCTTCTCGTTCCTCTGTTTTCCTCCTCTTAGTATCTCATCTCTCTCTCGTTCTCTCTCTCTGTGCCAGGATGCAGCGTCGCCCATGGCCTTGTCTCCGGCCAGAATGAGCCTTCCCCGGTGCTCCCTCGACCCACGCCGCCTCGGATCGATCGAGCCAGACCGGTTCCAGCCGTCTCCTGCCGTCGACGCCGTCTACTTTAGGTCGTTGCGCGGCACGCCAAGTCCCTGCCTTGCTGCCAAGACCTCGCCGGAGCCCTCGATGTCCGCAGCCGCAGCCCCTTGCTCCTCCGCAACCCCGAGCTTGGTGCCGTCCTCTGCTCCCGCATCGCTCGTACCTAGACCCGTCGATCTCCATGCCCCGCCGCCGGCCTTTGCTCGCTCTGCATCGAGCAGAGGAGCTTGAACTGCTCGCACTCCTGTACCCGCGCGAGGACCGCATCACCATTGACCGCGGTTCTGCGTGTAGGACCCGGTCGCGCCATCGCCTCGCCTCTGCAGCCTGCCTCCCGAGCTCCTCCCGCACCGATCCCCGACGCCAGCGCCCTTGCCTGTGCAGCTACGCCGCCGCCTACCTTCAACCAACACTGAAACGAGATGACGAGCGCCGCACCATGTGCGTTGACCTCTCCAGCGAGGCCCGGCAGCATCCTCCGTTCCCTGGGCCGGCCCTTCTCCTCCTCTGCTCCATCCAGCTAGGCCGAGGCCCATGGTGAGAGACCCCCCAGCCCCTCCTGTGCTCTGAGGGGCCAACCAGATCCGGCCCGTATCCTGTTTTTTTTACATAGAACATTTTCCTATTTTCCCAGAGAACGTCAGTTTTGCTGAAAAGACCCTCATGTTCATGCATTTAATATCTCACAAACCATGCATCGGATTAAAATAAGTTATATATGAAACTTGCTTAGAATTTTGTGTAGATTAATAATATGCCACTTTCATCCATGTTTAAAATGTCTAAAACGATGTTTGTTTAAATTTGCTCCTATGTCATGCTAAAATGCTTTAATTCATAACTAAATAACCGTAGCTCCAAATTTAATAAACTTTATATGTAAATGGGGTGGAAAAATGCCTAGTTTATCATGGTGGCTTTACTTTGCATGTTTGACAACTCTAAAGTATGGTTTAGGGCAGAACAGGACCTAACCTAATATATGCACATGAGGAGTTTCCGGATTTGTTGTTTGTTGTTCCCGGCCTCATTTAAACTTGACTAGATAGGTAGTTTTGCTTTACTTCACCCCTTGCCATGCTAACCAACATTTAATATTGTTGAGTACCTAAACGAGAGAGAACTAAATAAGTCATGTGGTGTTTTCTTCAATATGCAACTCCGTTGCATGTTGAGCTCCACTTAATTTGTAGGATTGTTTGTGCATTTTGTCATGCCATGTATCTTTAAACCGGACATGCATCATACTTGTTGTGCATCATGCCATGTTTATGTGATGGTTGTTTACTATGTTGTTTGCTTCTTTCCGGTGTCACTTCTTCGGGTTAGTTCCATTAACGTCGCGTTTGTGAGGACCCGTTCGACTATGTCCGTTTGTCTTCTTCATGGACTCGTTCTTCTTCCTTGCGGGATTTCAGGCAAGATGACCATACCCTCGAAATCACTTCTATCTTTGCTTGCTAGTTGCTCGCTCTTTTGCTATGCCTATGCTGCGATACCTACCACTTGCTTATCATGCCTCCCATATTGTTGAACCAAGCCTCTAACCCACCTTGTCCTAGCAAACCGTTGTTTGGATATGTTACCGCTTTGCTCAGCCCCTCTTATAGCGTTGTTAGTTGCAGGTGAAGATTGAAGTTTGTTCCTTGTTGGAACATGGAGATGTTGTTCCTTGTTGGAACATGTTTACTTGTTGGGATATCACAATATCTCTTATCTAATTAATGCATCTATATACTTGGTAAAGGGTGGAAGGCTCGGCCTTATGCCTGGTGTTTTTTTCCACTCTTGCCGCCCTAGTTTCCGTCATATCGGTGTTATGTTCCCGGATTTTGCGTTCCTTACGCGGTTGGGTTATAATGGGAACCCCTTGATAGTTCGCCTTGAATAAAACTCTTCCAGCAAGGCCCAACATTGGTTTTACCATTCGCCACCTAGCCTTTTCTTTCCCTTGGGTAGGCCTGCCCAAGGGTCATCTTTATTAAACCCCCGGGCCAGTGCTCCTCTGAGTGTTGGTCCAACCTGTCAGCTGACGGTGGCCACCAGGGGCAACTCTGGGCTGGCCTACCGGAACCTTGGACAATCCGGTGTGCCCTGAGAAAGAGATATGTGCAGCTCCTATCGGGATTTCTCGGCACATTCGGGTGGCTTTGCTGGTCTTGTTTTACCATTGTCGAAATGTCTTGTAACCGGGATTCCGAGTCTGATCGGGTCTTCCTGCTAGAAGGAATATCCTTCATTGACCGTGAGAGCTTGTGATGGGCTAAGTTGGGACACCGCTGTAGGGTTTTGAACTTTCGAAAGCCATGTCGCGGTTATGGGCAGATGGGAATTTGTTAATGTCCGGTTGTAGAAAACCT
Source organism: Triticum dicoccoides (assembly GCF_002162155.2). Taxonomy (NCBI): domain Eukaryota; kingdom Viridiplantae; phylum Streptophyta; class Magnoliopsida; order Poales; family Poaceae; genus Triticum; species Triticum dicoccoides. The sequence continues at coordinate 650,033,735 of NC_041388.1, read as the reverse complement.
AAAGTTGATCTTAATTAAAATACATCAACCGCGTGTGTAGCCGTGATGGTCTCTTCTCGGCGGAGTCCGGGAAGTGAACACGGTGTTGGAGTTATGCTTGACGTAGGTTGTTCTAGGATCACTTCTTGATCATAGTTGTTCGACCGTGCTTTGCCTTCTCTTCTCGCTCTCTTTTGCGAATAGGTTAGCCACCATATATGCTAGTCGCTTGCTGCAGATCCACATCATACCTTTACCTTACCCATGAGCTTAAATAGTCTTGATCGCGAGGGTGTGAGATTGTTGAGTCCCCGTGACTCACAGATACTTCCAGAACTAGCTTGCAGGTGCCGTTGAACTATGCGGATGACGCAACCAAGCTCAAGGAGGAGCTCGATGAATATCTTGTCCTTTGTGTTGTTCCGTTTCCGGTTGATCAGTAGTGGAGTCCAGTCGGGACGATTGGGGATCTGTGTAGCATTTGAGGTAGTCTTCTTTTATTTTGGTTCCGTAGTTGGACCTTGTTTGTATTTGGCTGATGTAATGCTTTATTCATGTAATTGTGTGACGTGGCAATTGTAAGCCAACTATGTATCTTTCCCTTATGTATTACATGGGTTGTGTGAAGATTACCTCACTTGCGACATTGCTTTCAATGCGGTTATGCCTCTAAGTCGTGATTCGACACGTGGGAGATATAGCCGCATCGAGGGCGTTACAGTGGGTCCCAACAGTCAGGGGGTAAATCATTTTTTTTGCCCAGACGCACTTCCATGCGTGCGAAGGTGTAGCTGGTGGGTCCCAGCAGTCAGGGGGAAAACGTTTTTTCGCGAAATACGGTGGCCCGTCCGGTGGGTCCCTACTGTTAGGTGGAGGAATCATTATTTTCCGCGTAATAAGGAGGCACTTCCTTGCTGCCGCGGTGGACCCAGCTGTCAGCCTCTCCACGTACAGTCCACGTTCGATGGAAGTTGTTCCTTGACCATGTTGACCACGCCCCGCCGAGAGCACCAGGGCGGTGGCCGACGGCGAGGCCTAGGAAGGGGACGACGGGGAGCCGGGGAAGACGCGGTAGTGGAAGCCCCCGCGCGCGCGGAGAGGAGTACGAGGGTTCACTGGTTCGGCTGCGGTGTGAGGCTGCCACCGCCGCAGGGCCTGGCCAGCGGTGGGAATAGTAGGGGGCGGTGAGGCCTCCGCGGCAGCACAGCCGGCCACGGGAGGCAGGAGCATGCGGCACGACCGGCGCTGCTTTGGGCGGCTGGAGCAAGAAGACCAGAGGTTGAAGAAGCAGTACAGCCGTTGGATGGACATCGTACAGTCAGTGGAGCTAGAATCATTCATATTGACTAAAGTTGACAAAGGCCCCCGTCCCAGTCAACTTAGTAGGCCCACAAGTCAGCCTCCCACCATGGTGGGTCCCGGCTAGCAGGGGAAGTATTCATTTTTTTGTGCGTAATAAGGAGGCACTTCCAATGGGTCCGAGCTGACAGCGGGGGGAACGTTTTTTTCACGAAATACGCTGGCCCGTCCGGCGGGTCCGAGCAGTCAGGGGGGAAACGTTTTTTTCGCGAAATAAGGTGGACCGTCTGGTGGGTCCCTACTGTAAGGTGGAGGAATAATTATTTTGTGCGTAATAAGGAGGCACTTCCTCGCGGCCGCCTGGACCCAGCTGTCAGCCTCTCCACGTACAGTACTCTTCCGATGAAAGTCGGTCATTGACCACGTTGACCACACCGCGCCGAGAGCACCAGGGCAGTGGTCTGGACGACGACGAGGCCTAGGAAGGGGATGACACGGATCCGGGGAAGACGCAACAGCGGAAGCCCGCGCGGAGAGGAGTACGAGGGTTCACTGGTTCGGCTGCGGTGTGAGGCTGCCGTGGCCGCAGAATAACAGGGGGTGTGGGTGAGTAGAGGGATGGCCTGGCCAGCGGTGAGAGTAGTAGGGGGCGGTGAGGCCTCCGCCACATCGCAGCCAGCCACGGGAGGCAGGAGCATGAGGCACGACCGGTGCTGGTTTGGGCGGCTGGAGCAAGAAGACCAGAGGTTGAAGAAGCACTACGGCCGTTGGATGGACATCGTACGGTCACTGGAGCTAGAATCGTGCATATTGACTAAGTTGACAAAGCCCTCCGTCCCCGTCAACTTAGTAGGCCCACAAGTCAGCATGCCACTATACTGGGTCCCAGCTAACAGGGGGAGTATTCATTTCTTTGTGCGTAATAAGGAGGCACTTCCTTGCGTGCGAAGATATAGTTGGTGGGTCCGAGCTGTCAGCAGCGGTAACGTTTTTTTCGCGAAATGTAGAGGCCCTTTCAGTGGGTCCCAGATGTCAGGTGGAGGAATCATTATTTTGCGCGTAATAAGGAGGCATTTCCTTGCGTGCGGCCGTGGACCCATCTGTCAGCCTCTCCACCTAAAGTCCACTTCAGATGCATGTCGGTCGTTGACCACGTTGACCAGGCCGCGCCGAGAGCACCAGGGCAGTGGACGACGGCGAGGCCTAGGAAGGGAACGACACGGAGGCAGGGAAGACTCGACAGTTGTTTCCCATGCGGAGGGGAGTACGACTGTATGAGGGTTTACTGGTTCGTCTGCCGTCGCCGAAGAATAACAACAGGTGTGGGTGAGTAGAGGGATGGCTAGGCTAGCGATGGGAGTACAGTGGGGTGGTGAGGCCTACGCGACAGCAGAGCCGACCGCGGGGAGGAGGGAGCAGGCAGTCCTGCCGGCGCCTCTTTGAGCGGCTGGAGCAGGAAGAACAGAGATTGAAGAAGCACGATGGCGTTGGATGGCCATCCAACAGTCACTGCTTGTGCTTCAACCATTTTTTTAGGAAAGCCTCAAATCTGTGGGAAATAGCATACAACCCATCTGCCACTATTTCTAATAATTTACAGCCCATTTGCTAATTATTAAGGTTTTTTTGGAGCCCATATTCTTTTTGTTAGCATTACAGCCCATATTGTGGCCACGGTTAAAAAATTATATGAAATTTTCCATATTTCGGTGCGGTCCGAACTGTTTTTAATCCCGAAATTTCGACTCACATTCAAACTGATTTTAAAAATAAATGTATATCAATATAAAATCCAACAAATTCTCCACGCATAAAAATTAACGTAATTTAAAATCTCGAAATGAAAAAAAAGATATTTGAAACTAATTGCTGGTTTGATGTGTTTTAAAAATGTACAACCCATTTCTCATTACCGATGGGCCATTTTCTCGACCAGCCGAATGAAAGCTCTTCTCGTCTTGAAAGATTTGCAGCTCAACAGGCCTGACAAAGAGACTTGCTTGGCAAATCACAAAAAGACTGGGGTGTGGCCGTGGACCCAGCTGTTAGCCTCTCCACGTACAGTACTCTTCCGATGGAAGTCATTCCTTGACCACATTGACAACGCCGCGCGGAGAGCACCACGGCGGTGGACGACGGCGAGGCCTAGGAAGGGGACGACACGACAGTGGAAGCCCGCGGAGAGAGGAGTACGAGGGTTCACTGGTTCGGCTGCGGTGTGAGGCTGCCGTCGCCGCAGGGCCTGGCCAACGGTGGGAATAGTAGGGGGCGGTGAGGCCTCTGCGGCAGCACAGCCGGCCACGGGAGGCAGGAGCATGCGGCAGGACCGGCGTTGCTTTGGGCGGCTGGGGCAAGAAGACCATAGGTTGAAGAAGCACTACGGCCGTTGGATGGACATCATTGACCACGCCGCGCCGAGAGCACCAGGGCAGTGGACGATGGCGAGGCCTACGAAGGGAACGACACGGAGTCGGGGAAGACACGACAGTGGCTGCCCACGCGATGGAGAGTACGAGGGTTGACTGGTTCGGCTGCCGTCGCCGGAAAATAACAGGAGGTGTGGGTGAGTAGAGGGATAGACATGCCAGGGATGCGAGTATGATGGGGCCGTGAGGCCTTCCCGGCAGCACTGCCGGCCACGGGAGGCGGGAGCAGACTGTTCCGACGGCGCTGGTTTGGGCGGCTGGGGTAGGAGGATCAGAGACTGAAGAAGCACGATTGCCGTTAGATTGACATCTAACGGTCTGACGCTGGTAGAGTCAATTGTTGACTAAGTTTCTTTTTTGAGAAACCTTGTGTACGCATGAACTTAGTAGGCCCACAAGTCAGCCTCCAAATCTGTGGCACACAACATAAAGCCCATTTGCTATTTTTTATAATTTGCAGCCCATTTGCTAATTCTTAAGTAATTTATTACAACCCATTTTCTGCCTATGACCACGGTCAAAAAGTCCAACCTTATTTTGCATATTTTTTTTGAGTAACTACTGCAAGGCACAGCCTCACAGTCTTTTATTCCAAATGGAGCAATAGTCCAGTACAAGTTAACTATATACAGAAAGAAACAAAAGAGAGACAAGGGAGGCAAACTTACCTAAACCTACCTATACAAAGGATAACTCAAGGTAACCCTTCCAACCAGGCTAGGAGGAGGGGTCTAACATGAGCCTTAACTCTATGAGAAAGCAAAGTTAGGTCATGTACAAATTTACAACGCCAAGCACTAAACGTAGGTTGTTCCCCTCTGAAAGTCCTTCCATTCCGAAGAATCCACATGTTCCAAGCTGCTGTGAACACCACCTCAAAGAAAAAGCATTTAGCAAATCTTTGTCTGGCCAAAGAAATGCATTGATGGACATTAGAACCACCAGACCAGTCAATCTGCAAATAAGTCCAGATCCTCATACTGAAGTTACAGGAAAAAAAAACAGGTGTTGACGATCCTCATAAATATGCTGGTGGCACAACACACAAATATTATCAGCATCCCCAGCCCGCCAGTGCCTCCTCACCAGCAGGTCCTTGGTGTTGAGTCTGTCAATGAATAGGAGCCAAGCAAAAACCTTGATTTTCAGCATACATCGACTACTCCATAACCATTTGCAAGGCTGAATGGTGACCATATGAGAGTGCATGATGGTGCAGTAGCTCTTTGATGTGTAAGATCCCGTGGGTCCTACCCAAGACCAAACATCATTAGCCAACGGGTCCCTATCCAAATTGTTCACCCAGACAATGAGCGAATCAAGTTCAATAGCAGCCTGCTGGGAAATAGGCAACTGAAAGAAAGAGGCCCTATCGTGACTATCAATGAAATCTGCCACATAAATCTTATCATCCAAAGCATAAGAGAACAACCGAGGCAATCTATGTCTCAAAGGCATGGTTGAACCACCCAAATTCCAAGCATCAGACCAGAACAAAACCGAGTCCCCTTTGTTAACTGAAATAGAGGCAACAGCTCTGTAATTATCAGCTAACTTAAAAATATCCTTCCACCAAAAGGAGCCACAAAGAACAGTGGCATGAGGGACAACTCCATCATAGTATGAATCCCACAACAAGGATACCCAGGGTATATCCGCTTTATTGTAGAATTTATGTAAGTGTTTAATGAGGAGCCCTTGGTTCTGAAGCTGCAAGTTGATGACCCCCAATCCTCCTTTTTCCTTGGGTCTACAAACCATATCCCACGCTGCAAGGGATTGCCTCGGTGTATCAGAGTTTCCTCTCCAAAGACATTGGCGCATAATCCGCTCTAATTGCTTGATGATGCCAGGTGGAATGGATAGGGAGCAGAGGAAGTATATAGGCATGGACGAAAGAACCGATCTCAGCAGCTGGAGTCTGCAACCTTGGTTCAACAGAGCTGAACTTGCAGTCAAACGCCTCTCAAGTGAATCCACCAAAGGCATCAGATCAAGGATCGTGGGCTTGGTCGTTCCCAAGGGTAGGCCAAGATAGGTGATTGGCAGTGATCCTAGAGTACATTGAAAGACCTGAGAAAGCCGAAGAGCCTCAGCTTCAGGGACATTAATAGGTACCATCATGGATTTAGCAAAGTTTACTCTGAGACCAGTAGATTCAGCAAAAACCTACAACATATCTCTGAGGGCTACGAGCTGGGCTTCATCCGCAGGGAGTAGCATGATAGTATCATCAGCATACTGGATTATTGGAAAATCCTTATCATTGCAATCAATCGGCAGAGAGAGAGTACCATCCAGCAACATCTTGTTAACAACCGACTGCAATAGGTCTGCTGCCAAAACAAAAAGCAATGGAGAAAAAGGGTCCCCTTGCCTAACCCCACGCTTACACTTAAAGTGATTGCCGGGGATGCCGTTAAGAAGTACATGAGAGTCACCAGAGGACAAAATTTCCTTGACCCAACCAATCCATTTGGGGGGAAAACCTTTTGCCATAAGCAGAGCCAGAATGGCCTCATGCTCAACAGTATCAAAAGCCTTAGCAAAATCCAACTTTAAGAGAATGATTGGTTTCTTTGATTGCTTACACTGATAGATGTACTGAAACGCCCATGCCAAACAATCCTGAATAGACCGATGTTTCAAAAACCATATTGGTTCTTGTGTATGCACTTGAGGATTACCTTTTGCAGTCGATTGGCCAACAGTTTGGTGAGGAATTTGAGGCAGGTATTAGTTAAGGAAATAGACCTGAAATCATTAGGGCCCATTGGCACCAACATTTTGGGGATGAGGGTGATGAAGGAAGAATTGATATTCTGCAAGCTGATCCTCCCCTCAAAAAAGTCCTTAACTAACTTTCTGAAATCTGTCTCAATAATAGTCCAACATTTCTTGACAAACATACCATTAAACCCATCAGGTCCAGGTGCCCAATCAGTAGGCAGATCCTTAAGTACCGCAGAAATCTCGTCATCAGAAAAGGGAGCATCCAATTCCTCAAGGCCCAAGACAGGGGCAATGAGAGAGGAGAGATCAAAACCCATGGAGATACCCTGCGCTTGGCCCATTCTGGACTTAAAGGAGTTCCATAAAATTCCTGCCATTTGGTCATGATCACTGACAACAGAGCCATCCTCTCTCTGCAACGAGGAGATCGTGTTTCGTCTAAGCCTCTCCGAGGCCATAGCATGAAAGAACTTGGAGTTTTCGTCCCCCACCATGATATATCTGATGGTGCACCTCTGCTTCCAATATATATGATGCAGTTTCAGTACGCGTTCATACTGAAGCTTGACCCTTTTCCTGAAGTTGAACTCAGGTCTGGTCAGGGGTCTGAGTTCCTCAAGGTTATCAAAATACAAAACCACCTCTGAACATTTAGTGGCCAACCTTTTTAAGGAGGAAAGATTAGTGCTCCACTTCTTGAGTGCAAGTCTCAACCTCTTGAATTTAACAGACAAAGTGGTAGGTGCAGATAAGCCCATAGCAACGGGCTCCTCCCAAGAGGTCTTAACACAGTCAAGAAAACCAGGCATTTCCACCCAAAAATTCTCAAAGCGGAAGATCTTCGACTTCGGAATAGTGGTATCGATTGACACAACACAAGGCACATGATCGGAGGAGGTTTTAGCCAAAGGAAATACTACTATATTCGGATAAGCAGATATCTAGTCAGCAGTAGTAAAAAACCAATCCAGCTGCTCCAAATGAGGATGTTCCTGCATATTAGACCAGGTGTAGGCTCTGCCTTTCAGTGGTAACTCAAGCAAACCTAGATGGCCGATGATCTCATTGAACAAAAAAATATCATTAACATCTCCCCCAGGCCTATTCCTATTATCCAATGAACGGATAAAATTGAAATCTCCAAGTAAGAGCCAGTTTTGATCCAGAGGTATAGGAAGGTCATACAACCATTGAACAAAATCATCCCGTTGTGGCCCATGGCATGGGCCATAGACAGACACCAAAGTCCAAGTTTCAGAATTATGCACAGACTTGAAAGATATAACTAGGCCAAAGCGTTGTACCTCAACCAGAGTGCCACTAAAAACTGTTGAATTCCAAATAACCTGTATACCACCTGAGGCTCCCACAGAAGGGGAAAACGCAAAGCGATCGAACCTACGCAGAAAAAAAGCACGTATCGATCTCAGATCAAAATGCTCGACCTTAGTTTCTTGCAGACATATGATAGAACATTTGCTCTCTTCAATTTTCGCCCTGACATCCCGTTGCCTATCCTCAGAGTTCAGGCCACGCACATTCCAACACAACACTCGCCAATTATGATAAGATGTATGATCCATAAACGCAGTAATAAAAGCATAGTAAACTCATAACTGCATAACATAATGAGTAGCAGAGCATAACAAAGTTCACCCAAACAACAGATATACCCAACACACATAAGTCTAGAATAATAATGACCCAAAAGAAACGAGGTCTCTGAACCCATCCCCATCCGAAATAAACAAGATCAATCATCATTGGGAGGCTTGGTCAATTCATCAAACTCCGGGCCCGCCATAAGCTTGGCCACCGTAAGATCTTCAGGAGGGATTTGCAGCGCCTCATCCAGCAACTGTAGAGTAGGGATAGGCGTCAGAGGTGGAAGCGCAACTCCATCTTCATTCGGCTCCGGCACAGGGAGGCGTGGCTTCTTGGCCCGCGGTCGATGTAGGTCTGAAGTCCTCATCGGGATGGCAGAGATGGGCTTGAAACCTGTCGCCTTGGCACAGCTCCGAGTTACCCGTCTGGTGGAGAAGTCTGGCACTACAGCAACCAACTGGGCAGTCTTGCGTGATCTGCTGGATGTTCACTTCCCAAGGATAGGAGGAGTCTGAGCCTGGAACTGAAAATCCCCCGAAGAAATATCCTCGCTCGGCGGTTGCTCCTCCATGTGCTGTACCTCCTGAGTAGGCTGCTCTGGTTCTGTCATGGTAAGTGGCTGCGGCTGTAGCGGCACAATTATAACTGAAGACCTATTCCTGGGAGCGCACTGGGCCGACGAGAAGAAACCAGCAACTGCCATCTGATTGATAAATTCTAGCTCAATTGCCCACGGCCAAAAGCGTGTGGGAAAGACAAAAGGTGGGAGCACTGACAAAGAAAGAGAGCAGGGGATCCGTGCAGTAACAATCTCAGGTAGCATCATACGGAAAGTTCGTTCCCAGATCATCTGTGGCGGCAGAACCGGCCCGTAAACTACACGCACAATGCCCAACTGAATTGGGTCAACCACAGGCTGGTGCAATTGCTGCTGGACCTCCAAATTGAGACCCTGATGGTCATTCATTGCCACAGAGCCAGAGGAACCAAAAGAAGGCGCGTCCATTACCATGAGTTCTGTTCAACCTCTTCCTCATTCTGCGCGGCGTCCTGATTATCATCCACAGGCTGATTCTGAGCTTGATCTTCCCAAACACCCCAGCCCTCATCCTGCTGAACATTCGGTTCCCAACCATTGAATCCTTGTTGAACTGGCTAATGATGTGGCGGGATGGCATTCCACCCTAAAGCTGGGTAAGGTGGCATAGCCCAAAAAGGTTGCGGGGGGTTTTCTCCAGGCATCGGATGTGGATTGCCATCCAACGGCATCGGATCCTCATCCGCCCCAATGATAGCTTCAGCAAACTTAGCATACAGTATATAGCATGCAGACGTCCAAGACACAATCGTACCACCCCAATTGGCAAACTCGCGCAAAACCACATCGCGAGGAACCAGAGCATTATCCGGAAAAGAAGCGCGGACAAGGGAGCGGGCGCGTCGACGGTCGATGTGGTTCCAATAATGAAACTGACCAAAAGTCCCGACCACATCAGCAAGTCCCTGCGTGTTCCGATAATCCAAAGGGATTCCAATTAACATAAGCTAGCCCGTACGATATCCATGCAGTGCACGAAACCCCTCTCCATGATCATGCGGAATAAATCTGACAAAGAACTCTTCTCCCTCCTTGTCTAGGCCCAAAGGAAAAGGCGGATGCAAGGTAAAGGATCCACAGACGACTGGGTCATCCATCTCAAACAGGCCAACTCCATGAACCCATGGCTGAGCGGAACGTACCGGAACTTGCAGGGACTGGGTGATGAAGTGCAGCACCTGTTCCCGCCTGATGGCCACCAGATGAGCGGGTGGCACTGGCTCAATGATGGCCACCATGAACCGCTCATGCATGCGCGGGGGAGGCTGCTGAGAGGTGAAGTAGGTGCGCGACAGTCTGTCTCCACCACTGTCGATGATGTCGTAGCCGGCCGGAAGAAAACGCCGTGGGTCGAGAGCATAGACCGCCATTGAGAGATCAGGCGGAGAGACCACAGGAGGTTGCAATGGAGGCGGCGACGGCGATGAAGAAGTAGCAGATTGGGGTTTTTTGGGGGCGGCGGTGGATTGGAAGGCAGAGAGGCCAGCTGCTCTGTTCGGGCACGAGAAACGAAACCTGGCGATGGGACTTTGGGCACCCAGATGGACGACTCGGGCGGCTGGCGGACACAATCTTTTTTAATGTGACCAGACCTAAAGCACTTGTGGCACCGGACCAAATTTGTGCAGGTCGCTGAAGTGTGGGCCATACCCAAACAATGCTGACAGTCCCAAAACTTGGCAGCGAGGTCTTCAATCATCTCATCAAAACTCTACAGATCGGAAACAATATCCTGTGGGGATGGAATATGAGCAGCTTGAGGTCCAACATCAATAGAATCATCATCAAATACGTCGATTGGGGCATTGAAAATATCTGGGCCTAGGGTGTCAGGGCTAGGTGGGCCAGCGGTATCTAGATCAATAGGAAAATCTGTTGAACCCGAGAACTTTGACCCAACAATAACTTTCAAAATCCCTGAAGATCCGGACGAAGAAGGAACCGAACGCGGAGATACAGGAGAAGGTGGCAAAGATCCAAATTTGATGGCCACCGGCGGCGAGGGGGTGTGTATCTCCGGCGAGGAAGGCTCCTCATCAGAATTAACCACATAACCAGCCTTCCAAACAGTTAAACAATCTTGAGAGGAGGCAGGATAATGATAACCTTTGCACGCCTCATAGTTAATGAAGGTGGCAAACCTAAGCTTCTTCTTGGCACCCAAAGAGGTTTTAAGAGATGCTTTGGCCGGAGGTTTTTTCATGGCTAACAACCCTAATTTGGCTCTAGCCTTTGAGGGACTAACCAAGATCCATTCCTATTGACACTCTAATTGCCAACGCTTAAACTCTTGATCCCAATCAGGACCCCCATGTCCCCAAAGATGAAAGAAACACTTAAAATGGTCGCACACAAAGGATCTTTGGTGCAGAATGAAAAAACCCAACATCCTTGCAAGAGACATGAAAGGAGAATACACGGTCTCGTAGGCAAGATACCTTAAGTGAATAACAATACCCTCCAAGAGCAGCTTCAAGAGAGAGACCAACATTATCCTCATCCAGTCGGAAAGAACTCCGAGCAAAAGAGACCACCATGATGAAGTGGCCAGATCGTTCCGTAGGATGCACCGTCCTCCGAAAAGAGCGCCAGATCTCCTGAGAAAGGTCCATTCCGGGGGAAAAATCCAGCCCAAGCGAGATGGATGCATGCACCGCCATGAAGATGATAACCAAAGGAAAGAGGAAAGGACGCCGGAGCGAATGAGCGGATCAAAAGTCCTGCCCCACGGTTGAACATGGAGATCGCCGACGTGGAGGGAGGCTAGGGTTTAGGTCAGTGGTGGGAGATGGGAGGCCATCTATTTTGGTGGAGTCTGAACTATTGTAATCCTGAAATGATAAACATTTTTTAAGAATTTATTGATTTGCCAAAAAATCGTTTTGTTTTTGTAAGCAAATAAGATGTGGGACAAATTTAGTTGGTTTAAGGGAAAACCAGTGGTAAAAAAATCAGCGTTGGGTGGGAAAAAACAACAAAAATAAGGATGTAAATATGAAAAGGAAATTTTATGTGTTTTCAATATAATGATACGTGTATACGAACTAGTAAAACTATAGGTAGAGCTTAGAAAATGGATGTAGGACATGCATTTCAAGAGGAAAATAGAAGTGGGCTGTGTGTTTGATTCAGTAAAAAACTGCCTGCGGATGTTGTAAGACAAAATATAACTAACGCTGGCGGGCTAGAGGCCAGTAGATACCCGCTGGATCTTTGTGTCTAGTTGTCGTCATGGGCTGGCCCTATTAAAAACAAAACAACCCTGGCAATCTACAGCACAGTTGAAACTTGCTCGACCTGAAAAAACAATAAACATGCTCAATAAACGAGAGAATTCTGCAAGTACAGACTGATAACTGGGATGCAGCATGGATTTTTTTATCGTGATAATAAGTGCATGCACTTGTTTTGAAAAAATTGGAGAATCGAGAATTCGAACGGCGGGTGCTTATGCTACCCATCAAATAAAAATCAGGTGCCTGAAAATTCGTTTCGAAAAAAATGATTCAATTTTATATCCACGTCGACCCTCGGCATGATGGTTGGAAGCAAATGCAAGTTCATACCAAAAGATCGTTAACAACAATACCAACTTGCGGATGACAAGGTAGTACAACTACCAATACCAAACTAACTTATAATCTTTTTACTCCGGCCCTAGTGTTCGTGTGGTAGAAAATCTTGCAGAGGACCAGCTGTTGGAAATATGCCCTAGAGGCAATAATAAATTGGTTATTATTATATTTCCTTGTTCATGATAATCGTTTATTATCCATGCTAGAATTGTATTGATAGGAAACTCAGATACATGTGTGGATACATAGACAACACCATGTCCCTAGTAAGCCTCTAGTTGACTAGCTCGTTGATCAATAGATGGTTACGGTTTCCTGACCATGGACATTGGATGTCGTTGATAACGGGATCACATCATTAGAAGAATGATGTGATGGACAAGACCGAATCCTAAGCCTAGCACAAGATCATGTAGTTCATTTCCTAAAGCTTTTCTGAGTGTCAAGTATCATTTCCTTAGACCATGAGATTGTGCAACTCCCGGATACCGTAGGAGTGCTTTGGGTGTGCCAAACGTCACAACGTAACTGCGTGGCTATAAAGGTACACTACAGGTATCTCCGAAAGTGTCTGTTGGGTTGGCACGAATCGAGACTAGGATTTGTCACTCCGTGTAAACGGAGAGGTATCTCTGGGCCCACTCGGTAGGACATCATCATAATGTGCACAATGTGACCAAGGAGTTGATCATGGGATGATGTGTTACGGAACGAGTAAAGAGACTTGCCAGTAACGAGATTGAACAAGGTATCGGGATACCGACGATCAAATCTCGGGCAAGTACAATACCGCTGGACAAATGGAATTGTATACGGGATTGATTGAATCCTCGACATCGTGGTTCATCCGATGAGATCATCGTGGAACATGTGGGAGCCAACATGGGTATCCAGATCCCGCTGTTGGTTATTGGCCGGAGAGTTGTCTCGGTCATGTCTGCATGGTTCCCGAACCCGTAGGGTCTACACACTTAAGGTTCGGTGACGCTAGAGTTGTTATGGGAAATAGTATGTGGTTACCGAAGGTTGTTCGGAGTCCCGGATGAGATCCTGGACATGACGAGGAGCTCCGGAATGGTCCGGAGGTGAAGATCGGTATATTGGACGAAGGGTATTGGAGTCCGGAAGTGTTCCGGGGGTATCAGGCTATGGCCAGCATGACCGAAAGGTGTTTCGGGAGCCCCGACAAGTGTGGGAGGGCCTCATGGGCCAAAGGGGAAGCGACAAACCAGCCCACTAAGGGGTGGTGCGCCCCCCACACCCTTTCCCACGTTACTTGGGGGGTTGGGGTGCCTCCACCTGGCCTGGGAGGCAAGCCTCCACCTGCTTGGCTTGGGGGGCAAGTCTCCCTAGGATTTTCCCTAGGGAGATCCAATCTGCCTAGCCGCCGCCCCCTCTCCCCTTACCCCTATATATAGTGGAGGGGTGGGAGGGCAGCCGTGACCTCTTCCCTGGCGCAGGCCTCCCTCCTCCAACTCTTCCTCCTCCTCCGTAGAGCTTGGCGAAGCCCTGCAGGAATACCACAAGCTCCACCACCACGCCGTCGTGATGCTGGAGTTCTCCCTCAACTTCTCCTCTCCCCTTGCTGGATCAAGAAGGAGGAGACGTCCCCGGGCTGTACGTGTGTTGAACGCGGAGGCGCCGTCCGTTCGGCGCTAGATCGGAATCAACCGCGATCTGAATCGCTGTGAGTACGACTCCTTCATCCGCGTTCTTGCAATGCTTCCGCTTAGCGATCTACAAGGGTATGTAGATGCACTCCCCTTCCCCTCGTTGCTAGATTACTCCATAGATTGATCTTGGTGATGCGTAGAAGATTTTAAATTTCTGCTACGATCCCCAACAGTGGCATCATGAGCTTGGTCTATGCGTAGTTTCTATGCACGAGTAGAACACAAAGCAGTTGTGGGCGTCGATATTGCCAATTTGCTTGCCGTTACTAGTCTTATCTTCATTCAGCGGCATCGTGGGATGAAGCGGCCCGGACCGACCTTACACGTACGCTTACGTGAGACTGGTTCGACCGACTGACATGCACTAGTTGCATAAGGTGGCTAGCGGGTGTCTGTCTCTCCCACTTTAGTCGGATCGGATTCGATGAAATGGGTCCTTATGAAGGGTAAATAGAAATTGCCATATCACGTTGTGGTTTTGGTGTAGGTAGGAAACGTTCTTGCTAGAAACCTATAGCAGCCACGTAAAAACTTGCAACAACAATTAGAGGACGTCTAACTTGTTTTTGCAGCATATGCCTTGTGATGTGATATGGCCAAAAGGATGTGATGAATGATATATGAGATGTATGAGATTGATCATGTTCTTATAATAGGAATCACGACTTGCATGTCGATGAGTATGATAACCGGTAGGAGCCATAGGAGTTGTCTTAATTTATTTATGACCTGCGTGTCAACATAAACATCATGTAATTACTTTACTTTATTGCTAAAGCGTTAGCCATAGTAGTAGAAGTAATAGATGACGAGACAACTTCAAGAAGACACGATGATGGAGATCATGGTGTCATGCCGGTGACAACGATGATCATGGAGCCCCGAAGATGGAGATCATGAGGAGCAAAATGATATTGGCCATATCATGTCACTATTTGATTGCATGTGATGTTTATCATGTTTTACATCTTATTTTCTTAGAATGACGGTAGCTTAAATAAGATGATCCCTCACTAAAATTTCAAGAAAGTGTTCCCCCTAACTATGCACCGTTGCGAAGGTTCGTTGTTTCGAAGCACCACGTGATGATCGGGTTTGATAGATTCTAACGTTCGAATACAACGGGTGTAAGCCAGATTTACACACGCAATACACTTAGGTTGACTTGACGAGCCTAGCATGTACAGACATGGCCTCGGAACACGGAAGACCGAAAGGTCGAACATGAGTCGTATAGAAGATACGATCAACATGAGATGTTCACCGTTGATGACTAGTCCGTCTCACGTGATGATCGGACACGGCCTAGTCGATTCGGATCATGTTTCACTTAGATGACTAGAGGGATGTCTATCTGAGTGGGAGTTCATTAAATAATTTGATTAGATGAACTCAATTATCATGAACATAGTCTAAATTGTCTTTGCAAATATGTTGTAGATAAATAGCTCACGTTGTAGCTCCCTGTTTCAATACGTTCCTAGAGAAAGATTAAGTTGAAAGATATTGTAAGCAATGATGCGGACTAGGTCCATAGTCCGAGGAGTGTCCTCACTGCTACATAGAAGGCTTATGTCTTTGATGCACCGCTCGATGTGCAAACCCCTACAACGTCGTGTGTGGATGTTGTGAACACCTGACAGACACATCCTGATGACTATTTGATAGTTTAGTGCACCATACTTTACGGCTTAGAATCGGGATTCCAATGACGTTTTAAACGCCATAGAACATATGAGATGTTCCAAGAGCTGAAATTGGGATTTCAGGCTCATGCCCGTGTTGAGAGGTGTGAGACCTCTGACAAGTTCTTTTTGCCAACAAGATGGAGGAGAATAGCTCAGCTAGTGAGCATGTGCTCAGAATGTCTGGGTGCTACAATCACTTAAATGAAGTGGGAGTTAAACTTCCAAATAAGATAGTGATTGATAGAGTTCTCTAGCCACTATCACTAAGCTACTAGATCTTCGTGATGAACTATGACATGCAAGGGATGGAGTTGATCCCGGAGCTGTTCGCGGCGCTTAAGACCGCAAAAGGTAGAAATCAAGAAGGAGCATCAAGTGTTGATGGTTTAACAAGACCACTGGTTTCAAGAAGGGCAAGGGCTAAAAGGGAAACTTCATGGATGGCAAACCAGTTGCCGCTCCAGTGAAGGAACCCAAGGTTGAACCCAAACCCGAGACTAAGTGCTTCTATTGTAAGGGGAACGGTCACTGGTAGCGGAATTACCCCAAATCCATGGTAGATAAGAAGGCTGGCAACTTCAACAAAGTATATACGTGTTATTAATGTGTACCTCACTAGTACTCCCGGTAGCACCTGGGTATTGGATACCAGTTCAGTTGCTATTATTGGTGACTTGAAGCAAAAGCTATGGACTAAACGGAGATCGGCTAAGGGCGAGGTGACGATGTGTGTTGGAAGTGTTTCCAAAGTTGATGAGATCACCATCGCACGCTCCATCTGCCTTCGGGATTAGTATTGAACCTAGATACATGTTATCAGGTGTCTACGTTGAGCATGAATATGATTAGATCATGTTCATTGCAATACGGTCATTCATTTACGTTAGAGAATAATGGTTATTCTGTTTTACATGAATGATACCTTTCATGGTCATGCACCCTATGTGATTGGTTCATTGAATCTCGGTCGTGGTAATACACATGTTCACGCCAAAAGATGTAGAGTTAATAATGATAGTACCACTTTCTCGTGGCACTGCCGCTTAAGTCATATTGGCGTAAGATGCATGAAGAAACTCCATGTCGATGGATGTTTGGAGTCACTTGATTTTGAATCGCTTGACACATGCGAGCCATGCCTCATGGGCAGGATGACTAAGACCCCGTTTTCAGGTACAATGAAACGGGCAAGTGACTTGTTGGAGATCATGCATGCTGATGCGAGTGATCCAATGAGAATTGAAGCGTGCAGTGGATATCGCTATTTTCTCATCTTCACTAACGATTTGAGTAGATATAGGTATATCTACTTAATGAAGCACAAGTCTGAAATGTTTGAAAAGTTCAAGCGATTTCAGAGTGAAGTTAAGAATCATCATAACAATAAGATCATGTTCCTATGATCTGATCAAAAGGGGATTTTCTGAGTTATGAGTTTGGCAATCACTTAAGACATTGTGGAATTGTTTCACAGTTGAAGCCACCTGGAACACCACAAGGTAATGGTGTATCCGGACGTCGTAATCGAACACTATGAGATATGGTGCGATGTATGATGTCTCTTACCAATCTACCGTTTTCGTTTTGAGGTTATGCGTTAGAGACAGCTGCATTCACTTTAGATAGGACACCATCTAAGTCCGTTGAGACGATGTCGTATGAACACTGGTTTGGTAAGAAACCAAAGTTGTCGTTTCTTAATGTTTGGGGCTGCGATGCTTAAGGCTTCAGTCGGAGAAGATCGAACCCAAAGCGGACAAACACATCTTCATAGGATACCCAAAGGTGACAGTAGGGTATACCTTTTATCTCAGATCCGAGGGCAAATTGTTTGTCACTAAGAACGGGTCCTTTCTCGAGAAGGAGTTTCTCTCGAAAGAATTGAGTGGGAGGAAGATAGAACTTGATGAGGTTGTCGAACCTTTACTTCAACCAGAGAGTGATGCAACACAGAAAAATGTTTTCTGTGGCGCCTACGTCTATTGAAGAGGAAGTTAATGATAGTGATCATGAAGCTTCGGATCAAGTTGCTATCGAACCTCGTAGGTCGACAAGGATATGTACTACTCCTGAGTGGTACGGTAATCCTGTCTTAGATATCATGTTGTTAGACAACAATGAACCTACGAGCTATGGAGAAGCGATGGTGGGCCCGTATTCCGACAAATGGTTAGAAGCCATGAAATCCGAGATAGGATCCATGTATCAGAACAAAGTATGGACTTTGGTGGACTTGGCCGATGATCGGCAAGCCATTGAGAATAAATGGATCTTTAAGAAGAAGACGGACATGGACGGTAATGTTACCGTCTATGAAGTGCGACTTGTGGGACAGAGTCTTTTCACAAGTTCAAGGAGTTGACTACGATGAGAATTTCTCACCCGTAGCGATGCTTAAGTCCGTCGGAATCGTGTTAGCATTAGCTGTATTTTTCGATTATGAAATCTGACAGATGGATGCCAAAACAAGTTTTCTTACCAGTTTCCGTAAGAAAAGTTTGTATGTGATACAATAAAAGGTTTTGTCGATCCTAAGGATGCTAAAAGGTATGCTTGCTCCAGCAATCCTTCTATGGACTAGAGCAAGCATCTCGGAGTCAGAATACATGCTTTGATGGAGTGATCAAAGCTTTTAGGTTTATATAATGTTTGCTAGAAACTTGTATTTACAAGAAAGTGAGTGGGAGCACTACAACATTTCTGATAAGTATATGTGGATGACATATTGTAAGATCCGAAATAATGTAGAATTTCTGGAAAGCATAAACGGTTGTTTGAAGAGTGTTTTTCAAAGGAAGACCTGGATAAAGCTGCTTACAAATTGGGCATCAAGATCTATAGAGATAGATCAAGGAGCCTGATGATACTGTCAAAGAACGCACACCTTGACATGTTTTTGAAGGAGTTCAAAATAGATCACTCAAAGAAGGGGTTCTTACCTGAGTTGTATGGTGTGAAGTTGAGTAAGACTCAAAGATTGACCACGGCAGAAGAAAGAGGAAGGACGAAGGTCGTCCCCTATGCTCTTGTCATAGGCTCTATACAGCATGCCATGTTGAGTACCGCACCTGATGTGTGCCTTGCCACATGTCTGGATAGAAGGTACAAAGGTGATCTAGGACTGGATCACTAGATAGCAGTCAAAATTATCCTTAGAGGAATAAGGAAATGTTTCTCGGTTATGGAGGTGATAAAGAGTTCGACATAAAGAGTTATGTCGATGCAAGCTTAACACCTATCCGGATAGCTCTGAGTAGAGATACCGGATACGTACAATGGAGCAATAATTTGGAATAGCTCCAAGTGGAACGTGGTAGCAGCATCTACGATATAAAGTTTTGCGAAATACATAGGGATCTGAATATGGCAAGGCCCGTTGACTAGAACCTCTCTCACAAGCATAACATGATCAAACCCAGAACTGTTTGAGTGTTTATCACATAGTGATGTGAACTAGATCATTGAGTCTAGTAGACTCTTGGATGTTGGTTACATGGCGATGTGACCTGTGAGTGTTAATCACATGGTGATGTGAACTAGATTACTAACTCTAGTGCAAGTGGGAGACTGTTGGAAATATGCCCTAGAAGCAATAATAAATTAGTTATTATTATATTTTCCTTGTTCATGATAATCGTTTATTATCCATGCTAGAATTGTATTGATAGGAAACTCAGATACATGTGTGGATACATAGACAACACCATGTCCCTAGTAAGCCTCTAGTTGACTAGCTCGTTGATCAATAGATGGTTACGGTTTCCTGACCATGGACATTGGATGTCATTGATAACGGGATCACATCATTAGGAGAATGATGTGATGGACAAGACCCAATCCTAATCCTAGCACAAGATCATGTAGTTCATTTCCTAAAGCTTTTCTAATGTCAAGTATCATTTCCTTAGACCATGAGATTGTGCAACTCCCGGATACTGTAGGAGTGCTTTGGGTGTGCCAAACGTCACAACGTAATTGGGTGGCTATAAAGGTACACTACAGGTATCTCCGAAAGTGTCTGTTGGGTTGGCACGAATCGAGACTGGGATTTGTCACTCCGTGTAAACGGAGAGGTATCTCTGGGCCCACTCGGTAAGACATCATCATAATGTGCACAATGTGACCAAGGAGTTGATCATGGGATGATGTGTTACGGAACGAGTAAAGAGACTTGCCGGTAACGAGATTGAACAAGGTATCGGGATACCGACGATTGAATCTCGGGCAAGTACAATACCGCTGGACAAAGGGAATTGTATACGGGATTGATTGAATTCTCGACATCATGGTTCATCCAATGAGATCATCGTGGAACATGTGGGAGCCAACATGGGTATCCAGATCCCGCTGTTGGTTATTGGCCGGAGAGTTGTCTCGGTCATGCCTGCATGGTTCCCGAACCCGTAGGGTCTACACACTTAAGGTTCGGTGACGCTAGAGTTGTTATGGGAAATAGTATGTGGTTACCGAAGGTTGTTCGGAGTCCCGGATGAGATCCCGGACATGATGAGGAGCTCCGGAATGGTCCGGAGGTGAAGATCGGTATATTGGACGAAGGGTATTGGAGTCCGGAAGTGTTCCGGGGGTATCAGGCTATGGCCAGCATGACCGAAAGGTGTTTCGGGAGCCCCGGCAAGTGTGGGAGGGCCTCATGGGCCAAAGGGGAAGGGGCAAACCAGCCCACTAAGGGGTGGTGCGCCCCCCACACCCATTCCCATGTTACTTGGGGGGTTGGGGCGCCTCCACCTGGCTTGGGAGGCAAGCCTCCACCTGCTTGGCTTGGGGGGCAAGTCTCCCTAGGATTTTCCCTAGGGAGATCCAATCTGCCTAGCCGCCGCCCCCTAGGGGAAACCTTAGGGCGCCCCCCTCTCCCCTTGCCCCTATATATAGTGGAGGGGTGGGAGGGATGTCGTGACCTCTTCCATGGCGCAGCCCTCCCTCCTCCAACTCTTCCTCCTCCTCCTCCATAGAGCTTGGCGAAGCCCTGCAGGAATACCACAAGCTCCACCACCATGCCGTCGTGATGCTGGAGTTCTCCCTCAACTTCTCCTCTCCCCTTGCTGGATCAAGAAGGAGGAGATGTCCCCGGGCTGTACGTGTGTTGAACACGGAGGCACCGTCCGTTCGGTGCTAGATCGGAATCAACCACGATCTGAATCGCTGCGATTACGACTCCTTCATCCGCGTTCTTCCAATGCTTCCGCTTAGCGATCTACAGTGGTATGTAGATGCACTCCCCTTCCCCTCGTTGCTAGATTACTCCATAGATTGATCTTGGTGATGCGTAGAAAATTTTAAATTTCTGCTACGATCCCCAACACCAGCTCCCGCTCCTTCTCTTGCTCCAGGTCCCCGAGGTGGTACTGGTGCATCACCCAGTTGGTCCTCTGCTGGTCGAAGTTCTTGTTGGTGTGCAGCACCAGAACCTTTTTTGCTGCCCGTCTGCCGGCCGTTGACCATCACCGGCAACGTATTGCCGGTCTTGTGCCACATCGCGTGCATGCCGCACTCCGACTGTATCTTGCGACGCGTCCACGCGCCCCTTTTGAAGGCCCTGGAATTGCGCTGGAAGAAATGCTTCCTTAGGCCACTCAGTGTGATACCTCCAGTATTGTGGAATACAAGTTTTAGTGTACCTAGTTGGCATTTTCATAACATCTTTGGCATGTTGCAGTCACTTGTTTCACTTTTTATTAACTGCCAAATTGTAATTGCTTCACCAGGTCTGCGTGTAAAAAGAAAAATAGAGCTATAAACAAAGGAATATGTTTATGCAAGTAGACGGCTGATCGGTGTCTTACCTGGAAGTTTCTCAGGTTGGGTGTAACATATGCCGTGCTCGCTGTCGATGGTTGGTATGAACAAATCGATGAAAGACTGAAATCTCGCGCTGTCAGCACTCACTTTGGCCTCAAGTTTTTCAGGTTGGGCCAATCCTTCTTCGACTTGCATCGGTAATTCCAGAATACCCGAACATGCCGCCGGGATTCTTGTGTCACCTCACGCGCAGCGTGTTGTCACGTCAATTAAATGTGTGGACATGATGAATAATTTGACCGACGTATACTAGTACTTCTACTGTACTACTTACTAGTCGTATTTAGTGTCACAATTTATACATAGGTTTAACTAACAAGTACGCACTTGAAGCCTAACTATATATATATAACTATATATATATATATATATATATATATATATATATATATATATATATATATATATATATATATATATATATATATATATATATATATATATATATATTGCTTCTGCACAGCATCTCCATCATCATTATCAGTACATCCTACGCAGGTGAGTTAGGATGCACTTGATCCCAGGAAGGTATCTATCCTTCAAACCATAGGAGTGCTTCAAACTAACAACAGTACATAATATCCAACAAAAGAGGGTCGTGCTACAGCAGCAGAATACATGGCTCAGTCTAGATATTAGCACGAATCAAGTTGTGCATATTTGCTGTTGGCATGAACCACATCGCCGCATGTCGGGTTTGCAAAAGCCATCAATCGCATGGAAGCTTGATGCCTTTCACACACTGAAGATTATCTGGCAACAAGCTGTGTCGATGAATCTCTGGATATGGTGATTCATGAAACCCATGGTATGATGTGTAAACACAGCCCCCCTCGCTAATGGAAGTTGCATAGCACAATAATCATTGCCGGTGATATGATCGATGATTGGTTGGATGATCGGATAATTGAGCCCGAGGAACAAGGAGTGGTTGCCGAGGCTGTAAACCCACCTCCAGTTGAATACGCCTGGCCCAACGGAGCTGGGATCTTTCTCAAACACGAAGCAGCCATAGCCATCAATGTCACGAATGCCCCACGCATTGTACTGCATGTGGTTTGATGTAATGGTTTGGTCAATTTGGTACGTGCGAATGAGCATCAAATGACCGCCGTCAGCTGAACGAGCGATAAACCACCACCCATCGGCTGGTATGATTCCAGGTCCTGGAATCATGAAGGCCAACACATTTGCATCTACTGCAACAATTTAAATTGGAGACCAAAAGGACAAAAATAAACAATCATGTTCAGAGTATGTGTGGAATTAAGATTATTATAACAGTGACACATATCATAGACAGAGAATTGCAATGCCGTGGTCATAATCATACCCCAAGTTAAAAAAAATAAGCCAATGGATTTCATATTCTAGCAATATGTCATGGTTCAAACTTCATGTAACAATGAGAGGAAAACAGTATGACAACGCCTACTCATATTCTACCATAGCACTTACTACTACTGTTCTCATATCAACTCTAAGCAATAACATGCGTTGTTATAAAAATCTTGTAAACGACAGTAACATATAGCAATCATGATGTTATGCTCATAATATGTATTCTAACAATCATTATATGCCAATTGTTCTCATATCAACTCTAACAATAACATGTGTGGTCATAAAAATCTAGGAAATGAGAGGAACATATAGCAATGATGTGGTTATAGACATGCTATGCATTCTAAATTTGTAACAAATGAACAGGCAGTCGTATTCATAAGGTAAAGATGAGATGAGATAGAACAATTACACGACGATAGATTCCACTAGTATAGGTAGCCAATCTGTGCGTCGACTGCGTAAGCGATGCCATCGTGCACTATAGCATCAGACAGAAATGTTTCCTCAACAGGATTGATGATGAGCCATAACCATGTATGGCGACCAGATTCCAGATAGACTAATCTCTTGTTGAACAAGGCAATGAGCTTGTAATCTGGCCGGTTGCAGACGAGTAGACGGTACAAAGACACCGAGCATGCGGCCAGACGGATGGTGCTGAGTAGGTCCATACGACTACAGATCTGCTCCAAGAGAACATCGGGGAGGGAATTCCAATCGCGGCTCTGCGTGTCAGTCGGTTCTGCCATTGGGGTTTTCGGTGCCTGCGAGCCAGCGGGGAAGTGGATTCGGGTGGGCGAGCGAAGAAGCTTCTCCTTGTGTGGTAGAGCAGTGAGCGGGGGGATATGGTACGTGCGAGCTACCAAGGAAGATGGCGCGGGCGGGCGAGCAGTGAGCGGGGGTAAATGGTGTGCGGCCGACGATGTGGAAGAGAGGAGGAAGAAGAAGAGAGGAGGAAGAAGAGTGGAAGACGGGGAAGAAAGTGCATTCAATCTCAATTCTACTAGTACTACTACCAGGATATACCGTCCTTCGGAGTGTAAATAGTTACACCGATGACATGTGGGTCTACCACAACAGGGCCCATATGTCAGTTAATGGAGGCCAGAGGTGCGTAGGCGTATTTGCGGAAGCGTGCTCTACTGGCAAACATGATGGCAGTACTGGGTAAGGCTGATTTAGTAACACCAACACGCTGGTTCAACTTATTAATTACGTGTCCCATCTGCTGCAGCGTGTATTGTCACTTCACTGCGAAGACTAGTTGAATAGTTCTCTCTGACCGAGATGGGGAATAAATGGATCGCGAGGACTTCGTTTCTACAGTATCCCTATGCCTCTACGCTCACTTCACTCATTTTGCTCCGTACCTAGTCACTTGTTGAAATCTGTAGAAAGACAAATACTCCGTATTTGAGAACAGAGAGAGGCTTTTACTCCGTACTACTCCCTCCGTTCCAAAATAGATGACTCAACTTTGTACTATATTTGGGAACAGAGGGAGTATCACCATATGGAGGGAACAAAGGAAGCTTGAAATATGAACATGTCAATGGGAGGGAGTAAGCCCCATGCATGCACGCATGCATGCAACATGCAACACTCACACGTACACATGGACGCACGCAACACTCACGCACCCATGCGACACACAACACACAACGCAACACACATGCTCACGCTCAAGTGCTCAACCTACTCCCTACGTCCGTGAAAGACTGTACATTTAGAGATTTACACATTGACCAGGGCATAATTAATGCCCAAAAGTAGCAGACTTATGTGTGCATGTGACCATTGAGATAAGAAGATTAAATGAAGGCCGTTGCATGCTGTAATTAAGGATAGACATGTACCCTATACCTACAGCACAAGTTGGTGCATTAGTCAATCAATATCGATTTAGTAGATTAAAGGCTAAATGTATTGGAAGTGTAGATGTACATCATGTAGTACACTCTTTGTTGGAAGACCGAGGGAGGACACGTGCATGCACTCACATACACAGCCAGGGCGGTTCGTGCGCAAGGGTTGGACTCGTGTCGCGCCTGCGTAAAGTTTCGTTTAACTGATTTCTTTGCTCTGCCAACTGACAGGTGGGACCCAGAAACCAGGTGACAATCTAACCAGTCAACAAAGTGCCACGTCGACTATGTGGCCGGTTAGTAGGGTGCAATACGGTGCTCTACGATGAGCTAGTGATCGCATAATCGCCACAAAACTATATATAGTGATCGTAAAGAGCGTACTGTTACATACATTGACCGCCAGTGTATTTTTCTCGTTTCAAATTAAGCCATATTAATCGGAAAGGATGCAATATGGATTACTACTACTAGTACTAGTACTGCTTTGATGTGTCCCGCCAACTCGCCGAACGAGGAGAAGCTTGCTTACTACGCCTCTCCCTCGCCCATGCGCGCGGTGGTTCGCAGGACGAAGAGAGGGTTTTGACTACAACGCCCTCTCCCTCTCCCTCGCCCTTGCCCTCGCGGTGGACGTGCAGCAGTTCAATCGGTGTCAGATTGCCAGAAGCATATTGTACTGTAGTATCATCATTGTTGGACCTTCCGAAGAGGCGAAGAGCCAAGTGCAAGGTTCACACGAGTACGAACTGTTGAACCTCCCGAAGAGGCAAAGAGACAAGCGCAAGGTTTTATAGGAGTTGTCATCCTAGTAGGAGTGTACTAGTACAACTATAGCGAACGATGCTACTGTATGATGCCGCCACGTCACGTATATCCAAAGCTGTGCCACCTTTTTTTCTCAAAGAGCGTGTTGGAGCCCGTGCAACAACCACACAAGTTGCACGTAGACATAACACATTTACTAGTAATAAATTCTAAAGGACAAATGCAAGTATGCCACACAAGTTCATCTCCAACTCATGTGATAAATTTGTGCATGACTAGTCTACATATATTCACAGCGCTACCGTTCACAATTACCATACTCCACTTACACGTTATAGATGGGCTACATGTCCTTCTCCAGGTTCCAGTCCCAGGTGTTCTTCATGGATGGCACGATCCATAGCGGTGGGCAACGGGAATCATTGTCGCAGCTTTCTAGTCCGGTTCCACACGATGGAGACTCATCCAAGCTGAAGCGGCATAAATCAGGGATTGCGTGTCCCAGCATGTCATTCATATGGCGGTGCGCACTGAAGACACAACCATGCTTCATGAACGGCATGCCTTCTGTGTCGTGCACGGAAGGTGGCATCCGCTTCACAATGGGGTAGCTGTCTCCGATGAAAAGCGAGTACTCTCCAAGAGTGTTCCTCGGCACCCACATAGCATCACGGGGGTCGAACTCGGCGCCGTTCATCTGGTACACGTGGCATCCCAGATCTGGACACATGGTGACGTACATAGTCAAGGTCCATGCATAATAATGTTGTGCTCAAATGTGGCGGTCAGTAATACTGTGCAGCAAATAGTACTACTCTGGTATAGAGGAAGTAAAATAATCGGCTTATTATATATAGCCACTCTTGGCTACATGGATGAGATAGTAAGGCATGGAAAAACAAAAATGGTGGCAGCTAGTGGGTTCAAGTCTTCAAGGGCCTAGCTAGCTATACGCGTCCTCCAAGGTAAAAAGTACTCCTACTAGTACTACAAAGTATACTACTAGTACAACAATGAAAGAGAAGGCGAGAGGGTTAAAAAATGGAATACCTGGGTAGATGGTGACGGTCCGATCGTGGTAGATTATGTGACCATGTTGCACATCAGTGATACCATGGGTAACGACTGCTAAGATAGTTGATCCCAATATGCCAAAGTCAGCTACAAGGTTCCAGGTTAGACCAAATTGCGGATGCAAATGCACATCCAGGATCGGTGATCTTATTTTGATCGGGGGATGACTGGTCCCTGCAAAATAATGGAGTACCGTTAGGGATGCAAATGATGGTTTGTGCATTCCGTTTGTAATCTCCCGTACCGTAGGATGTCAACCAGATGAAACAAGTCCCCTGGCTTGTCACCGCAAAGATGCGGCCTAGATGGCGCACGGCGTCTTCGAACGTGTAGGGGTACAAATCTTCCGCCGCCAACATGTGCCAGCCTCTGCCGTTACTGCCTCCTGCATTGATGGCAATCCTTATGTCGAACACCGCGATGAGATAGTAATCGTCGTAGCCGCGTCGCTTTGTCGGCGGGTCCGCAATTGCTATCTTCTTCAATCTCATCTAGGCATCATCATACATATTCTTGCCCAGCCAGTCCGGAAGGCCGATCCCAATGGTGGAGAAGGGGTCTACCGAAACGGCCGCACTGCTGTGGATGTTGTGCAAAATCATGGTGGTATCCGGCCGGAGGTATGCAAGCCAATCTTCGTTGGCACCGACCCAGACCTATATATAAGACGGTGGGCAGCGGAGAAATTACGGGATGGAAATGGAATAACTAAGTACTACATGATCAAATTCCATTACTGACCTGCTCATCGGACAAAATCCGACTACCTCTCAACGTCGTCAACTCTAGCGGAGTCAACGTGCAACCATGGCCAGGGAGCGGTGGACTGTTCGAAGAATTGTCCCATAGAAGAACCTTCTCCTCAAGGACGCATGGAAGACCAACAAGCATGGCCTTTTCCCAAGCCTGTTTAAGCAGCGTCTTGAAAAAGTTGGTGCAGGAAGCACCGAGTCTTGCGGCGGTGAGGACGTCGAAGCGGCGTGCGATTTCTCCCAGAGAATCGTCGTCCAAGGTCTCCCAGCCCCGACGAGGAGGAGAACCGCCTGGCGAATCCATGGGAGCAGCAACGAACTGCCTTCTCTTCGGGGGGAGGGGAACTGGCGAGGAGGAGATAAGAGCGTAGTTACCGCAGGGCCTCGTCCCTTCCAACTGTAGATCGTTCCTCAGCGAAGGGGTGAGGCTATTATTTACTACTCTAAATAATAGCACTAGTAAGAAATTTTTGGCACTAGGTAGTAGGTTTTGGTACCATGGAGTACTAGTACTAGCATTATGGAACGTTATGGGATTGCATTATACTGTAAATAATAGCACTAGTAAGAAATTTTTGGCACTAGGTAGTAGTTTTTGGCATGGATTAAGAAATTTTGGGTATGTTTTTGCCATTTTTTGTACACGCCAACTAGTGTCAAATAACGTCATACATTATGTGACGGAGGAGTACGTACTCGTACTGTAGCAGTACTAGTACTACTTTTCTCAACTACCCCTCAAAAAAGCACCCAATTAATGCTCTTGTTTTCCTCAAAAAGTATGTTTACAATGCATTAATTGCAATGCATGCATGCATAAATTACATCCATTGGTCAATTTTCTCTTAATACTTGCATGCAATGATTTAATGCACCTTGGAATCTGAACATGTGATGGGAAACAACCAAATTGAGCCTTATAAAATGGAAAAACTAAAATTTTGAGATGAGCCCTATAAACCGGAAAGGAGGGAGTACTGTACTTCTAGTCTAGGCTTGTATAGTGCACCAGTTTTGAACTCTTGAATCTCAGGGCCAAGGAGCTACAGTTGGAAGTGGAGGGTACTACTGTTCTCTAGAACCATCGCTGTACTATCAATGCAGGGGAAGTACACCTGCGTAGTGGCCTAGTGGGTAGTCTCGATGCTCTATTCAGCCGCTCCTCTCACGTAGCTGGCCTACTCAGTCGATCCTCTCACGCACACACTAGCAGCCTGTTTATCAGCGACGGTTACTGCGGGGGCAGAACATTTGAGTTATTTGATACAGCGAGACTAGGCTTTTCGCTTCCATTTGTGGAGGTGTAATGGATCTCGTCGAACTTCGTTAGTAGTTCCTTCTTTATGAATGAGATGAAGCAAAGATTTTGCCTCCGTTTCAAAAAAACACGTCAAGAGGAATTTCTTTTATAGTAGAGCCGATAATGGAGTGAAGTCCATGCATGCAACGCCACAAGCTATAGCGTAGTAGTAGAGCACGTTACATACAGAGCCATATTGCACAGTTCCCAATGCCCCTCCAGGCTTTTCCGGCTCCTTGGGCTTAATTGGAAGGCGCTAGTTTAAATATGCTACTAGCTGGAAGCTGCAAGCGAGGTGCAGCTAGGGTGAGCATGCGAGCCACGGGATGCTGGGAAGGAAAACCCGTTCACGTGGCTAGGCTGTCCAGACTCCAGTGCACCCAGATTGTGGGGCCGCACGTCCGTTTGACTTCAAAAATCAAACTACCCGTGTAAAATATTGGCTCGCAGCGAAGTGTAGTTCTCCCTTCGTTCCAAATTACTTGTCGTAGGTATGGATGTATCTAGATGTATTTTAGTTCTAGATACATCCATTTCTGCGATGTATCTAGATAGTATACTATTTTAAAAAAGGCCGCCGTGCGTTCGGCCGGGATCGAACCCACAAAACGAGGTATACACTCCCGCGACCACTAGTAGTACTCGTTGGAGTACAACGTAACCTAGAATCGCCTTTTGTCGCTAGTAGTACGTACATTGTTCCTTACAAGAAACCCCTAAGAGCATGATTAATAGTATAGCCAGCTGCTGGCTATAAGCCAGTGCCATGTCATCTACAACCCATCTTATAGCCAACATGTAGTAGTAGTTTATTTCTTATAGCCCGCTGACTCAACTCTATTGTACTTGCTCTAATAATGCAAGAAACCACTAAAATGCCAAGAAACTACTACCACTTGCATACGTGGCAGACTTAAGATAAGACTACCTTATCAACCATTGTACTCCTCTTACCAACAAAAATCCTCGAGTGACCTCCTACCTCCGGCCCGTCCACCTAGTCATCCTCGGCCATGGGATGCAGCTACCGCCGCCGGCAGAAGGCAAGGTCAAAACCGCCGGCGGTGCTGAGCCCATGTTGCGGCAGCCCAGATGCCAGCTCCGTCCGGCGCTCGCGGCTGCTAGCTAGCCAAGATAGCTCCGTCCATCTGCTTGTCTGCAAGGTTTGCTAGCTAGATTAACACGGCAGCGCGGCGGCTTGCTCACGCGCGCCGTGCTAAGGCCAGCCATCTGGCTCGAGCGAAGGCCAGCACGGCGGCTTGCTCACTCGTGAGTCACGCTCGGGCCAGCCTGCCAACCCGTGTGGAGGCCAGCGCGGTGTCCGGCCCGTCCGGCGGAGCGGCGGCCAACTCGCTCATCACCGGTGCCACCGACGAACACGCATCAGTACTGTTTGAAGTAATGTTCAGGAAAAATGATGATTTGAGGGGGAATAACAGGATAGAAGGTCAGATGTGGGTCCCTCGTGTCAACGGTCAAACAAAATGTGTTGGTTTAAGCTGCCTCGTCAGCATGGACATGTGGGCCAACCCTGTCATAAATGGGTTAAAACGAACCTAATCGGTAGGAGTACTAGGTAGTTTTTGGCGTGGATTAAGAAATTTTGGGTATGTTTTTGCTATTTTTTGTACAATAGATTCCTCCTAGGGCTGGTTGAAAGTGGTAGTTTTTTGTTAAATACTCTACATATTGTAAGTAGGAGTGAAAGTTAAGCTTTGGAAGCCAATAAGCAAGGCTAGTCACATAGTGCATATGTGTACATGATTGAAAGTAAATATCAACCATGAGTGACTAATATCTTGATGGAAAAGTCGAAACTATGGAATACTAGGAAAAAGAAATGCATGGTTGGAAATACTAGCAATGTTCATGTCCGTTGCAACGAATCACAGTTAGAATAATACTTATTCACAAACTTGGTACAAAACACTCTAATTTTGATATACATATGTCACTAGAGATATATTATGTTTCAATTAGAATATATTCCTTGGGCTGTTTTGGTGAGGTCAGGGAGGGATGTGGTTGGTTTTAAGATACTAATTATGGGTTTTTCTGCAAATTGGTAGACAAGTGGGATGTTGGTGAGAAAAGGCAACAACTTACCTCACAATCGTTAGATGTAGATCTAATGGTCAGAAACGACGGATGGCAGACACACCAGCATCACCAACTTATTCTTGTGTAGGAGTACTAGCAAGATCTGTGCATTGCACGGAACATCAAGATGCATTTTTTATAAAACACTTGTTGTGATTGACCCTTGCGAGAGTAATCCCATGTGTAAAAGCTAATGATATCTCGAGAAATATGAGATAAGGTGAAGAGGAGTGGGGTGTGGTGGTGGTTGGTGGTCGGACTGAGCGGAGGCATGGGGATTGACGACGCCGGCAGCGGCCACCAGGCCAGTTTGTTCCAGAGGCTTCCTTTATTAATTGCTCAACAATGAGGTTTGTTGGAGATAAGGATGAACGAGGGAAGGCCTTGTCTGCAAATGTGGAGAGGGGTGCGGGTATCTTTTAGTTTAATTTCCATCCGTCAGATATAGATCAGACGGTCTATATTGTAAGATGGCACACATACCATCATCACCAACTCGGTTTTTTATAAGAGAAGAAATACAAGTATGGAGATACAAACGTATTATCGATACTTGCTTCCGTAAACTAGCATCTACATTCTATTCAACGCCTCGACATGTGGGGCCTTAGCACAATGACTTCTCGACTATGTAAAACGAAGATTTTCCCGTCGTCGACAAGGAGGGGGTGACGGCGGCGCGCTTTTTGGCTTGCTCTAGTCCTAGTAGTCATACTAGGTGGTCTAAGCACGTCTAGATTTATTCTTTTTCATGTCTCGTGTTCGCCGTACTGCCACGACTGTTCATGAATAGACGGTAAGTTATTCACGGGGAAACCCTTGTTGAGCGTGTTTGCGAGAGAGAGAGAGAGAGAGAGAGAGAGAGAGAGAGCGTGTGTGATATGTTAGAGACTGAGGCAATGATAACAGATTCTTTGTGTCTATGTGTGTGGAGGATAGAGAGAGACATGTACATGGGGATTTGTGTTGTGTAACGTGGAGACACATATACATAATTAGAGAGTGAGTGTGTGAGATACACATGCAGACATGAGGAGAGATGAGGATCCAGGTAAATGGGTGTTTGTGCGTGTCTGTGTGTGTTTGTGCACGCGTTTGTGTGTGAGAGGCAGAGAGTGTATGTGGAGTAGAGAGACCACTGATGATGTAAACCTAGTATAAGGGAAGGGGGAAGGTGTGACATGTGTAGTAGCGAGATAGCACGGGTGCGGGCGGGGGGAGCAGACTATTTGGAAGAGACATCGAGTGTGTGTGTGTGTGGGAGAGGGGTCTGAGAGCGAGAGAAAGAGAGAGCTAGCGACGGAGAGAGAGAGAGAGAGTGAGAGGAAGAGAGGGGGCGAGAGGGGTCGTTTGTGTCCATAAATGGCGTATAGATAGGGAGACAATGTTGATGTTGTCCAAAATTGGCCTATGAACGGAGACGCAAGGGAAGCAAGTCATCGTGTGTGTGATAGGGACTTCATGAGATATCTAGAATAGATGGTGTAGAGAACAATGTGCGAAATCGAGAACGATTATACATTAGTGAGCTATGCAAAGAGTCACGACATATATGTATACGGGGAAAGAGCTGGGGCGGGTCCGCATGTGGGAGAGATAGAAAGAGGAGAGTGGTGCACAAGGAGACAAAGTGTGCTTGTTTGCAGTGGGGGTGGTGTGTGAGGTGAGTGCGCGAGAACCACATAACTAGGGAGATAGACGTTTGGGGGTGACGTTTTGTGTGTATGGGAAATATACACTCTACATAGTGCGTGTGCTTGGGTAAGAGAGATAGCGGGAGACCTAGAGAGTGAGGGAAGAGATGTGTGCATGCCCGAGAGACAAAGTGATAGAGACCTATGTTGGGGTCCGGACTTTACAAGAGAGAGGGGTGTTAATGTGCTCGTGTGTTGGTGTTTGGGGGAGAGAACGACTTCTCTCTCTCTCTCTCTGTGTGTGTGTGTGTGGTGGGGGGGTTGACTTCAGATAAAGAGTGAGGTGTCTATATTTGAGGGACTTTAGCGTAATTGAGATATTGTGCACTCATGGTTGGTAAATTTGTTTCACAGTTTGTACTATGAGATAACGATACTTTTGAACATGCGTGATATACCTTGATGTACCAGAATTACAAACCTAAGATTGGAATTTGGAATTCGACTCCATCATTAGCTTTTGTAATTCATTTAAACGGAGGTACATTTTTTAAGCCGGGATTTCATGATTTCAAATTCATATATCAAACCTAGAGATATACACATACGGGCATGTTCAAACTTTATAATCATCCACTTTATTCATACACATACACATTTTTGCTTTTGTCATCATATTTAGGATAAACACATTTGGAATTTCATTTGAATTGGACCGTATGATGGTATTTGCTTGTAGTAGCTCAATGATCCATATTTGAATTGAATGGACAATCTAAGTTTCAAGTTGGAGACATTGATTTTCAAAACTAGCACATTTTTTATGCGTGCAAAACAAACAAATTGTCGGCCATGATATCATAGTCGGTCGTACGAGAGTAGAATACTTATAATTTTAGGCGCCAAAAGATTTCAAACTTCCCGCTCACATCGAAATATCACGCGCCCGAAAGTTTAGCCCTGCGATATTCCTGTTTTACCCCTGCCACATGAACAGAAAAGGGCTGCTTTGGTAACTCCATTGTTTCCCCCTCTTTGCCCCCAACATTCTTCCCCAGAGCCCCTCCCCTTCCCCTCCCCGACCCCCCAACCACGGCAAGCCACCGAATCTAGCCCTCCGCCGCAGCGGTGGACCTCACACCCCGCCGGATCTACCTTTCGCACCTTGGAACCCCCAACTGCCAACTCACCACTTCACCAGAGCCGCTTCAGCGACTGGCTTGTCCACCACTCCAGATCTCCTTGACCGCCATCATCGTCCACCGCACCGGATCTGCTTAACTGGCGCCCTCGTCCACCATAGCATAGGCCCTTCACTGACTCCCTCGCCCGCCCCTTCGCAGGCCCTTCATACAAGCCCTCGTCCGCCGTAACAGATCCGCCTCACCAAAAGCACTGTACAACGCGCCCGCCGAAGCCTTCGTCCCATGCACCGGACCCTCTCCATGGACGCCATATTCAAATCCACCGGTCCTGCTTTACCGACACCGCAACCTCATCAGGTTATTTTGATTTGTACTCCTTTCAGTTTTTCTCTTTATCGTGCAACTGTTCACTTACCATAGATGAGCTTTCTTGTATGTCAACAGGCGTCGCAACCATAGCACCGGAGCCGCTTCAGCGACGGCGACAACCGGCCCAAACTCAACCGCAACACGAGCACCATTGACGATCCTTAGGTATCAAGTATGACAACGATACCCATACGCCGCCGAGAATCAGGTACTATTATCCAACGGCCGGCGCCTACGTTCACTTTTCTAGCATAAGCAGCGCACCTTTGAATTTCTTCAGGGCATCATTCAGTTTTTCATGAGACGCGTTATTTTGCTTGCACCTGTAGGGCCATACTTCTGGCAGTGAACATGTTACATGTGATAAATTACATACCAGTGCACATATAGTTAATATGCTTTAGTTTGTTCTGATGCCACCTGTTGGTTCCATCAGACTGCTTAATGTTCTCTATGCTTAATTACACATCAGAAAACTAGCATGTGGTTCCGCTGCTTTTTGTTTGTTTTACCCTACATTTTCTGATGCTAGCTATTACATCACTGCTCCGAGCCTCTGTTCATTAATTGTTTGTGTGTTCTTGATCTTCCCAAGTTGCATGACTAATTCGATGCTTCTATAAATTATGGAGCTGCCAACCCCATCAAGCAAAATATTTGTTCTTTTGGGGCTGGCACCTTGAACAAGCATAAAAATATAGGGAAGCAGATATACTCCCTCCGATTCTATTTACTCTGCGCATAACTCTTGACCTGCATACCAAGGAGGGCACTGGTTTAATTTTTCTGGACTAATTTGCCAATTAATTAGGGCAGAGGTGGATGGGGCGGGGCACAAAAGGAAACCAGCGCTAGGAATCGGCAACGCGCGGACTAATACGAGAAAACTGAGAATAAGTTATACGCAAAGTAAAAAAGAATCGGAGGGAGTATTGTCGTGTATGCACACACCCTTTTTTCATTAGTTTAGATGAACCATTGATGAACAATTCAGACTAGTGCATGCGATTAAAATTAATTTTACCTAAATCGATGGTGCAGAATAAACTACAACAACTAGATTTGCAACCACGGGATGCTGACGATATCTTCAAAGAACATTGCAACAACAGCTAGGCTTCACAGGAACATATGGTAAGCCAGTGTGTTTTAGTACATGTGAAATGTAATGCGAGTGGGCTGCTTTCTTGGCTTGTGCCCTCAACGTGTAGTCCTACCGAATTACAAATAGTTCAGTTGTCTGCTTTGCTGTATTGCTTGATTCGAATGCTTATTTGTTGTTACGCTATACCTGAGTTGGCCAATATGTCTGCAGTGCCTGCTGTACTATCGTAAAGAAATGCATGCCTATTTCATTTGAGTCCTTAACTTTTCCTCTCAACTTCATCACAAGACTGTCTTCGTAGTTTATATGAGGCCACACTATTAAGTGTTTTCTCAGATTATTTCAACTGCTTAGATGCCTTGGCAACTTAAATATAGCGGCTGTACACTCCCTTTCAACTAGGAAACAATTCCTTATTTAACACTATCTTAAATTTCGTTTCCTTATTTAACACTGGAAAACTTTTTTTCCCTATCTGATAACGAATCTAAAATTTTATGCCCTTTATAACACTTTCGTCCATTTTAAGCCTAAATGATACTTGAAAAGACTCTTTTGCCCCTCATATGATATATGTGTGTGTGAGGCAATAGCATACACACAACATCAATGGGGCAAATAGCGCACACACACGCATCGGCAGTAGCAAACACGCAGCAGCACATACGCACACGCACACACACTGTAGCACGCAGGCACGCAGCAATGCAGTATCACACGTGCACAACAGCACACACGGAGCAGCAGCACACACCCACGCAGCAGCAGCACACAAACACGCACGTACGCGCGACAGCTGGTACACGATACCCGAACAAGTATTTCATTGATCCCATTGTAAGAGCACATAGAGCAAGCTTGCCTGGGTACTGTGGGTATTTAAATATGTATATATCCACGCAGCAGCCGGTACACAAATACCCGAACAAATATACATACATGGTTATGTGTATTGTGTACATGCAGCACAGACGCGTGGGTATTCAAAAGTGTATGCGTACACCGGCTAGAGTCATAAACCATGTACATGCTACTGCCGTGTGCATGGCCTTCGATGCATGCGTGCAATTGTACGTGGGCAATTTTGCCATGCACCACGTACAAAGCTAATGATAGACCATCTAATGTATGCATCTACTATATATCATGTATCTACACGTACATATATTCTCCCGTGGAGACCGTGCACTAAAAAAACTTAGACATTCAAAATAGATTATGTGAGCTCCATAAGAAAATCCAATAAATAATAATATAATAATTATTAATAAAGATGATAAAAAAATCATCGAATAGCACGCGGGCACAAACATACCACATGAGGGGCAAAATGGTATTTTCAAGTGTCATTTAGGCTTAAAATGGGCAGAAGTGTCAGAAAAGGCATAAAATTTAGACTCGTTGTTATATAGGGAAGAAATTATTTGTCGATGTCAAATAAGGCATAAAATTTAAGCACAGTGTTAAATAAGGAATTCTCTCTTCAACTAGGGATGTCAACTGGGTCCGGTTTAATCCCGATTAAAGTCCACTAGTGGTATGATAGTTCAATAGAGTTTTTGGTTTTTGAGGAAAATGAACTAGGGAGGTACAAAAAACTAACTAGATGGTACTGGCGGATGTCGGTGTACAAAAAGAGGGGTACACTTTTTGTACCCCTATAACTGTGCACGGGCAGTCTGAGCCACGGGCACCACCACACTGAGCAAGGCAAGGGAGGTGAGCCAAGGTAAGGCCGAAGCTCAGGAGAAGCAGAACGGCGCCAAGACCAAGACCAAAAAGAGCAAAGGGGACGAAGCGGACTCCCCCTGGCAAGATCCTTGCCGGGAGGCGGTTGTCGACGTTCTGGGAACGGGGGTCCCCAGACTTGCCTGCCTGCGGCGTGGCTCGAGGAGGGGCCCAGCGCGGCCCATCTTCATCAACACAGACCCAAGACCCTCGCGAGGGGCCAAGCCTGGCGGGGCGGACGACACAGAGCTTCCTCAAGCACGGCCTCATCAGGCTGGCTCGCGAGGAGGCGGAGAGATCAAGGCGGGGTACCTCACGAGGTGCTCGTGATGCAAGCCATGACGACCAAGGGCGCTAGGCGGGCGCCAGCCCGCGCAGTGTCCTCCTTTCCTCTTTGGTTCAAAGGGAGCAAGCGCAGGCGAGAGCATCAAGTAAAGGCACCCGTTTTGGTGCAACGAGACCAAGACCAGTCCAACGGTAGGGAGGAAGTCATTGTGGAGCCCAAGCTAGCGTCACCACCAGAGCCTTTGGCAGGCGGGGACCAACTTTGGTCAGGATAAGTGTACCAGATGTTCCCCTTCAAAATGGCCAATTGTTGGCGCCCTTCCCGCTCAATATTTGGGAAGAGGCCCAGGGCCTTTGCCTATAAATAGGACTAGCCACCCCCAGGGTAGGGGGGCAATAAAGAAGGGAGAATCTAGAAGCCAAGAGAGAAACAAGCTAGGATAGGATCGAGGAGCATCACACACACACACACAGAGAGAAGGGCGACTGAACTCCTCCCAGCAGTTCATCCCCCCAGCCAAGAACAGACCCTCGCGAGGCTGTTCTTCCTTGTACTGCTCATCATCATCAGCCCAAGAGGCAATCCACCACACCACACACTGGAGTAGGGTATTACACCACAACGGTGGCCCGAACCAGTATAAACCCTGTGTCTCTTGTGCTGTTCTTTCCATAGCTTAGATCTTAGCGAGGCGGAGGGGTGCAGGTAGGTAGAAGGCGAAATCTCTGTGCGCACCCCAGTGTTCGAACCTCGAGGGTCTGCCGGAACCCGAAATTCGACATTTGGCGCGCCAGGTAGGGGTGCACCGGAGTTTTCCCTTCCGCCACCGCCACGACCTGCCCAGCGATGAGTAGCGCGTCGCCCGCTCCGGCCGCCGGTGCCAGCACGAGGGCCAGGGGGCTCCGAGCCCTGGCCCCAGCCCTGCAACGGGTACGAAGGCCAGACAAGTTCAAGCCAACGACGCCGCCGCGCTACAGCGACGCGACTGATCCGCTGGCCTTCTTGCTGGCGTACGAGGAGGCCATCCTCGAAGCTGGACTGATGATAGGGTCATGGCCAACTGGCTTCCCATGGCCCTCACCGGCGCTCCGCACGCATGGCTGCTCCACCTGCCGGTAGCCTCCATGGCCTCTTGGGAAGAGCTACGCAGCCTCTTCCTCGCCCACCACGCTACACCAACACCCCCGGTCGTCGCGACCCTCCTGGGCGGCTCGTAGGAGCCGCCTACAAGTCACCACGTCAAGCCGTTCATCCGCCGGGTCAGCGTCGCTTCCACGCGGTAGGGGGCTCCCCCAGACCGGGCGGCGCCCAAGGCCGGCCTGACCTTCAGCTCGGAGAACCACCCCTCCAACTCGGCCTGCTCGGGTGCGCTCCCCATGCTGTGCACCCCCACCATCTGCCAGGTGGCCGTCACCAGAACTCTCATCGATGGCGGCGCGGGCCTCAGCGTGCTCTCGGTTGAGGCCTTCAACCTCCTCTACATACCCCTGGAACGGCTGCAACCCAGCCGGCCCTTCTCAGGCGTTGGGGGCGGGTCATGCAGCTCCTTGGGACAGATCCGGCTCCCAGTAACCTTCGGCACCTACGACAACTTCCGCACGGAGCTGGCCAATTTCGACATCGCCCCCATCGGCCTCCCCTACAACACCATCCTCAGCTATCCAGCGCTGGCCCAGTTCATGGCCGCGACGCACCCGGCGTACAACCTCATGAAGATGCCCGGGAGCAGCGGTGTCCTCACCGTGCACGGGGACACCGGAGACGCGTTGCGAGTGCTCGAGCTCGCCATCAAGACGGCAGCGTCGACACAGCCCGCCGACTCGGAGACCCCCGAGCCCAAGGGGCTGCACCCGCCAAGAAGAAACAGTTGTTCACCCAAGACAAGGCAGAAACCAAGCAGATACTCGTCGATGAGGATGGGTCCACCAATGCCACTTTCGCCATAGGCGCCAACCTCGAGCCTGAGCAGGAGGATGCCCTGGTCAGGTTCCTGCGTGCGAACAAGAAGGTATTCGCTT
This sequence comes from Triticum dicoccoides, assembly GCF_002162155.2. Taxonomy (NCBI): domain Eukaryota; kingdom Viridiplantae; phylum Streptophyta; class Magnoliopsida; order Poales; family Poaceae; genus Triticum; species Triticum dicoccoides. The sequence goes on along the minus strand of NC_041388.1, from coordinate 649,994,851 downwards.
GGGAGCCCGACCAGTTGGTGGGGATCCCTAGGAGCGTAATCGAGCATCACCTCAACGTGTGCCCCAACATGCGCCCTGTGAAGCAGAAGGCAAGGCGGCAGTCCCCAGAAAAGCAGGCCTTCATCGTCCAAGAGACCTGCAAGCTAGAAGCCGCTGGGGTCATTCGCGAGGTCCGATACCCGGATTGGTTGGCCAACCCTGTCGTTGTGCCAAAGAAGGGAGGGAAGGAGCGCATGTGTGTCGACTTCACCAACCTCAACAAGGCATGCCCGCAAGATCCGTTCCCGTTCCCCCGCATCGACCAGATCGTCGATTCCACCACAGAATGCGACCTGCTATGCTTCTTGGGTGCCTTCTCTGGGTATCACCAGATCAAGATGGCGGTAGAAGACGTCGAAAAGACAGCCTTCCTAACCCCGTGTGGGGTGTACTGCTACACATGCATGCCATTTGGGCTGCGTAACACAGGGGCGACCTTTCAGCGGCTGATGCACATCACCTTGGGCCTGCAGCTCGGGAAGAACGTCGAGGCTTACGTCGATGACATAGTGGTGAAGTCTCGGGAGGCCAGGACCCTGATACAAGACCTGGAGGAAACCTTCACGAGCCTCAACGCAGTGAACCTGCGGCTCAACCCAGAGAAGTGTGTGTTCGAAGTCCCCTCGGGCAAGCTCTTGGGTTTCCTCATGTCCCACCGAGGCATCGAGGCTAACCCGAAAAAGGTCAAGGCGGTCGAGGACATGAGCCGGCCAAAGACCCTCAGAGAAATGCAAAAGCTCACTGGGCGCGTGGCCGCGCTAGGGCGCTTCATCTCCAAGTTGGGGGAGCGAGCGCTGCCCTTCTTCCAGCTAATGAAGAGAAAGGGGCCCTTTGAATGGACTGAAGAGGCCGCCAAGGCGTTCCAAGATCTCAAGAGATACCTGACCAGCCCTCCGATCATGGTGGCTCCGCGCCCTCAAGAGCCCCTGGTGCTTTACCTCGCCGCCACTCCCTACTCCGCCAGCGCAGCCCTGGTGGCGGTTAGGGAGGAGCGTCGAATCAAAACCACAGCAGCAGCCCAGGACAAGGCAAAATAGGAACAAGGAAGGCCCACAGAAACCACCATCGCGGCTAAGGAGGATCAGCCGCCGCAGAGGAGTGCACCGGAGGCGGAAGGGGCCCCTCTCCCAGATGGCCAGCCTCCGGAGGCCCTATCGCCTCAGGAGGCGCCATGGTCTCCGGGGGGCGTCACCAGAACTGACGCACACAACCTCGTTGAGCACCCAGTGTACTTCATCAGCACGGTGTTCCGGGACGCGAGGGCACGGTACCCCATGCCTCAGAAGCTCCTCCTCGCGCTACTGGTGGCCTCGCGCAAGCTGCGGCACTATTTTCAGGGTCACCCCATCAAGGTCGTCTCGTCATACCCCTTGGAGAGAGTGCTCAGGAGCCCTAACTCAGCCGGAAGGGTCGCTGAGTGGAACATAGAACTGCAAGCGTTTCAGCTCGAATTCAGCACGACCAGAGTCATCAAGGGAGCAGCATTAGCGGATTTTGTGGCAGAATGGACGGAGGCCCCAGGCCTCAAGGCCGACGAGGATCGGTCCCTCTCCTCGGGAAGCGAGGCACCAGAAGGCTGGGTCGTGTACTTCGATGGGGCGTTCTCCAGGCATGGCGCTGGGGCTGGGGCGGTGCTCATATCGCCCACTCAGGACAAGATCTACTACGCTGTACAGCTCTGTTTCCAGCAAGGTGAAAAGGTCTCCAACAACATAGCGGAGTATGAAGGTCTAATAGCAGGCTTGAAGGCCGCAGCTGCCCTGGGGGTGAAACGCCTCACCATCAAGGGGCGATTCGCAGCTCCTTGTCAATTTCTCCAACAAGCTGTACGAGCCGAAAGATGAGCACATGGAAGCCTACCTTGCAGAGGTCTGCAGGATGGAGAAGCAGTTCTGGGGGTTGGAGTTGCAGCATGTGCCCCGTGGCACCAATCAGGAGGCCGACGACATCGGCAAACGGGCGTCCAGGCGGTTACCCCAGGAGCCTGGCGTCTTCGAGGAGCGGCTCTTCAAGCCCTCAGCCCTGCCGTCATTGTCAAACACGGCGCAGCCTCGGGAGGAGCTCCCCCAGCCACCTGCCTCAGGAGCCCCGGTCTGTGGCCCGGCCTCAGGAGCACGCCTGCTCCTGACGATGGAACCCCAGGAGGGGTGCTGGATCATGGAGCTCCGGAGTTACTTAACACAAGGGACCCTGGCGGAGAAGGAGGAGGAAGCGGAGCGTGTGGCACGGCTGGCCACGGCATACTGCATCAAGGATGGAGAGCTCTACCGGAAGCGACCAAACGATGTATCCCTGCGCTGCATCTCCAGGGAGCAAGGAAAGGAACTGCTGGAAGATATACACGGCAGAGACTATGGACATCATTCATCATCACGGACCCTAGTCGGCAAGGCGTTCCGCAGTGGGTTTTATTGGCCCACCGCACTCAATGACGTTGTCGAACTGGTGAAGGCTTGTGAGGCCTGCCAGTTCCACGCCAAGCAGATCCATCAGCCGGCAGGAGGCCTGCAGACTATACCCCTTTCGTGGCCGTTCGCAGTCTGGGGGCTGGACATCCTAGGCCCGTTTCCTCGGGCGCCAGGGGGCTACCGCTACCTCTACGTCGTTGTGGACAAGTTCACCAAGTGGGCTGAAGTAGAGGCCGTCCGCACCATCCCCGCGGGTTCCACGGTCAAGTTCATTAGGGGCATCGTGAGCCGGTTCGGGGTGCCGAACCGCATTATCACAGACAACGGTTCGCAGTTCACCAGTAACCTCTTCAAAACATACTGTGCTAACCTTGGAATGCAGATATGCTACGCTTCGGTGGCGCACCCCCGAAGCAACGGCCAGGCCAAGCGAGCCAACGTAGAGGTCCTGAGGGGCCTCAAGACCAGGACGTTCAAGAAGAAGCTGGAGGCCTGCGGCAGAGGTTGGTACGACGAGCTTCAGTCCGTGTTGTGGTCCATCCGCACAACCGCGACCAAGCCGACTGGAGAGACCCTGTTCTTCCTGGTCTACGGAGCCGAAGCGGTCCTCCCTCACGAGGTCAGACGTCACTCCGCACGGGTCCTGGCATTCGACGAGGCGCAGCAGGACGCCATGCGGGGGATGGACCTCGTGCTAGGGGAGGAACGTCGCCGAGAGGCCGCGCTGCGACCGGCGAGGTACCAACAAGCACTGCGACGATATCACTGCTGCAACATCCGCCCCAGAACTGTCGAGGTAGGCGACCTCATGCTCAGGCGGGTTCTCTCCAGGGAGGGACTGCACAAGCTCTCTCCCATGTGGGAGGTCCCGTTCAAGGTTGTTCATGTTTCCAGGCCTAGCTCCACGCGCTTGGAGACTCAGGAGGGGGTGCTGGTCCAGAACGCATGGAACATCCAGCACCTCCAGAGGTTCTACCCCTAAAAAGGCCCAGAGCCTGTGAAGAAGGCGAATGCCTGTGAAGATTATCCTTTTTGGAAAAGGCCCAGAGCCTATGAAGAAGGCGAATGCCTGTGAAGATTATCCTTTTTGGAAAAGGCCCAGAGCCTGTGAAGAAGGCGAATGCCTGTGAAGATTATCCTTTTTGGAAAAGGCCTAGAGCCTGTGAAGAAGGCGAATGCGTGTGAAGATTATCCTTTTTGGAAAAGGCCCAGACCTGTGAAGAAGGCGAATGCCTGTGAAGCTGTCGCGTTTGGGAAAAGGCCCGGAGCCTGTGAAGAGGGCAAATGCCCGTGAAGCCTGCTCCCCCCAAGAAAGGCCCGAAGCCTGTGAAGAAGGCCAACGCCTGTGAAGCTCGCCGCCCGTGACACTCTCACGTAATAATGACTTGGGGCTGTACACGCCCCGGAGTCTCAGGAGCGCCGGCCTCAGGCCCTGGGGCACCCTCCCACGCCCAGTGGCAGCACTTAGCTCCGTGCTGGTGAGAAGACGTCGAAGACTAGATTAGGTGCCGGACGCGGCTTTTTCATTTGTTTTCCGCAGTTGGCTTGTTCATTCTCATTCGAAGTTTTATTGAAGCTGTCGCCGTCTTTGACTTGTGGTTCTTCGACTTTTCACTCTCCTGCCTCGATTTCTCTTATGCAAGACCTCGCGAGGGGGGCAGCCGACCGCCCTCGTGAGTGTTTCCGTCCTAGTCGTTCAAAGGTTTCGCGACCTGGGTCCATTACAGGAGCACCCCTTCAGTTCGTGCCCCACGGGCACCGCAACACGAACACAGGGCCTGGGTCGGTCGCCCCCCCCCCCCACGGCTGGGGCCGGGAACTATCCACGCACGGGCACGTAGCCGGAAGGCACGATAACGGAAGCAAAGCGATGATTAACAGCAATAACCCAAACACGCCCCCGCGGGGCTCCATGCTACTGTCTTTTTACGCAGGAAAAAGGAAAAGAAAGAACAAATCAGGCGCAGCTCGCCTCACACCGGCCTGCAGGGAAGACTCGAGCTGCCTCCGGGGCTCAGGCAGACTCCCTCTCGCGCTTCACCGAGGCGCGACGGCGGGCAGATGCGCTACCACCTCCCAAGCAGGTACGACGGCGTGGAGGCTGACCGCGGCCACCGCTAGAAGAGTCGCCGCCTAAAGAAGAACCAGTGAAGCTCGGGGAACCCTGAGCGCCGCCAATCACGGGAGCGCTGTCCTCTCCATCATCGCCGGGGCTGGGTCCCCGGCCGCGGTCGTTGTCCTCTGGGCAGCACCCTGCGCAGCGACCATCTTCCCCAAACACCCTCACATAGAGGGTGGCATCACCGTCAAACTTGAAGTGCAGGGTGCACCGACGGCTCAGGCCACGCGCGCGGGAAAACGTCTGCCAATCGCGGGTCAAGGCCAGGCTCCCGGCCGCGGAGACCTCCAGTGAAGCCCATGAGGCCCGGCTGTAGCAGCCGTCTGCCTGAAGCGAGAGGCCGCCCAGGGCGCCGGCCGGGAGCTCGTCGAGGAGGAAGCGAGGAAGTTGAAGCCGGGTGCTAGTCGGCTCAGCCGACCACACAACAAACTCTGGCAGCACCTCTGTAGCGCAAAAGCGCGGCCTAGGGGAACACGCGACCGAAGCGCGCCCCCCGGCCGCAGCAGTCCGCCCGTCACCGTGCTGGAAATCATCTCCACGGCCGCGGGGAGCTACCGTGGAGGCCACAGGATGTTTGCGAGGGCGCCCTCGGCCGCGCTTGGGCGGGGGAGAGGCAGGCTCAACCCGGCGAGCCTTCCCCATCTCTGCGGCCGAGAACCTCCTCGACGGAGCCATGGAGAAGAAGGAGAAGCAAGGGGGGATGAACTGGAAGGGTGTGCGCCGCTCCGTACTTATAGCCGGCGAGGGCCAACCGTCGGCCCCCACCATCGCAGGTAATCATGACCTGCTTTGCATGCAGGGACTTGTCCAATCCGTGCAGTTGCCGAGGCGCAGTGGGGAAGTGGAGACGCCCACGTCCAATCAACCGCCACGCGGCGCCCAAGGCCGCAGGCTGTTAGGGCCCGCGACGCTTCGCTCTTGCCCTTTCGCCTCCCTGCATGGCCAAGTCCGGGCGCGCCTTGGGCCCGGGGGCTATTGTTGGCGTTCTGGGAACGGGGGTCCCCAGACTTGCCTGCCTGCGGACCGCGGCGTGGCTCGAAGAGGTGCCCATGCGGCCCATCTTCATCAACACAGACCCAAGACCCTCGCGAGGGGCCAAGCCTCGCGGGGCGGACGACACGGAGCTTCCTCAGGCACGACCTCATCAGGCTGGCTCGCGAGGAGGTGGAGAGATCAAGGCGGGGTACCTCACGAGGTGCCCGTGACGCAAGCCATGACGACCAAGGGCGCCAAGCGGGCGCCAGCTCGCGCAGTGTCCTCCTTTCCTCTTTGGTGCAAAGGGAGCAAGCGCAGGCGAGAGCATCAAGTAAAGGCACCCATTTCGGTGCAACGAGACCAAGACCAGTCCAACGGCAGGGAGGAAGTCATTGTGGAGCCCAAGCCAGCGTCACCACCACAGCCTTTGGCAGGCGAGGACCAACTTTAGTCAGGATAAGTATACCAAATGTTTCCCTTCAAAATGGCCAATTGTTGGCGTCCTTCCCGCTCAATATTTGGGAAGAGGCCCGGGGCCTTTGCCTATAAATAGGACTAGCCACCCGCAGGGTAGGGGGCAATAAAGAAGGGAGAATCTAGAAGCTAAGAGAGAAACAAGCTAGGATAGGATCGAGTAGCATCACACACAGAGAGAGAGAAGGGTGACTGAACTCCTCCCAGCAGTTCATCCCCCCAGCCAAGAACAGACCCTCGCGAGGCTATTCTTCCTTGTACTGCTCATCATCATCAGCCCAAGAGGCAATCCACCACACCACACACTGGAGTAGGGTATTACACCACAACGGTGGCCCGAACCAGTATAAACCCTGTGTCTCTTATGCTGTTCTTTCCATAGCTTAGATCTTAGCGAGGCGGAGGGGTGCAGGTAGGTAGAAGGCGAAATCTCCGCGCGCACCCCAGTGTTCGAACCTCGAGGGTCTGCCGGAACCCGAAATCCGACAATGGTTTTAGCAAACCCGACAAGACCCTTGTCGTGGCAGCTCGCCCCACACCTACGGAGTAAGTCACCCTTGAGTCCACTGCCCCCATGGGGCAAGTATTCGGAGACATCCCCGTGGTGGCATGCAGATCTTTGTGAAGGCATTCAAGATCAGATACACCCTTTAGAAGATGATGATCCTTGGCGGGATCCCAGCCAAGGAGGACCATAAGGCCCCCGGCAAGAGCCTTGCCGGGGATGACATCAGGTGCCACGGCAAGACCCTTGCCAGGGCCCCGGCAAGGCCCTTGCCAAGAACACCCATAGGGCCACCATTAGGCCCACGCCAGTCAAACCTCCACCACCGTTCGCATGCAGCTGCGGACCCAACCAGCTGGGCAGGCACCTGCGTGGCGGCATGCGGATCTTCGTGGAGACCCACCACTGCGCCACCTCAGCTGCCTGCCTGCCTACATGGCAGCGCGGGCACCGCTGGCCAGGGCGCGTGTCGACACGAGAGGGAGCAGCGACGGATGAGATAGGGCTCTCCCCCGTCCCCGATAAAGCAAGGACACCTGGGCAAGACGCATTAAAATGCGCCTTGTCCTGTAATGCGAGGGATAACCTCACATCACTGTACCCTTTCCACCTCCTGTGTGCCACTGTGGCAACCCCTTTCCTATAAAAGGTGGCCCGAGGCGACTAGGAGGAGGATTCGGCTTTTTGGAGCTCCTCACGCCCCATAGCTAGCTCAACAACGCAGATATACAATCCACCAAAGCAGGAGTAGGATTTTACGCATCCTCGCGGCCCGAACCTGGATAAACGAACTGTGTGCTATCTGTTTGATCCGCTCTTCTCATGACCCCACGCCCCGCAACCGTAGTAGGGATTCTTGTGATCCCATAGGTGTCGTTCCCACCGACATCTTTGGCGCGCCAGGTAGGGGGCGCAGTTGTGAGAATCGGCTTTCGCAATTAGTTTGATGCTTCTTCATCGTCATGGCGCCCAAGAAGAAGACGACGGTGGCGGTTGGCCCGTCGGAAGCCGGACATCCCGTCCCGACGCGGGCGAGCAGTGGACCGGTCGCAGAAAGGACCCAGGGCGCCGTTCGCGAACACCAACACCGTCCCAGCAGCCGGAGTTTGGGAGGCGGCGATGTTCGTGCGCCTGGTAACGGGCCGCACGCCGCGAAATCCAAAGACGGAGCCAGGCCCTCCGCGGGTGTTGCGGGGCCTTCCGAGATTGTTGCCACCCCGCCCGAAGGCGATGCGAGGGCCTCCAAGACTCCCACACCGGCGCCGACAGCGCGCTCCTCTCAAGCGGCACGCGGCGAACGGCGTATTCACGCCGAAGACCCCGGGCGTCGCCATGGGAAGAGCCCCGAGCGCCACTCCCGGGAGGTAGAAGACCTTCCCGCTCGCCGAGGCACTGGTGAAGATGGCATGCGACCGCGGGGTCGTGATAGAGCTCCTTCTAACATGGTCAGAAGTCGAAGCGCGTGCGATCCGTGCAGGTTTCGCTGCCACCAACGCCAGCAGAAGCCCTGGCGCGCGCGCAGTTGCTCGTCGATTTTCCTCCCACTACGGGGAAACTCGACAAATGGAGAGCCACTATCTGAAGCCTTGTTGCAGTGGCCAACAAAGATGAACCGAGTCCGGTGGATCCCCCGGGTCGACGCTCCAACGGAGTCCCACGCACCAGTGGCAGGAAAGCCGGCGGCGCCGCGACCACGGTGCACTCGCCTCCTCCTCGCCCGGTACTGCGGACGCCATCCCGTCGCAACGCTACGGGCGACGAGATCTCCATAGCGTCGTCCGACCCGCGGACCCACTGTGACCAGCGCCAAGTCCTTTGAGAACGAGAACATGAAGACGCTCGAACCACTATCAAGCGCCGGCGCGGAGCACGCCACCAGTCAGACAGGTGAGCAGGGCCTACTGTGAACCTCCCGGCACCGGAGAGCCCTGGAGGCCTACCTTACGAGGTAGGCTGTCCGGCTTTTACCCATGAGCTGCGGAAGCTCCAGTGGCCTACTCACCGCACCTTCAAACCTGACGTGGGCGAAAAGTACAGCGGCAAGACCCACCCGTCCGAGTTCCTCAGCATCTACACCATTGCGATGCAAGCTGCTGGAGCCGCGACGATAAGGTGCTTGCGAATTACTTTCCGTTGGCTCTTAAACCCAATGCCATGTCATGGTTGATGCACTTGCCAGTAGACTCTATTTCCTCCTGGTTGTATTTGTGCCATGAGTTTGTGGGCGCCTTTACTGGAGGCCACCAAGCCCATGGCCAAGCGAGCGACCTACACGTCATTCCCCAGAAGGGAGGCAAGAGTCCCCGCAAGTATATATAGAGGTTCAGCCGGATACAGTACAATATCCCTGATTTCACCCTGCGGCCATCATCAGCGCGTTCCATCAGAACGTACGTAACCGCAAGATGCGCGAAGAGCTGGCAATGAACGAGGTGAAAGATGTAGCAGAACTCTATGTTCTTGCTGACAGATGTGCCCGAGCTGAAGAGGGAAGGAAGTACCCCGGCGAAGACGCCGGCATAGAAAACGACTCCTTAGATGAAGATACTGCCGCCCCGGCGAAGAAGGGCCGGCGCCACAACAGGAAGCGCAAAGGTAAAGCCGTGCTTGCCGTCGAGGGATCTGATGACACCGGCTCCACCAAGAAAACCAAGGCAGATGACCCCGACAAGGAAATTGCCGGATGTGTCGCCTGCCGGGCCTTGGCGGTTGCCGAGAAGCCAGGAAACTTTGACAAGCGATACTGCAAGATCCATCGCACCAAAGGCCATGCTCTCCAAGACTGCCGATAGGTTGAGCTCCTCGCTGAGAAGCAGAGGGCTGAATATGAGAGGCGGGACAAGGAGAAGGTCCAAGACGGTGCTAAGGGGTCCAGCAAGAAGCGTGACGACCAGGCGGGCCGTCGCGGCAAGGATAAACAACAGGAGAGGCCCGCCCGGGGCCGTGACAAAAAGCCAGAAGACGATGATCATGAAGAGGACGACGAATCCGGCGACCAAGAGTTTCAGAAAGCTACAGAGGCCATGTGCATCGACGGCGGCGCCTCGCTGCGTACTTCTCACCGCCAGCTTAAACAGTGGGCGCGAGAGATTACAGCGGCAGAGCCGTTGTTTGATGCCCAAAGGCTGCTGAAGTGGTCCAGCACACCTATCATTTTTGACACTGAGGATCGCCCTGATCGCACTACTACGGTCGGGTGCTTGCCATTGTTGGTTTCACCAACAATACGCAACCTCAAGGTGACAAAGATGCTAGTCGATGGCGGGGCCGGTCTGAACTTGATCTCGCCTGCCGTGATCGAGAAACTGCAAATTCCTGATGGAGACCTCGAAGAGACGAGCACGTTTCAGGGGGTCAACCCGGCAAGAAGCCAACCTAAGAGAAAGGTCATGCTGCCTGTGACTTTTGGAAGCGATCTGAACTACAGGACAGAGAGGATCGTGTTTGATGTTGCCAAGATGCCCTTGCCCTACAACCGGATCCTTGGCCGCCCAGCGCTGGCCAAGTTCATGGCGGCGTCACACTACGCCTACAACACCCTGAAGATGCCGGGACCTGTGACGATCATCACCATCCCCTCCGATAAGAAAGATGTGCTGATTTGCGCTGACCAACTATACCAGCAAGCAGTTGCAGCAGCTGCCACCACTAGGGCACTTGCTCCTGCCGCTGGGACCCCGGGAGGGAAGAAGAAGAAGAAGACCGGTGAGACCTCGGACACCCACTCCGGCAAGCGCACCTCTTCGGAGTGTAGCGCTCCCGTCGAGGACGTGCCAGAGAACTCCACCGGCGGGAACAAGAAGCCCAGGGCCATACCATCGGGAACCAAGAAGGTTTCTGTCAATGAGGACGGCACGGGAGGGGCTTTCACCATAAGCTCCACCCTTGACGACAAATAGGAAGACGCGCTCGTCACCTTCCTACGGGCGAATGTCGATGTGTTTGCATGGCAAGCTTCCGACATCCCCGGCGTTCCCAGGGAGGTGATTGAGCACCACCTTGCTGTCTGTCCTCATGCATGGCCCGTCAAGCAGAAGGTCAGAAAGCAAACTTTGGAACGACAAGAGTTCATCACAGAGGAGATCCAGAAACTGGAAGCAGCGGGTTTGGTAAGAGGAGTGCTCCATCCAACGTGGTTGACCAATCCGGTCGTAGTGCGCAAGGCTAATGGGAAGTGGAGGCTGTGTATTGATTACACAGATATCAATAAGGCTTGTCCTAAGGACCCCTTCCCGTTGCCGCGCATCGACCAGATTGTTGACTCCACAGCTGGGTGTGATCTGTTGTCATTCCTTGATGCCTACTCTGGCTACCACCAGATCTTCATGACAAGAGAAGACGAAGAGAAAACAGCATTCATCACCCCATGTGGTACGTATTGTTTCATGCGGATGCCTTTCGGGCTGAAGATTGCTGGTTCAACGTTTGCAAGGGCGGTCCAGATTGGTTTTGAACCCCAGCTCCATAGAAATATGGAAGCTTATATGGATGACATAGTGGTCAAAACCAAGGACAGGGAACCCTCATACCGGATTTGCAAGAAACATCTGCAAACCTGTGCAAGATCAATCTCAAGCTGAACCCTGAGAAGTGCGTCTTTGGAGTCCCGTCCTGCAAGCTTCTCGGGTTCTTTGTGTCACAACATGGGATAGAGGCCAATCCGGACAAGATCAAAGCTATAGAGCAGATTGAAGCACCCAAGCGAATCAAGGATGTGCGTCGGCTTGCTGGTTGCGTCGCCACCATGGGCAGATTCATTTCCAAGTCTGCCGAGCGCGCCATTCCCTTTTTCAAGATCCTGAAAAAGGCAGGCCCGATGGAGTGGACGCTAGAAGCCGAAGCAACATTGCAAGATTTGAAGAAGTACCTCTCCTCCGGGCCAATACTAGTTGCGCCTAGGCAACAGCAGCCGTTGCTGCTATACCTGGCGGCAACGAACCAGGTGGTCAGCGCTGCACTAGTGGCGCAAAGAGAGGTTGAAGACGAGGTAATGGCAGCAACAGAGCCTGACACCACCAATGCAGAGACGACACAGCCAGTTGAAGTGCCGCCGAAGAAGAAAATGATGCAGCACCCGGTCTACTTTGTTAGTTCCCTCCTGCAGGGAGCTAGATCAAGGTACTCCGGCGTGCAAAAACTGCTCTTCGGCCTTCTTATGGCCTTGAGGAAGCTCCGTCACTACTTCCAGGCACACGAGATCACTGTCGTCACTCACTTCCCTCTGCAACGGATATTGCACAATCCAGATGCAACGGGAAGAATTGTGGAATGGGCACTGGAGCTGTCCAGCTTTGGCCTCAAGTTTGAAAGTACTTCGACGATTCAGAGCCGAGTCCTGGCGGAGTTCATTGCAGAGTGGACCGCAACGCCTGACGAAGAAGCCCAAGAGACTGCTCTCCCCGACAAGGAGGCAAGTTGTAGTTGGCTCATGTACTTTGATGGAGCTTTCTCCTTACACGGCGCCGGGGCTGGCGTACTGCTTGTCGCGCCCACCGAAGAGCACCTCAAGTACGTGATCCAGATGCACTTCCCCAGGGAGGTGTCAACAAACAATACGGCAGAGTACGAAGGGCTGCTTGCCGGTCTTAGGATCGCAGCAGACCTCGGAATCAAGAAGCTCATCGTCAGGGGCGACTCGCAGCTCGTCGTCAAGCAAGTCAACAAGGACTACCAGAGCCCATTGATGAAGGCCTACGTCGATGAAGTGAGAAAGCTGGAAGAGCGTTTTGACGGTATACAGGCTGAATACGTTCCCCGAGCGGAGAACGATATCGCCGATTACCTGTCAAAACGCGCTGCCCTCAAGCTACCTATGGAACCAGGTACCTTTGTGCTCCAGCTAACTCAGCCATCCGTTGATCCATCAACAGAGCAGAACAAGAGGAGGAAATCAGGACCCGGCAAGTACTTTCCCGCCGAGCTCCCCGGAGCCGCTGGCAAGGATGTTGCCGGGGACACTAAGCCCGCCACGGGACGGCTAGCTCTGGCGGAGCGTCAAGCTCTTGCCGTCGAGACAGCCGCTCCTATAGCGGAGGAAATGCCTTTAGTCCTCGCCGTCGAGCCCCAAGCTCCAGCGTGGGCACAGCATACCGTCCGATTCCTCCAAACAGGGGAACTTCCTGGAGAGCAGGAAGAAGCGGAAAAAGTAGCCCGTCGCTCTACCATGTACCAGTTCGTCGATGACGTCCTGTACAGAAAGAGGCTGAACGGTGTGAAATTGAAGTGTATCCCTCGGGAGGAAGGACTGGAGCTGTTGGCGGAGATACACAGAGGCATATGTGGATCCCACATCGGGTCAAGGGCCCTTGCCGGCAAGGCATTTCGGCAAGGTTTCTTCTGGCCCACCGCCCTCCGGGATGCGACGACACTAGTCACCAGGTGTGAAGCGTGTCAGTTCCATTCAAAGAAGCTTCACCAGCCAGCTCAAGCCCTTCAAACCATTCCTCTCTCCTGGCCCTTCTCGGTCTGGGGGCTCGACATACTGGGCCCTTTCCCCCGCACTGTCGGGGGCTTTGAGTACTTGTACGTTGCAATCGACAAGTTCACAAAGTGGCCGGAGGTGGAGGCAGTGAGGAAGGTCACAACTCAGTCAGCCGTCAAGTTCTTCAAGGGACTAGTGTGCCGTTTTGGTGTACCCAACAGGGTCATCACCGACAACGGCACACAGTTCACAAGCCGCACCTTCATGCAATATATCCAAGACCTCGGCAGCAAAGTCTGTTTCGCTTCCGTTGCTCACCCACGAAGCAATGGTCAAGCTGAGAGGGCAAACGCTGAAGTACTGCGAGGCTTAAGGACCAAGACCTTTGACAGGCTGCACAAGAGTGGAAGGCGCTGGATTGATGAGTTGCCGACGGTTCTTTGGTCGATCAGGACGACGCCAAATCGAGCCACCGACCAGACACCCTTTTCCCTAGTATACGGGGCAGAAGCAGTTCTCCCCACTGAACTCATACACGGGTCACCTCGAGTGCTCGCTTATGATGAGCTTGAGCAAGAGCGACTGCGGCAAGATGACGCAATGCTCCTTGAGGAAGATCGTCTTCGGGCGGCTGTGAGAGCAGCACGCTACCAGCAAGCCTTGCGCCGCTACCATAGCCGCAAGGTTCATGCCCGAAGCCTTGAGGAAGGCGACCTTGTCCTTCGGCGCGTTCAATCGGCCAAGAATTCCAACAAGTTGACGCCAAAGTGGGAAGGCCCTTATCGGGCAATACGAGTCACCAGGCCCGGCGCAGTCCGCCTGGAGACCGAAGATGCCGTTCTGGTGAGTAACTCCTGGAACATTGAGCATCTTCGCAAGTTTTACCCGTGAGGCGCGGCTTGCCGCCCCCCCGGCAAGCCACCTTTTGTACAAGCATTGCCGATGATGCATGTAACCCTTTGTACAAAGCCAGGCGCAGACCCTGAGCACAAATAAATAAAGCGTTGGCGCCCTAAGTTATAGCATGCATGCTAGGTCAAGTCTCGTCCTTGGTTAGGGTTGATAGTGCTTAGCGGCGACTAACCCCTAGCTTAGAGGTCGAGTGTGTGTCTCTTTGCCGTTCTTTCGTCTTCTTTGGTTTGCAGGACTCACAGATATCCTTGCCAGATCACTTGAGGATGAAAAAGAGAAGAGGGACAGGCCAGTATCTAGACCCCGGCAAGCAAGTATTGCCGGGGGCTGCAAGAGCAAAGATTCACCCACGGCAAACCAGAGTTGCCGGGGGCTACAGCTTTAGATAAGTTCTTCATCCCTTATCATGCATTCCCTTATGGACTGAGGTATGTGAAACCTCGTTTCTTCCTAAAGCTACCGTGCTCCCCTAACTCTAGGCCCTAGGGCTCGTTCCTGGGGCCAGGTTTGGTCGTAGTCGCGGTAGCGAGAGGATGAAACAAGGAGCCTGAACCCACCTGATCCCTCCCTCCGCCGAAGGTGTGAGAAAGGTCGAGCGAAGTGGGGAGACGGCAAAGCCTGTTGCCGGGCAAGGAAATGTTTATCTTAAAGATATCAAGGATTTACTCCTTGTCGTGGGTTCTACCCACAAACAAATGACCCGCCAAGCATCCCTTTTTCATTAAAAAAATTCCACTCAGGTACAGTCCATAGGGAATGAAAAACATGAATGATGGGATTACAAGTTTTAAATTCAGCTAAGGCCCGAAGGCTTACAAACTAAAAAGAGATAAGGTGCCCGTAGTCCCTTTCTTGTCCCTCTCCTCAGGAGGCATGTCAAGGAGGCAAAAAGGGCAAAAGGGGCGCCCAGGCGAGCTACGGGTGGCAGAAGAAACCAAGAGAACATCTCAGTGGCCGTCCGAAGGCTGGATGGTGATGGCAGCGCCGGAAGCAGAACTCAAAGACGAGGCGGCAGGACGTCAGCACGTGTCGAAGGCGTCGGTGCCCGCGTACTCCGATTTGACGGCCTTGCCGCCCTCCCTCTTCCTCTTCTGCAGCCTCCCAACGCCAGCCGCCCAAGGAGACGACCCCGAGAGGTTCAGGGAGCCGGCGACACGGATGATGGGGTCGCCGGTGCCGCGCGGAGCGGCGCCCGACACCTAATCGGACCCGTCATCCTGCCGCCTACTACCCTCGTCGTCGCTGCCGCTGTCCTCCTCGTCACTCTCACCTGAGGAGGAGTCTTCGCTATTAGAAGAGCTCTCCACGCAGCACCTTGCACGGGTCCCAAAGCACCCAAAGACCTTGACGGAGAGGAGGCCGCCCTCCATCAGCTTGAAAAGGAGAGTGAGACCCTCCGTCAAGCGGTGGATATGAGCGAATGTCTTCCATCCTCGACGAAGATACATCACGTGAGGGGCTGGGAAGTCGACGCGAACCCGCGTGCCGCTGATCCCACAGCCCCTCATGTGTAGCCGCAGCGACTCCGGCAGATCCAGCTCCATCTCCCGTGCGAATGGAGTCGGGAGACGAAGGTGACGGCAAGGCGGCCGGCGCAGCCTGATGAAGAACTCGCAAGGGTCATCCCCAACGTGGCCCTCCATGGGGGGAGGAACTGCTGGCGGAGGCGAGGCCGGCGCGCCGCCCCGTCCTCCTCTTCCCCGAGCGCCTCGGCCTCGCCCCCGGCCTCGCCCCCTCCCCCTTCCGCTCGCGGCTGGCTCTGCCACCGCGGGTGCAGGAGAAGGAGGGACGCGTTGTCGAGCGGCGACCCTCGTCGCCACCGTTGAAGGACCAGGATTCCCTCTCTCCATGGCGAATGGAAGGCGGGAGCAGAAGCTGAAGGAAGGAGGAGATGAAGGAATGCGGGACGCCATCCCCCCCTCCCGCTCTTTATAAAGGAACGGGGTGGGGGCTCGGCCGCCCCGCTCAGCCAATCAAGACGCGGAAGGCGCAGGGAACTGGGACCGACCCGCCGCCCCAGCCCGCGGCGGCCCGGTTTCCCGCCTCCACCGTTCGCCACCCCAAGTGCATGAGAGCCACGTGGCAGGCGTGCAGGACCGAGGCGACGGGTGAGGCGACCTCTCCCCACCCCATGATCGTGGGGAGTGGACGCCTTGAAGACCACGCCTCGGCCCGTTCAGTAAATGGGCCGCGCCTCCACGCCTCCCTCCGTTTATGGGGAAGACGCGAACCGCCCCCTTTACTACGACGTGACGCATGCATGCAGAGCTCAGCCCCACGCATGCCGCCCACGTCACACACGCCTCCCCACGCCACGCCATGCGCGGGAAGCATGGGAAGTGCAGCGTGCGAAGAGACTTACCGCAGTAAAAACCGCCCCGCCTGCCCGCGCACCATTTTTGGGCCTAGCCCAACGACGCGATTTCGCTTACGTGTGGCCCAGACCCGGGGGCTCCTGTCGGTGTACAAAAAGAGGGGTACACTTTTTGTACCCCTATAACTGTGCATGGGCAGTCTGAGCCACGGGCACCACCACACTGAGCAAGGCAAGGGAGGTGAGCCAAGGTAAGGCCGAAGCTCAGGAGAAGCAGAATGACGCCAAGACCAAGACCACAAAGAGCAAAGGGGACGAAGCAGACCCCCCGGCAAGATCCTTGCCGGGAGGCGGTTTTAGCAAACCCGCCAAGACCCTTGCCGTGGCAGCTCGCCCCACACCTACGGAGTAAGTCACCCTTGAGTCCACTGCCCCCATGGGGCAAGGATTCGGGAGACATCCCCGTGGTGGCATGCAGATCTTTGTGAAGGCATTCAAGATCAGATACACCCTTTAGAAGATGATGATCCTTGGCGGGATCCCAGCCAAGGAGGACCACAAGGCCCCCGGCAAGAGCCTTGCCGGGGATGACAACAGGCGCCACAGTAAGACCCTTGCCGGGGCCCCGGCAAGGCCCTTGCCAAGAACACCCGTAGGGCCACCATCAGGCACACATCAGTCAAACCTCCACCGCCGTTCGCATGCAGCTGCCGACCCAACCAGCTGGGAAGGCACCTGCATGGCGGCATGCGGATCTTCATGGAGACCCACCACTGCGCCACCTCAGCTGCCTGCCTGCCTACATGGCACCGCGGGCGCCGCTGGCCAGGGCGCGTGTCGACACGAGAGGGAGCGGCGACGGACGAGACATGGCTCTCCCCCGTCCCCGATAAAGCAAGGACACCTGGGCAAGACGCATTAAATGCGCCTTGTCCTATAATGCGAGGGATAACCTCACATCACTGTACCCTTTCCACCTCCTGTGTGCCACTGTGGCAACCCCTTTCCTATAAAAGGAGGCCCGAGGCGACCAGGAGGAGGATTCGGCTTTTTGGAGCTCCTCACGCCCCATAGCTAGCTCAAGAATGCAGATATACAATCCAGCAAAGCAGGAGTAGGGTTTTACGCATCCTCGTGGCCTGAACCTGGATAAACGAACCGTGTGCTATCTGTTTGATCCGCTCTTCTCACGACCCCGCGCCCCGCAACCGTAGTAGGGATTCCTGTGATCCCATAGGTGTCGTTCCAACCAACAGCGGATTTCGTTTATTTGCCACTTACATCCCTAGTTTCATCTCAACATTTTAATTTATTTTCGGCTGATGCTGCTTCGAACCATTTAAATATAGTTTTCCATGCACGACAATAATTCGTCCGTCGTTTACCATGTAAGCTTACTGCTTGGATCATACGATAACTATCTCTTACTGATGTCCAGCGGAAACCCTTTAGGATGCCGTTCACACTAGGACACAATGTACAACCCTAGAATCTATTTGTGGAAGCAGTGCGCCATCCATGTTACCAGATGGTAGCAGTTCAGAGGCAACACCGCCGGAGAGCAGTCTGAGCACAGATATTATAGTGCTTGAGCCTCTACTAGAGGCAGAAAGAGATGGTGTGGCTGCCATGAATGAGGTAATCTTTATCTTGAGGCTGGAAATTACGGAATTAGCGGCACACATTATGCAAGCAACCCAAGAATTGGAGGAAGTAAGAATGTTGCATTTGAAGACGGAGGAGGTCCTGCTGTTTCTGCTATCTGAAGCCCAAGATAATCCCGGTTCTTCTTTAGATACCAGTTGAAATTTTCATTAGATTATTGTACTTGCATGTTGTGTCATGTCTCTGAATGGATTATGTTGCAAGACCCCCTATGTTGTCCATGTGTTGTAATGATCCGAATCTTTTAGGCGAGGTAATCCTCAGTACTTGTATGATTGACATAAGGTGAACTGTTTTTCGTGTGAGCATATTGTATTGGATGAAATAACTGTTTGACTCAGAGTGTATCCAACCTACTGAATTCGAAGATCACGACATTTCTAAATCATAATCATATATAAAGGTGGAATAAATCTTTGTTGTGGTTTTGAAGAAATAAATAACAAAACGTATAATTATCTGTGGATATTCGTAATCGAATACAAATTGGATTTGAATTTAGTTTGCCAGGTCCCAGGGCAAACGTGAATGCTAATTCTCCCAAGTTTTGAACGAAGCGGCTAAACACCCACTATAATTTGTGCACTGCCCGAAGCAAGTGTTTGCGAGATGGAAATTAATGTCTATCCCTGACACTTGACATCCTTATCGACAGGATTTACACTGCTGTCGATAGGGGTAGACTAGTAACTTCAATCAGACATGACACGATGGCCTCTGAGCTCATTCAGACATGGTGGGCGCCAAACGTGGGCGGCAAAACACATTTGATTCAAGCTCGTCTGAAATACATGTGTCTCTTCCTCCATTTCCCCATTCATACACGGTGGGCGGCAAAACAAACTCTCCTCGTCCGAAATCGATGTAGGCTTATATTTTAAATAGGGGCAGATGTGTAATTTCCATCAGACGTGACACAACTGCCCTACCTGTCAGCCCCGTTCATACACCATGGGTGCCAACCGTGGGCGGCAAAACACCCTCTCCTCGCTAGAAATAGTTACCGGCAAATATTTGGGAGATGCGAGATTACCGTCCTATCCCCAACCGACGCGATGTCCGAAACTTTAAACGGGGGATAAGTTCGTAACTTTCCCTCATTTCAGAGAAGCGCGTCCCAAAGTTTGAGATCCCCCTCCCATCCATTTCCCCATTCATAGACCGGCGGCGGCACGACAACCTCTACACTGCGGTCAGCCTCCTCCGTCCGCCACCCCATCCTCCACCTTGCCGGAGCCGCTACCCCTACCCCATCGTCCACTGCAAGAGATGGACGTCTCTCATCCACGGCGCTGGACCAGGATCCTTTCATCGCCTCCTCTCGCTTCATAGGCGCCGTCGTCCACCTTGTCGTTGCCGCTCCTACGGCCGCCTCGTCCACGGCAACAGGATATATCCCATGACCCAGCCGTCTGTCGTCTAAAGTCTTCTTCCCCGCCGCTGACAGCCATCGCACCCGCAGCACCCTCAACGTATCAGCATAGGCCTACACGGTGTCGCAAGAGAGGTGGTACTCTTCCATATGTGCTTAAGTTATTGATCTCACCCGGAAAATAGATCGTAATTTGTTTACTGTACTTTTCTTGTCCGTACGAAATCGTAGTGGCTAGTTGAAAGAAAACACTGGTTGCGAAGTAGCTTTGTCCGGTTTGCACATTCAGATCCGCCATGGCACGGGCATTATACTCGTAAAGCTTATGGTTTTCCCCCCTTCATATTCACTGCCATCATCGTAGGTGCTTCGTGTCGTGCTAGCACTGCTCCTCAAGACCTCAACCCAGAGCTTACGTGTTGAAATACGAATCTGATATGATGCTAATATCACTAAAACAGAGAATGTTTAATTGGTCACCTAATGTTCCTATATTCGTTTCGAAAAGCATGTGCGCCACCCACTGGTCCAGCTAGTTCCACTTTCCTGATTTTTCTCTTAATGCTTAGGGTTTTCCCTTTTATATACTCTACTATGATCTGCGTCGGTGCTTGCTGTCGTACTAGCATTACTCCACCCTTGAAGCTAAACAACACAACACTCAGAATTCGAAAGCTTAGTTGTTCAAATATGATTGTGATATGATACTGATATTAGTTAACCGACACATTTAATTGGTTAGCTAAAGGTCCCACTTGAGTTTCCAAATGCATGTCGCGACATATAGAGAGACAGCATAATTGCATTTCTTTGTCACTTGTTGACCGTAGTTTCTTGTCCATACCAAATCTTAGTTGTTATTTCAAAGCAAACATCGGTTGCTAACTACCCTTTGCGCGGTTTGCAGCTTCAGATCTGCCATCCCACTGCCACGGTCAACACTGTACTCATCATGCTTATGTTTTCCCCATTTTATGATGACCACAATCAGCCTACGTGGTTCGTGTCGTAATAGCACTGCTCCACCCATCGAGCTAAACAAGCTTAGTTGTACAAATTCTTATCTGATATTATTGCTGATATTAGTAAAACTGGGAGATGTTTAATTGGTTAGCTAAATGTTCCTACTTTAGTTTCGAAATGCATGTGAGCCACATATGGAGAGACCAGAAAGAATAGTATTTCTCTGTGCGCTCTGGTTCATCATGGGTGGCCAACCGACATTGTATTAAAAGACTTGTAATATATTCAATCTGCTTGCTCTTCTGCTCTTCTTTAAGATGATACTCTTCTCTTGCGGTCGACTGGTCAGGTCGAGTTGTTCTCCCTTAGTATATTTTGAATCTGTCAGGTCAGGTCGACTTGTTCTTCTTTACTATATGTTGAAGCTATCATCTGCGAAGTGTCATCACTTATGGAGCTCTCATATTTTGAGTAGTAGGCCACATTATATTAATGCGCACAACAAATTACAGCATGCATGGCATCTTTTAAAAGAATTGCAGAGATAGCACAAAGGATTTTACAGGGAGGCAGTATTGGATTAGAATCACTTCTGCATTACAAAGAAAATCTCACTTGTTTTTATGTTTTCATGCATGTCAGATATTGAACATTATCAAAATGAATATGAGAATGGGCGCACGAGAGGAATATTGCGGAACGATCCACTGGCTATCAAACTTGGAATGGTGGCGGATGGCCTATCTTATTCACCCATCAAGGTGCTTGCTCTAACTTTGCAAAGTTGTATTGGTCGCACATATTTTGCATAAGACCTCTTGCATTACTTCTACTTTGTTACACCATCTGCTTAGTTTAAGCATCATATATGAGTATATGCCATACCTATCCATTTTCTGTACCTATTCCATGTGTCGTCACACTATGTTTTTCCAGTCAGATGTTGTTCTTTCGTAATAGGTGTCCAAAAGGAAGAGGGTGAGTGCAGGTCGTGAAGGAGTACAAACTAGGTATTTGGAAAAGCTAGTGATACATGTTAAATCAGATAGATCAGCAGCCACAGAAAACACAGGCCCAACTGTACCACACTTAACCCCTACTCCAGTGGCCAAACCCCTATTAGAACTGCTGGGAGCCCAGCGTCAGGTACTGTCTATGATATCAATTCAAAATTTGAACCCCTAAATTTCTGCTTGTGCCTTACCTTCTCTCTTGTATGAAAACTAATTTCATATGAATCTCCTTGCTCAAAGGATCATACGATCTCAAAACAATAATGGGCTCTACATTGCTTTTGTCAATACCTCTCTCCCTTTTGCCTTGTGACACTATACTTAATTAATTGCTATTTGAGTATGTATCATCAGTCTGCACCTGAGCTTCATTATCCTCTGTTTCTTCCAATATTATTTGATCTATATTTACTCTTTGCAAAATGTAGAATAATGGCAACGCTTATAAAGAATTTTCTTTGGGGAATTTATTGAATTATCCTTCCATCAACATGGAGAAGGGCTTTGTCCAGCCTGTGTTAACATGTAATGTAAGTTCATCCTTCTCAAGCCTTCAAAATTTGTTCTAGTATAGATTAGGATAGGCATCATTTCCTCCACTGCTGTTTGCTTTGTTGTTTATATCTGATTGGATGTTTGCAATAACTACCAGTTTCAAATTGTAGTTGTGAAAACATGTTCCTTATGCAGAACAGATCCATTTATTTGCTTATATAATTGTGAAACCTGTTACGTGTCTCCTTGTTTCTCTTTCAAACCCGTATCTCTTACGCCAGGCAGAACTTTAGGGAAGATAGTGAGCCAAACCATTTTGAGGACAGCGAGATGACCCCAAGGTCATGTCTTGATGAAGACAGTGAGTTGAAGCTACTCACCAGCAGGTGTGAGACACCCTCTGTGCAGTCGCTGCCTCAATCAGTTCGACTTCTTCAGTGTAAACTTAAAGCGGAAAGGCTTGCTTCAGCTCAGCTCCGACTTGAAGTCAAAGATGCAATGAAGTGTCAGAGGACTACCGTGCGCACCATCATGCCTTAAATCTAGTGTTGATGCATCTATCGTTGACACAACTGAGGTCTACTCAGCTTCTTCAGCTGTTTGGGGGGGCGACCTGGCCAGGCCTAGTGCCTTCTGAAGTGCTCTCAGTTTTGTATATTCTTTTGTCAACGCGTTTATTTGCACTGGTGGCAATCTTTGATGCCCAGTGGATGTAATATGTGTGATAGCCATGATAGCCTAGCGTAAGTTGCTTGCTTATTTATTTCCTTGTTGTCTTGTTTATTTGTTTGCTTCTAATCATTGCAGTTCTTTTTCCGCGGTTTGCTAGTGGCTGCATTAACCTATTTTTTAAAACTAGGCCATAATAACCATGGGCTAATATTTATTGTAGTGACACTGGGCCTCCTACGGGCCGTAGAAACATTGGGCCTTCTACGGGCCGTAGAAATAATGGGCCTTCTACAGGCCGTATCATCAATGGGCCTTATACGGGCAGTATGATCGATGGCCAAACATGGCCCAATAACATGCCGCATTATGGCCGTAAATGGGCTAGAGTTGGAATCGTCCGTTCATGGGCCGACCATAACGGGCCATCGTTAATAGGCCATATTTGATGACGTTATAAAAACGGCCCAACATATTAACGGACCACAAACGGGCCGACTGTAACCACGGGCTGAATTTGGCCCACAAGCAGAAAATGACAGTAACGGGCCGTAAGTAAATGAATGCTGGAAATGAGCCCAAGAATAAATGGGCTCTGAGAAGGCCTAAAGATAACATGGGCTGGAAACGGCCCAACGGAATAACGGACCGTTAATGGGTATAAAGTGATACACTATTCATCACGGGCCAGTTTCACCACGGGCCGTTAATGGGTGTAAAGTGATACACCGTTCATTACGGGCCAGTTTCACCACCGGCCGTTAGTAGGCCAAGAGTTACATAGGGCCTCATATGGACCGAAAGACGTCATGGGCCATACATGGGCCAGAAGTGAAAACGGGCTGGAATCATATTGGATGGCCCAGATGATGCTACTGGGCCTAATTCGGATAGGGCGTAATGGGCCTTGGGTTAGCGGGCTGTAAATGGGCTATATTCGAACAGGCCGTTAACAGGCTTTCCATGGGCCGGCCCGCCAGCTTTTGACCAAGTCAAACGGGCGGGCCTTTACACAGGAATGGGCCTCTGTTGGGCCGTGCCACGTGTCGACGTATCATAGGCGCCTATCTGACCCACTGACGAGCTGACACATGTTTCGTCCGGCCAATAAGAATTTTACACGTGGAAATTTCCCATTGGTCAGGGCTGTTAATGGGTTATCGGATCCAAAACCCGACCCGATAGCTTAACGGCGTTTCGTTACGGTGGATGCCATGTGTCGGTCACCCTTGACGAAAGCACTTCTGTGACGCGCAATTTATCATCATGGAAGTGGAAACTTCCGTGATGATAATTTTGGTAACGTCATGGAACACTTCTACGACAGCACAGGTATGACTATCTTGATTCTATCATAAATTTGTCATGGATGTACATGCATGACAAAAAAAGCGACCTACTGTGACAAACACGTATCATCACGGAAGTGTATTTTTTTGTAGTGTATCTTTCGAACAACTTTCACTAACTCATTATGTGCCAATCTGTCTTCTCATTATTACATGAACTTTTTGTGGGCCGATTCGCCCTTCTGGAGCAAGAAGCTTCAGGATAAACCGGCCAAGAAAACCAGGAACAAGACCAAGGTGACCAAGGAACTTGCCAAGAAGGCAGATGCAATTGATCTATTTACTCTAGATGATGAGTCAGAGGTAGAACTTGACTCCCTTGGCTCTTTCTTTGTTCATCTTATTGACATTGATTACTATCAGGATGATGCGGTAGCTAGCCATGCAAATGGTGAATAGGTAACTATCCTTTCCTCCAACTCAGAACCTCTGCCAAGACAGAAAGTTCGTCAAGCGAGCCAGAAAGTAAGGTTTTCTCACCCTTTAGCTTACTTGGATCCCAACTTTATTTTGAAGAAACAACAACATGAAGTTTGCCGCACAACCCGGAATAGTGGCGGTGGGATTCACTCCTCCGGTTTACCCAACACACCGGCTCCTCGCAAGCGCCAAGCAGAGGTTTCACAATTTTTGGACTTAGCTTTTCCAAAGGCGGGCCTTATTCGGCAACCCCTTAACCCTTCTGATTCAAACTATCAAGGAACTTCTCACTCTTGTTCCGATGACTCAACTGGAACTCAGATTCCTCTTTTCAAAACTGTACCCGGGTGAGAACATTGAGCCTATTTGCTTTAACACTTACTCAGTTGATATATATTAATCCATTATGTATCTTATTTTATACACTATAGCTAAGCCCAGTAAGAAGCTGAAAATGAATAAACCGGCTGAAGATCCAAAGCTGCTGACTCGGAGAAGCAGACAAATTCCGAATCTTTGCATCAAACTTCTGAAACAGCCATTGATGATCCGCCGCCAGAAGAGCACCATGTCTTTATGGACTCCATGGATGTTAACCTGGCTCATGCTAAGTCGCCCAATCCCTCTCAGTCGGCTCAAGAAACTGAAGACGTAATAGTTACGGGGACGACTTATACAACACCAGACAATCCTACCGTCTTATCTAAGCACATCGCCAAAGAAGAATTCTCAGTTGCTGACAAAGGCAAGTGGAAACTGGATCTGTGGAGTTATGCCCAGTTCAATGCTCAGGAGATTCATGCGGGTTATCTAAACCGCCTTCACACCATCCGTGATTTTGAAGCTGGCCAGGTTAATCTTATGAAGGAGCGCTTTGAGGCAAGCACTAACAAAACCTTCTCATATAAGTATATATCTGTCAGCCGCCAAGTCTACTGAATATGAAGAACTTGAATATGTTGTAGACTTAGATATCCTTGTTGATCTCATAGCTATGCCATAGCAATGTATAACTACTGAATCAGAATGAGTAGTCCCCAAGGGCCGGCTTAAACTGGAAGATTAAGCCGGGACTTTAAAAAGTAGCGCTAAAATCCATGTATGTAGCCCCCAAGGGCCAGCTTAAGATGCATAGCTAAGCCGGGACTTATCACCATATGTATGAACAAATCCGCATATATAGCCCCCATAATCCGGCTGTAGTTGAAGAAATGTAGCTGGGTCATTAAAGATATGCCATAAAAAAGAGCAATGTGCATTAACCTCCAAGTGCCAAGTAAATACTTGTATTATGCTTGGGACTTCAAATGAAGTGATGATAACACTGCTTGAATCTCTCTGTCTCGCAGGCTGAATTAAACATGAAAGAATCCCAAGTGGTGGATCTGCGGCAGAACATTCAATCTGAAACTTCCAAGGCCAAATCAGAACTGAAGATTGCTTTGGAAAATATTGAGAAGCTGAAAAAGGATTGTCGGAGTAATGGGCCACGGGTAGGCTAACCCGAGTCCCAGAACCTTTCAAGACATCGGGGTAGGCTGCGCCCCTCAAGACCCCAGGACAGAGAGCCTCCTTCTAAGAAGTCGGCGGCAAGGCCACCGACTAGCCACTCGCGGCCGAGTCCCAGGGACGACTTCAAGATAAGCCGACTCCTAACTGACGACTTCCCAAGAAGCCGGCCTTGGGGAGTCGGCCCGCGACTCCAACAAACCCCACGTCCTCATTAAGAGAGACAGGACAGGGGACTGGCTACAGTGAAGCCTGCTCCCACCCCTTTCCAGAGGCAGGCATGGCCATAGTACGCCGAACTCGTGGAGATCTCCGTCCTGCATGGCACTATTACCACGCCAGCCCTGAAATCAGCACCGGTGGACCGAATCCTGCGCCCACGACGGCTTGTCTGTACGACCCTGGGCGACGGGTCCCACCAGCCAGCGAGATCCCAACAGACGGCAAGTGCGCCACCAGTCTGACCCGTTGGAAGTCGGCCCCCAAGAGTCGGCCAGCTCCTTCCCCGGGGCCCACGCGCCATTAACCAGATATGACAGAGAGTGGCAATAGTGATTGCCCGCCAGGCGGCGGGGCTGTTGCCACGACTCCATGACCAAGCCCGCGTCATTAGAAGCAGGGCTACAGTAATCAGCAGCCGGCAAGACCCGCCCGCAGCCGGCGCGGCCTGTCGGCTCCGTACCGGGCCAGTCGGCGAGGCCCACCAGTCGGCGGGCCCCAGGAGTCGGCGGATAAAATGGCGGCCGGAGAGACTGACGGCTGGGCCCGCGTCCAGCCAGATTACCATTGTACCCCTGGGGGTAGGCCTATATAAACCCCCCAGGGCACCCATGCAAAGGGTTGGAATCCATTAGTACTAGACCAGATCATATAGGGAGGAGGAAGCTAGCCTTGCCTTCTCCTACCTCTAGGAAACAACTCAAGGAGCAGTCATGTAAACACTTGTCATAGTGATCATGCGGAGACCCCGCAGAGCAGTAGTAGGGGTATTATCTCCCCGGAGAGCCCTGAAGCTGGGTAAGATTCACCGGCGTGCATGTCTTCGCCTCATCCCGTTTCCAGGCACCGGTGACGTTCTACTCGCCCCCACCATGATAAGCCATCCTTTGGCATATGTCGCACCCAACCCCCGACATTTGGCGCCCACCATGAGGCGTGGTGCACCGCCGTCCGGGGACCTGCTCTGGACGGGAACCCTTTTCCTCCCTGCCGAGCGCAGCCAGCCAGGCACGCCAGACGGAGTTAGCGGTGACGCGCTGCACGACGTTGAGATCGCCTGCGCAACCAGCTGCCTCGCCGAACTTATCGGCGAGGTTCGCCTCTCTGACGAACCTGCATCCAACGCAGGCACGGGCGGCTCCGAGAGCCTCCTCGCGGGCCTCCTCGATCAACTCCACGTCGCCGGCGAGCCTGCCGTGGACTTGGAGTCTGTAGGTTCCACTGACCCGATGCTGGTCGACTCCGACACCGCGTCGCTCGACGCGTTCCTCACTAATGTGGTGGTCTACGACGAGCCTGTCCCTCGTGCGGAAAGCGACGGAAGCACCGTCACCGAGGTGCTCGTCATCAGTCATGACGAGCCTCCCAGTGGAGGAGCGCATGACCCACTTGGCACGGCGCTACAAGACCTGACTGTGCCCATTCCAGAAGACGCTGACGCGGATACATTGGAGGCGTGCCGCCTTCAACTCGTCGAAGACGCGAAGAAGCTGGCTAGCATGAGACGCTTGTCGGAAGCCTACCAACGAGAGATGGATCGCGCTGTTGGTGGCTCGCCGGCCCCAACGGGGCCCAGCCGCCTTGGCGCGGTCCAGCAGCGCGGCGTAGCCATCACCAACCTGTTCGGGGCAAGCCGCCCTGTGTACGCTACCCCTGCGGAGAACATCCGAGCTGCCCAGGCGGCGGCGGACGAGCTGGACAATTTCGAGGGCGAAGAACGCCGCCTGATGATGCAGCGAGTCCAGCGGCTCCTCGACGCGGCTGCCGCGCAGAACAAGGCCGGCTGCCGCACGGAGGCGCCGCAGCGGCAAAATGACGACCTCCATCGAGACCAAGGCGCGATGTCTCGGACGCCGACTTGCAGCGCCCGAGGAAGAAGAGACAAGGATCCGTCTGTCAGCCACAATCGGACTCACATTACCATAGAGCGCGACCGAGACGGCCGCCCGAGAGCAGTGGAACGATGGGACGACTGTCCGCCTCCTCCTCCTCGCAAGGAGAGGCGAGTCTCCCCGCTGCCTGTTGACCATCCGACTCTCGGCGACCGCCTTGGCCGCCGAGAGGGAGTCAGAGAAAATGACGCCCGCCACCAGATCGACCGACTTCACCGATCCCTAGCGCTGGAAGAAGAAGACGAGTTGGGTCCGCCTTGTTTCGGGCCCCGCATTCGAGACGAGCCCTTTCCCAAAGGGTTCACGCTCCCAAGAGACACACCCAAGTACACCGGCTCTGTGAGGCCGAAAGACTGGCTGGTCGACTACTCCACGGCTATCAGCATAGCGAACGGCAACAAGCGTGTCGCCGTAAAATACGTTCCGCTCATGCTCCAGGGCCCGCCCGGACATGGCTGAATAGCCTGAAGCCCCGCAGCATCAACAGCTGGGTTGACTTCACCGAAGCATTCGTCCGCAACTTCACCAGCACGTACAAGCGTCCTCCCAAGGCTCGTCAGCTTTCCTTGTGCATGCAAGGTCCCAACGAGTCGACTCGCGATTACCTCACGCGTTGGGCCGAGCTTCGGAACTCCTGCGAGGGCGTGCACGAGGTGCAGGCTATCGAGTACTTCACCGCCGGGTGCAGAGAAGGCACCCTCCTCAAGCACAAGCTCCTCTGCGACGAGCCAGAAACCCTCGACGAGCTGCTGATCATAGCAGACAAGTACGCCACGGCCGACTCCTCCATGAAGGCGGAGATTCAAGTTAGCGCAACTGGCAAAGTGGCCCCTCAGGCTCCAAGAACTCCGGCGGGAGACGCTAGTCGACGACAACAGCAGAGCGACCACAAGCGCAAGGCCCCGCAGCCGGCTTCCAGCAGCCGGCAGGTTGCGACAGTTGAAGCCTAGCAGCCGGATAGGCAGCCTCCGCCCAAGCGACAGAAAGGCGGCAAGCCCAACTGGTTGCCGGCCTTCTCCTACGAGCAGACTCTGGATGGACCTTGCAAGTTCCCTAGCGGCGCGAAGCCGTCGAATCACACCACCCGGAAGTGCCACTGGCTCACCAGGATCGCCAAGGGAGACGGCCTCCTACCTCCCCTGCCTGCTGGGCAGCCGCCTCCGCCTCCGCCCCAGCAGCCGGCTGTCAGACCAGTCGGCGTGGTACAAGACGAATACCCCGAAGAGCACGGAGCCTACATGGTGTTTACCAGTATGGCTGACGATCGACGCAGCAGGCGGCTGCAGCCACAAGAGGTGAATGCAGTAGCATCAGAGATGCCAGAATTCATGCATTGGTCCGAGAAGCCTATCAGCTGGAGCAGGGCTGATCACCCGGAGGTGATGCCGAGTCCGGGCTCCTATGCCTTGGTCTTGGATGCCACCTTTGCCACGGATAGACGAGCCGCTCGTTTCTCGCGAGTTCTGATAGACGGAGGCAGCAGCATCAATATCCTGTACAAGGACACCATGGAGAAATTAGGAATCAAGCAAAGACAGCTTCAGAACAGCCGGACTGTGTTCCACGGCATCGTTCCTGGGCTTTCCTGCTCACCAATCGGCAAGATCCTGATGGACATCCTCTTTGGAGACAAAGATCACTTCCGCCGAGAGTCAGTTTGGTTTGAGGTGGTGGACCTCGAGAGCCCATACCATGCACTACTTGGCCGACCCGCCTTGGCCAAGTTCATGGCGGTCCCCCACTACGCCTACCTCAAAATGAAGATGCCCAGTTTCAGGGGAATTCTGACTGTAGCCGGTGCCTACCGGAAGTCGTCTGCCTGTGCGGCTGAGAGCAGTCGGCTAGCCGAGTCCCTGGTGATCGCAGCCGAGAAGCGACTCCTTGAGCAGGTTGTGGCGATGGCCGGCAAGCAGCCAGAGGTGTCGCCAACCCAAAGGAGTCGGAGGTTGAGGGTTCGTTCAAGCCGGCCAAGGAGACAAAGAAGATACCCTTGGATCCAGAACACCCGGAGAGGTACGCTGTCGTAGGCGCAAACCCCGACAGCAAATAGTAAGGCGAGCTCGTCGATTTCCTCCGTGAGAATCGGGACATCTTCGCATGGTCCCCCAAAGACATGCCAGGTGTACCAACAGAATTCGCTGAGCACAAGTTACATGTCCGATCTGATGCAAAGCCGGTCAGGCAGCCCCTGCGCCGCCTATCAAAAGAGAAGAGAAGAGTTGTCGGAGAAGAGATAGCCCGACTCGTAGCAGCCAGCTTCATTATGGAAGTATTCTTTACAGAGTGGCTAGCCAACCCGGTCCTGGTACTGAAGAAAAACAAGTAGTGGCGAATCTGTATTGACTACACGAGCCTCAACAAAGCCTGCCCCAAGGACCCGTTTGCTCTGCCAAGAATTGATCAGGTGATAGACTCCACCGCCGGATGCGAGCTGTTGAGCTTTTTGGATGCATATTCAGGATATCACCAGATCAAGCTGAACCCAGCTGACAGACTGAAGACCGCCTTCATCACGCCGTTTGGAGCTTTCTGCTACCTCACCATGACGTTCAGCTTGAGAATTGCCGGTGCCACCTTCCAACGTTGCATGCAGAAGTGCCTCCTCAAGCAGCTCGGCAGGAACGCCCACGTCTACGTGGATGATGTGGTGGTGAAGACAGAAAAGCATGGAACACTGCTGGAAGACCTCAAGGAGACCTTTGAGAACCTGCGCCGATTCTAGATCAAGCTCAACCCCGAGAAGTGCGTCTTCAGAGTACCAGCCGGCCAACTCCTTGGCTTCCTGGTCTCTGAACGCGGCATAGAATGCAACCCTGTAAAGATCAAGGCCATTGAGAGGATGGAGGTACCCAGCCGACTGCTGGATGTGCAAAAGTTCACCGGCTGCCTGGCATCCATCAGCCGATTCATCAGTCGGCTGGGCGAGAAAGCTCTCCCCTTATACCAACTCATGAAGAAGACCACTTTTTTCGAGTGGAACCACAAGGCGGATGAAGCTTTTCTCCAGCTAAAAAAGATGCTGACTACTCCACCCGTTCTGGCGGCTCCGACTCCTAAGGAACCTATGCTCCTGTACATCGCCGCCACCAGCCGGGTAGTCAGCATGGTCATTGTAGTGGAACGCAAGGAGGAAGGCAAGGCACTACCTGTCCAGAGACCGGTATATTACCTGAGCGAAGTACTGTCAGACTCCAAGCAGAACTACCCTCACTACCATAAGATGTGCTATGGCATGCACTTTACCGCCAAGAAATTGAAGCCCTACTTTCAAGAGCACCCAATCACTGTGGTCTGCACGGCCCCACTTGCCGAGATCATCGGAAGCCGAGATGCTTCTGGCCAAGTGGCCAAGTGGGCCATAGAGCTGGCTCCCTACACCATCCACTACCAGCCCCGCACCGCCATCAAGTCACAAGCACTGGCCGACTTTCTCGTCGACTGGGCCGAGACCCAGTACCTACCTCCAGCGCCCGACTCCACCCATTGGCGGATGCATTTCGACGGCTCCAAGATGCACACCGGCTTGGGAGCCGGTGTTGTCCTCACTTCTCCTAAAGGCAACAAGCTCAAATATGCACTGCAAATCCATTTTTCCGCCTCCAACAACGTCCCCGAGTATGAGGCGCTCATTCACGGGCTCCGGCTTGCCAAAGAACTCAGCATTCGCCGGATCCTGTGTTACAGCGACTCGGACTTAGTGGTCCAGCAGTCGTCTGGCGACTGGGACGCCAAAGATGCAAACATGGGGAGTTACCGTTTCCTCGTGCAGCAACTCAGTGGGTATTTCGAGGGGTGCGAATTCCTCCATGTGCCAAGAAACGACAACGACCAAGCAGACGCCTTGGCACGAATCGGCTCTACCTGCCAAGCAATACCATCCGGCGTCGCCCTTCAACGCCTCCTCAAGCCGTCTGTCAAGCCTTCACCAGAATCAGACTCCATCTTCATGCCGGCTCCTCCCGAAGAAGTTGGATCCGACTCCAGAGCCCCGGCAGACGGTACGGGGATTTCAGCTGATGGTTCCAAAACCGCCACAGTCGAGGCCGGCCCAGGGACTGCAGAACCCGGCCCGGGGACTGCGGCGGCGGGCTCGAAGACTCCAGAGCTCGGCCCAAGAGCCACGCCAGTCGGCCCAGGGACTTCATTAACCCAGCAAGCGGTTGTTGACTCCACCCCCCCCTCCCCCCCCCGCCGCCGCCCAGCCCAGCCGCCCTCGTCCAAGTTACAGTTCTGGCAGTCGAAGAAATAGCAGCACCCTCATGGGCCCAGCCCATTCTCAAATTTCTGGTGAGCAAAGAGCTACCAACTGATGAGACCTTAGCTCGGCAGGTACAACGTCGAGCGGCAGCCTACACCATAGTCAACAGAGAGCTGGTTAGGCACAGGGTCACTGGTGTCTACCAGCGCTGCGTAGAGCCAGAGCAAGGCCAAGCAATCCTCAAAGACATCCACCAAGGCGAGTGCGGCCACCATGCAGCTTCAAGAGCACTCGTCGCCAAAGCTTTCCGACACGGCTTCTTTTGGCCAACGGCCTTAGAAGAGGCCAAGGACTTGGTCCAAAAATGCAAAGGGTGCCAGAAGTTCCCCTCCAAGCCGCATCAGCTGGCTTCCGCACTCAAGACCATCCCCATTGCCTGGACTTTCACAGTTTGGGGTCTAGACATGGTGGGACCATTCAAGACTGCACGAGGTGTCTTAACTCACTTACTTGTCGCAGTGGACAAGTTCACCAAGTGGATAGAAGCAAAGCCAATCAAGAAACTGAACGGTCCGACCGCCGTGACTTTCATCTCCGATATCACAATTCGGTACGGCATACCACACAGCATCATCACCGACAACGGCACAAATTTTGCCAAAGGTGCCTTGGCCCGTTTTTGCGCAACGCAGGGCATCCGACTGGACCTAGCGTCCGTCGCCCATCCACAGTCAAATGGCCAGGTGGAGCGAGCAAACGGCCTCATCCTGTCTGGCATCAAGCCCCGGCTGGTTGAGCCTCTAGAGCGCTCGGCTGGCTGCTGGCTTGATGAGTTGCCAGTCGTCCTCTGGAGTCTGTGCATGACTCCAAACAAGTCAACCAGCTTCACGCCTTTCTTCCTTGTCTATGGTGCCGAAGCCGTCATCCTAACGGACATAGAGTTCGACTCCCCGCGAGTCACCATGTACACCAAGGAGGAAGCAGAAGAAGCACGTCAAGACGGCGTCGATCTGCTGGAAGAGGGCCGGCTGTTGGCACTCAGCCGGTCCAGCATCTACCAGCAGAGCCTGCGCCGATACTACAATAGGAAGGTCAAGCCGAGATCTTTCCAAGAGGGCGACCTTGTGCTCCGGCTGATCCAGCAAACAGCCGGCCAGCACAAGCTATCAGCGCCTTGGGGAGGCCCTTTCATCATCAGCAAAGTACTGGGCAACGACTCCTACTACCTGATTGATGCTCAGAAGCCCCGAGCACGCAAGAGGGACGACTCCGGCAAAGAGACGGAGCGGCCATGGAATGCAAATCTCCTCCGAAGATTTTACAGTTGATGCAGTATGTACCACACTACCTTTTCTATTAAAATACCAAGACTTTGGGCCCCCCGAGACGAGCTCGGGGACTGCCCTCTTTTGTCTATATGATAAAAAGTATGCCTATGAGTACGTTACTCTTTGTTATGCCGCTTGGCACCGGGCTCGACAGGTCGGCCCGGGGACTTGCCGCCTCGCACTATGAAATGCTTCCTGTAGCCAGACAAGTAGTGTGTGGCGCCTAAGCCATCTCCTACCAGAAGCCGCAGCTCGCAGAGCGACTGTACGATGGGCAGGAATAAGGTAGAATGGGCGTTCACATGAAAAATGGCTAAGGACTCAAAGCATAAAACATAGCTTAAGACGGCTTCCAGCCTTCCCTTTTTCTTTTTGCAAACTGACTATTAAGCAGTCGGCTCACCGCCTTCTATCCAACTTGCTAAAAAACTCTAAAACGGCTAAGTACTTGCCTTCCCAAAGTAGCCAAGCATTCGATCCAACGGCAGTCCACAGAGCGGCTGTCCGACTGGCAAGACAGGCAACTAAAGGAAAGCGGCAAAGGAAAAGGCCAAAAGAGCAATGAGCAAGAAAAGTTAGAATTCGGATAAAAATTTACATAACATAGGCCCTTGGTCGAATCTTTGAGCAGAAGTTCAAAATACACCCCGCAGGTGGAATTGTGCGAATTAACAAGTTCTTCAAGACTACTAAAGCAGATAAAATAAAGATAAGGCGGCAGCTTAGGAAGCGGCAGACGGATTCGGAAGGTTGGACGAGGCGGCAGCGTCAGTCATTGGGGCGGCCGGCCGGGCAGTCTCGGCTTGATCGCCTCCGGCGGCAGTTGGCTCGGTCGCACGTGGCTCGTTGCTGGAGGCGCGGTCGAGCTGAGGCTGGCCGTCTGCCCCGTCTTCTGGTGCCTCTGTCTCGCCTCCATCCTCCGCCTCGCCTTCCTCCTCGACGCTGGAGCCGATCACCTCCGCCGAGTCCTCGTTGTAGTCTGGGTTCATCCCAAACCACTCCGGCGGTACCTCCTCGCCGTCTTCAGACCGCTCGGGGACGAAGATGCTGGTGTCGGTGTACTCGGCGATCGCCATGGCATGCTTGACAAGGGCATCTTCCGCGGCTGCCAGCTCCGGCTGGGCCTCTGACCGGAGTGTGGCCAGCCGGTCTAGGTCCAGCCCCGGATACCACGCCTTGTCAAACTCCAAGGCCCGGCGCGCTCCAGCTCGGGCCGAGGAACCCTTCCAGGCCTCAAGACGACCAGCCGTGACCTCCAGCCAGTCGGCGGTCCGACTAGGGGTGCGCGGAGCCTGCATGTCCGGCCATAGGGCAGCAATCGCCTGGGCGCCGACACGATGAAGCCGACGCAGCATCCGATGAGTCGGCTGAAGGCGAGCCTCGATGCTCAGGATATGCTCGTCAAGGGTTCGGGGGGCGTCGGCGGCAATCTCTGCGCCCTCCGCCCTCCGACCTTCACGGTCAGCCTCGATGGCTTGGATGGCGGCCTATGAATGCCCAGGGAAGAAGTCTGCCAAGACGGAAAAAACGAAGAAGCAAGTCAAAAATCGGGAGTCGGCACGACTTATAATCGGCAGCTCGAACAAAGAAAGTAAAGAAACTCACCATCAACAATGTCTTCAATCTCATGGAAGCCGGAGGCCAGCATTGCCTCCTTGTCAGTCCAGGAGGAGCGCTCGCTCGCAAACTCGGCCAGGAGGGCGGCTTCCGCCTCTTCCGCCTCCTTCTGCGTCTTCGTAAGCAGCTCCCTCTGCTCTGCCAATTGTGTGGCTAGCAGATCGCACTCCATGGTGAGCTTGCTGCACTCCTCCCCCTTGGTGCGCAACACGGAGTTGGATTCGCTCAGCTGCTATTGAAGAACAGCGTTGGCTTCTGAAGAGAAGGAAGAAAGAAGGCGTTAAGTCGTCAATAAAGAAGGTCGCCGGGGAGATCTGGCCCGACTGCTTAGCAGTCGGCCCGAATCTCGGGGACTACAGCCCGCGGGTGTGCCAGCGCGCCCCTGCAAAGAAGAAAAAGGACTCACTCTGGCTCTCCGACAAGTCGGCGGTCCGCTTGCCCAGCTCTTCAACATTACGGTTGAAGGCAGTAACGCAGAGGTTGTGGTAGTCCTGCGACAAGTGTTTCAGACAAAAGTTAGTACACGGAACTCACCAAGGGGAGTTCCGGGCCGCCTGCTCAGCAGCCGTCCCGAAACCCGGGGACTACACCCAGTGGGTGCGCTGGCGCGCCCCCACAGAGAGGAACAAGAAAACAAGGACCAAGGAGAAAACATACTCGGACGGCTGCCCGCGATGCTAGGTACGCCTTGGTGCAGTTCTGGAGGGCGTCGCCCTCAGCTCGAAGCTTCGTTTGGACATCCAGAAGTGCCTGGTTCAGCGGCCCTGTGTCGCCTCCTCGCACCCACCCAATGGGCGCGGCGCTCGTCGCTTCGGCATCCGGGATCGCCGAGCTGGCGGTGCCGGTCTCCAGGGGGCGTGGCGCCGAGGTCGCCTTCTCAAGACGGCGGCGCGTTGGCGAGCCGACTTGAAGGAGTAGCCTTGCCACGGCCTCGTCTTCAGTCGGCAACACCGGAGGGTCTGCTGGTTGTTTGCCTTGCGCGCTCCCAGACAGCGGCGGAGGCGGCGGCAAAACGATCACGTCCGGCATGGAGGAGTCGCCGCCTTCCCTCTCCCTGACGGGGTTCTCGCCGCCGGCTTCCCCAGTCTGCCCCATGAACTCCGAAGGCGGCGGCGCAGAGTTCAGCAGGGTGACGAACACCGCCGATTGGCGGTGTGCGGCCTCCTCAGCCCGCCGCTTCATCGCGGCGACGGTTTCGGCCTCCGTCAGTTTCTTCTTGGCAGAGGCCTCCGCCTTATCGGCCTCCACCTTCTCTAGGAGGGCGGCCTCTTCCTCGTTGCGCTTCTCTTGCGCATTCCGCTCCGTCGCCTCCCGGAGGTCGGCAGCGGGGTCAATCCGCCGAGTGGTGGTGGACGTCTCCGCTGACCCCATGACGGAGGCAGCGACAACCCTCTCAAGAGTGAGGGGGGCCCTGAAGCGAGGGAAGCAAGTAAAAGACTCAGACAAAAGCTACAAAGAAAGAGTAAAGCATTAAGACGAGATACTCACGCGGAGACCAGTGGTGGCTTCTTTACTTCCTTACGGAAGCGGATGGCCTTCGCGGCCGCCACGTCGCGCTTGGTCGCCGCAGCCGAACTCTTGGGCTTCTTCGACCGACTGCCGAACAAGGTCGGCACGGCTCTATGTTTTTTCCCACCGCCTGGAGCACTCGGCGCGGCAGAAGAGCCCGCGCCGGGATGACTGGCTCTTGGCCGATGGCGGGGGGCGACCTCCTCATCATCATCAGGCCAGTCCTCTAGACTGACCCTGAGCCACGGGCCACCTCCTCCCTCGGCGTCGTCTTCCAAAGCCGCCGCCCCCAGATCAGGGTCGTCGACGTCGCTCTCTGCCCGATCAGCGAGGAACTCGCGGACCGGCCCCATGGTGCCGGCTGGTGGATGGAGGAGGGGATTCTGGCCAAAGCCGACTGGTCAGGTCGCACAAAACAAACTCGGCAAGAAAGAACACAATTCAAAGAAAGAAAGAAAAGGCAACTCACTGTGGGTGGGGGGTTGGCGCGGGAATACGGCTCCTTACCGAACCGCCAGTCCTCTAGGAGCTTGCTGTCCGAGAGGTAGTTCACCATGTAGTCCACCTCCTCGTGAGGCATGTCCTTGGTGCACATACGACTTGGGTCATGGCACCCGCTCATTTGGCATATCATGTGGGGCGGCCTTGGAGCGGGAGAACTCGGCGCGCCACGAAGGCAGCCAGCAGGTCCGGACCAGTCAGGCCCTCTGACTACGTCAGTACTCGGAGTCGTGCGACGGCGCCGGCTCCCGCAAGCGTCAGCGACTTGGCCCGAAACGACCAGTTGGGCAGTCTCCCAGCCGGCGGGCCGGCTTCGAAAGCCGGCAGGTTGACCCAATCGCCCCCCGTGAAGACGCTCTTCACGTAGAAGTACGATCGCTGCCACATCTTCACCAACTTTATCAGCTAGATGAATGCGCCGCACTGAGCCGGCACGCCCGCAGCCTGGGTGCCGAGCTTGGAGTAGAAGAACTCCCCCAGAGCTCGAGGGTGGGGAGCACTCCGAGGAAGCCTTCGCACAAGGCCACGAAGGCGGACAGCAGCACCACCGTGTTGGGCGTGAGGTGGTGCGGCTGAAGGCCGTAGAACTCCAGAAAGGAGCGGAAGAAGCTACTCGCCGGCAGCCCCAATCCGCGCAGGCAGTGCGAGCGGAAGACAACCCGCTCGCCCTCCTCCGGCGCCGGAGAGATCTCCCCCTCGGCGCAAGGTGTACCCGCACATAATCTTCACCGGGAAGCCGACGAGTCTTGCGGAGGAACTCGATGTGGTCGTCGTGGACTTCTGAACCATCCCAGGTGCCGGAATGCACCGAGGGAGGCGCGGCGGCAGAAGAAGAACTCATCGTGAGCGGATCGCCGCGGCGTTCGGCAAATCTTGGGTGCGCGGCGGTGCGAGGAAGAAGGAGAAGATGAAGAAGAGCAAGGAGTAGCATGGAGAAGGGGCGCGCGTGCTCCGCCGCGTCCCCGTCCTCCCCCTACTTATAGCCTCATGGGCTACGAAGCCGAGGGGGCGGTCGTGGGATTTACTGCACCCACGACCCCATGACCCCCACGTTTCCACGACAAAGTTACTGCGCACAGTAACTCCATGGGCGCCGCCTGGGCCATAGCGGATCCGCTCGGGCGCCGAGGCGCGGTAGCGGCGGGCCCCGCCTATGGGCCTGTCCCGTCACGCGGGTAGGCTGGCAGACTGGCCCGGCCGCGTGTTAACACGTGACAGGCCCGGAACGGGCGGCGGCCTAGAGGCTTAGCCAGCACGCTACTTGGATCCCGCCGTGACGTTCAAAATATTGTGCGAGTCGGAGTTGGGCGAGTTCGACTCCTCCTAGCTGGCCCGGCGGAAGTCAAGCAAGATCCATGTCTCAGGCACCAAGAAAGAGAAACTGTTGAGGCTCCTCGGCCGATCGTCCGCGGCGCCTCACCAGCTTCGGGGACTACTGTCGGAGTAATGGGCCACGGGTAGGCTAACCCGAGTCCCGGAACCTTTCAAGACATCGGGGCAGGCTGCGCCCCTCAAGACCCCAGGACAGAGAGCCGCCTTATAAGAAGTCGGCAGCAAGGCCACCGACTAGCCACTCGCGGCCGAGTCCCAGGGACAACTTCAAGATAAGTCGACTCCTGACTGACGACTTCCCAAGAAGCCGGCCTTGGGGAGTCGGCCCGCGACTCCAACAAGCCCCACGTCCTCATCAAGAGGGACAGGACAGGGGAGTGGCTACAGTGAAGCCTGCTCCCACCCCTTTCCAGAGGCAGGCATGGCCATAGTATGTTGTACCCGTGGAGATCTCCGTGTGGCATGGCACTGTTACCACGCCGGCCCTGACATCAGCACCGGTGGACCGAATCCTACACCCACAACGGCTTGTCTGTACGACCCTGGGCGACGGGTCCCACCAGCCAGCGAGATCCCAGCAGACGGCAAGTGCGCCACCAGTCGGACCCATTGGAAGTCGGCCCCCGAGAGTCGGCCAGCTCCTCCCCCGGGGCCCACGCGCCATTAA
This sequence comes from Triticum dicoccoides, assembly GCF_002162155.2. Classification (NCBI taxonomy): domain Eukaryota; kingdom Viridiplantae; phylum Streptophyta; class Magnoliopsida; order Poales; family Poaceae; genus Triticum; species Triticum dicoccoides. The sequence continues at coordinate 649,955,966 of NC_041388.1, read as the reverse complement.
CCAGATATGAGAGAGAGTGGCAATAGTGATCGCCCGCCAGGCGGCGGGGCTGTTGCCACGACTCCATGACCAAGCCCGCGTCATTAGAAGCACGGCTACAGTAATCAGCAGCCGGCAAGACCCGCCCGCGGCGGGCGCGGCCTGTCGGCTCCGTACCGGGCCAGTCGGTGGGGCCCACCAGTCGGCGGGCCCTAGGAGTTGGCGGATAAAACGGCGGCCGGAGAGACTGACGGCTGGGCCCGCGTCCAGCCGGATTACCATTGTACCCCTGGGGGGGTAGGCCTATATAAACCCCCCAGGGCACCCATGCAATGGGTTGGAATCCATTAGTACTAGACCAGATCATATAGGGAGGAGGGAGCTAGCCTTGCCTTCTCCTACCTCTAGGAAATAGCTCAAGGAGCAGTCGTGTAAACACTTTCCATAGTGATCATGTGGAGACCCCGTAGAGCAGCAGTAGGGGTATTATCTCCCTGGAGAGCCCTGAAGCTGGGTAAGATTCGTCGGCGTGCATGTCTTCGCCTCATCCCGTTTCTAGGCACCGGCGACGTTCTACTCGCCCCCACCATGATAAGCCATCCTTTGGCATATGTCGTACCCAACCCCCGACAAGGATTTCGCTGCTGAAAGAACAAGCTGGGATACTAAGAATGTGGCTCTACTAAAAAGAGAAGAAGATGCTGAGGCTGCTCTTAAGCCGGTGACTAATGAGTTATCTTGGCTTGAAGCATCAAATCAATAGCATGACAACCACCATCTTTGGTAAGTAATATTGTAGTTCAATCTTTCACTACCAATGAATAATAATCCTTAACCGGTTTACCAATATCTTTGCTAATGCAAGTTCCAGAATTTCCAACCTTGGCTCAGATAAGCGCATGAAGCTTAAAGCTACATACACCCTTGTGGAACAATTGTACGCAAGTGCTCAACAAGCTATAGCTGCTGTCTCTCATACCAAATAGCCACCTTCCATTATCAGAGAAACATTGGACAAGCTGTCAGTCGTCCCCCAATGGGTTGAAGAGATAAAATGGTCAGCTGCCAGAGCTGGTGCCATGATGTCTACTACACAACCTTCTTCTTGTAGACGTTGTTGGGTCTCCAAGTGCAGAGGTTTGTAGGACAGTAGAAAATTTCCCTCAAGTGGATGACCTAAGGTTTATCAATCCGTAGGAGGCGTAGGATGAAGATGGTCTCTCTCAAGCAACCCTGCAACCAAATAACAAAGAGTCTCTTGTGTCCCCAACACACCCAATACAGTGGTAAATTGTATAGGTGCACTAGTTCAGCGAAGAGATGGTGATACAAGTGCAATATGGATAGTAGATAATGGTTTTTGTAATCTGAAAATATAAAAACAGCAAGGTAACGAATGATAAAAGTGAGCGTAAATGGTATTGCAATACGTTGAAACAAGGCCTAGGGTTCATACTTTCACTAGTGCAAGTTCCCTCAACAATAATAACATAATTGGATCATATAACTATCCCTCAACATGCAACAAAGAGTCACTCCAAAGTCACTAATAGCGGAGAACAAACAAAGAGATTATGGTAGGGTACGAAACCACCTCAAAGTTATCCTTTCTGATCGATCTATTCAAGAGTCCATAGTAAAATAACATGAAGCTATTCTTTCCGTTCAATCTATCATAGAGTTCGTACTAGAATAACACCTTAAGACACAAATCAACCAAAACCCTAATGTCACCTAGATACTCCAATGTCACCTCAAGTATGTGTGGGTATGATTATACGATATGCATCACACAATCTCAGATTCATCTATTCAACCAACACAAAGAACTTCAAAGAGTGCCCAAGTTTCTACCGGAGAGTCAAGACGAAAACGTGTGCCAACCCCTATGCATAGGTTCATGGGCGGAACCCACAAGTTAATCACCAAAACATACATCAAGTGGATCAATAGAATACCCCATTGTCACCATGGGTATCCCACGCAAGACATACATCAAGTGTTCTCAAATCCTTAAAGACTCAATCCGATAAGATAACTTCAAAGGGAAAACTCAATCCATTACAATAGAGTAGAGGGGGAGAAACATCATAAGATCCAACTATAATAGCAAAGCTCGCGATACATCAAGATCGTACCACCCCAAGAACACGAGAGAGAGAGAGAGAGAGAGATCAAACACATAGCTACTGGTACATACCCTCAGCCCCGAGGGTGAACTACTCCCTCCTTGTCATGGAGAGCACCGGGATGATGAAGATGGCCACCGAAGAGGGATTCCCCCCTCCGGCAAGGTGCCAGAACGGGTCTAGATTGGTTTTTGGTGGCTACGGAGGCTTCTGGCGGCGGAACTCCCGATCTATTGTGTTTTCTGGAGGTTTCAATATTTATAGGATTTTTTGGCGTAGGTCTCACGTCAGGGGGGTCTCCGGGTTGTCCACGAGGCAGGGGCCCACGCCCAGGGGGGTGGGCGCGCCCCCACCCTCGTGGGCAGCCCGGGACACTCCTGGCCCAACTCTTTTACTCTAGGGTCTTCTTTTGGTCCATAAAAAATTGTCCAAAATTGGCATGTCAATTAGACTCCGTTTGGTGTTCCTTTTCTGTAAAACTCAAAAACAAGGAAAAACAGAAACTGGCACTGGGCTCTAGGTTAATAGGTTAGTCCAAAAAATCATATAAAATAGCATATAAATGCATATAAAACATCCAAGGTTGATAATATGATAGCATGGAACAATCAAAAATTATAGATGCGTTGGAGACGTATCATGCCATCACTGCCCTGAGTCGGGCCAAGGCATGGTAGGCCGAGCTTGACCCGGAGGAATTGGCCACTGGCTCTCCAAGCCTAAAAGAAGATGGGTCTCCCTTTAGTGCAGACGACTTCACCAAAATTGTAAGGGAAATACGTCCATTGGCAAGCAAGCTGGCTGAGGAGACCGATCTCGCCAAGTATCAGGCGGCTTTACTGCTGAAAACACAAAAGTGAAAGAGACGATTTATCCAGTTATGGATCTTATTCCAACAACACGTAAGCACACTTTGCTCCTGATATTGATCCATCCACGCTCATAGATGATGAGGCTGTATTCAAAGCCGTAACTGGCATCAATTGGACATCAACTGATTTCCAGCCAGTGGAGGAAGAGGAAGAATCGGCGCTGGATAAACCGGAGGCTTCAACCCATCAAGACTAAGGCAACTGAACCACAAGGCGGCTTAAGACTGCCATACAGAACTTGTGCGTAGAAAAACACTTTTCTTTTGGGCCATATGATGCCTTGTAATAGGCTAGCTGAAAACAATGACCTGCCATGCCATCGTGCATGTTTATCTGCATAATACGTTAAACCGCCGATTTGATTTGGAATATCTGTTGTTTTATGCTCAAGCATGTAGGCCATATTACCATCTTCCCTGCACACAAGCAGATAACATGTGCCTTGGCGGCTTACGCCAGGGCGGGTCACAACACCCATATAAATTTTCCTGGTGACTACATAGTCCATAACCAGGGAGGGTTATCAAACCTCGCACATTCATGTGACAAGTAAAAACATACCTGTGAAATTGGTTCACACTTCCGGTTTACATTACCATATCCAATAAGGATGACAACCCAAAGATGTAGAGCGCATAACTTCAAGTGCGCAATCAACATATCCTGGCAACTTACTGTCCAAAGCCAGAACGGGTTATCAAAACCCAAAAATATGCTCAAATATGAGTCATACAGATTAAGGCTACATAGCCTGAATCGTTTTAAACCATATGTCAATATGGTACAAGGATATAACCCAAATGATGTTTATAAAAAATAACAAATCAGATAAAGCAAGACTTTTATAGGCTGCCAAGCCTCAATATCAAGTGTTGTTCATGGGCCGCATAGCCATTGAGTTAATCCTTTATTCAAACCTGTAAGCCGGGCCTCACATGACCAATTACCTTTTTAACTTTGACAAGTTCAGGGTCTTTATAAGATTGACTGTCAAGAGTACGGTGGGTCATTCCAGGATTACCTGGGTGGAGTGGCAGACATATAAGGCAGGATAACCTGGAATTTTAGTGAATACACCTAGCATCCAAGCCGATCAAAAGGGTAAATATAGCTATGTTCATTGAACAAGAAGCCCCCAAGTGACCTATAATAAGCCATCAAGGCAGGTTACCTATGTTTGAACTGCACATTGTAGCAAGTTATCGTTGGTAACTTTTTAATTTGGGAAGAAAGCCCCCAAGTCGTTTCCAACAAGGCATATAAGCCGGATCAAAGGGTAGTCACAGCTATGCTTAGTGAACAGGAAGCCCCCATGTAATTTGTAATAAGGCGTGCAAGCCGGATCAAGAGGATAGTCACAGCTATGCTCAATGAGCAGGAAGCCCCCAAGTGATCTTATGAATTGACAATTAAGACTCAGATACTCAGAAATGAAATGACAGAGGCCTTGAATTATCATGGATGCTGACTTTATTATAATGATCATAATATATACGATGGTGAAAATATGTACAGCACAAGAGCTAGTGGCTCAAGTGTAATAAGGCCGAAGATGAGCAATATTCCACGGTCGGCGGGTCTCCTCCTCCGACGTGCGTGAGTCCTTGTGGTCTCGAACATCAATGAGATAAGATGACCCATTGTTCAGATTTTTGCTGACCACAAAAGGCCCTTCCCAAGGTGGGGATAACTTATGCATATCTGTTTGATCCTGGATTAGCCGAAGCACCAAGTCACCTTCTTGAAAGGTCTGGGTTTTAACCCGACGACTATGATAATGATGCAGATCTTGCTGGTAGATTGCTGAACGAGCCACCGCAAGGTCATGCTCTTCATCCAGAAAATCAAGATCATCTTGACATGCCTTTTCATTATCAGCTTCAACATAAGTCGCCACGCGAGGCGAGTCGTGGCGGATGTCACTGGTGAGAACTACCTCTGCTCCATAAAGCATGAAAAAGGCGTATAACCCGTGGACCTGTTGGGGTAGTACTTATACTCCAAATTACTAAGGGAAACTCCTCAACCCAACAACCCGGCGTTCTCTGCAACTGGACCATAAGCCGGGGTTTTATGCCTCTCAAGATTTCTTGATTGGCTGTTTCAACTTGACCATTGGACTGGGGGTGAGCCACGAATGAAACGTCAAGACGAATATGCTCTTGTTGACAAAATTCTTACATAGCACCCTTAGACAAATTAGTTCCATTATCAGTTATGATGCTGTGAGGGTAGCCAAAACGGAAAATCACCTTTTTGATGAATTGAATCACCATTGCCGCGTCGCACTTGCTGACCGGCTCTGCCTCAACCCATTTTTTAAACTTGTCAACCACCACCAAGAGGTGAGTCTTTTTGTCCTTGGATCTTTTAAAAGGTCCAACCATATCCACCCCCAGACCGCAAACGGCCAAGTGATACATCTCCAACGTATCTATAATTTTTTATTGTTCCATGCTATTATATTATCTGTTTTGGATGTTAATGGGCTTTATTTTACACTTTTATATTATTTTTGGGACTAACCTATTAACCGGAGGCCCAGCCCAAATTGTTGTTTTCTTTCCTATTTCAGTGTTTCGTAGAAAAGGAATATCAAACGGAGTCCAAACGGAATGAAACCTTCGGGAACGTGATTTTTTGGAACAAACATGATCCAGAGGACTTGGAGTGGACGTCAAGCAAATCAACGAGGCGGCCACGATGCAGGGGGCACGCCTACCCCCTGGGCGCACCCTCCCCCCCTCGTGGGCTCCTCATAGCTCCACCGACCTACTTCTTCCTCCTATATATGTTCACATACCCCGCAAACATCCAGGAGCACCATGAAACCCTATTTCCACCGCAGCAACCTTCTGTACACAAGAGATCCCGTCTTGGGGCCTTTTCTGGAGCTCCGCCGGAGGGGGCATTGATCACGGAGGGCCTCTACGTCAACTCCATGGCCCCTTCGATGATGTGTGAGTAGTTTACTTCGGACCTTCGGGTCCATAGTTATTAGCTAGATGGCCTCTTCTCTCTCTTTGGATCTCAATACAAAGTTCTCCTCGATTATCTTGGAGATCTATTCAATGTAATCTTCTTTTGCGGTGTGTTTGTCGAGATCCGATGAATTGTGGGTTTATGATCAAGTTTATCTATGAACAATATTTGAATCTTCTCTGAATTCTTTTATGTATGATTGGTTTATCTTTGCAAGTCTCTTCGAATTATCAGTTTGGTTTGGCCTACTAGATTGATCTTTCTTGCAATGGGAGAAGTGCTTAGCTTTGGGTTCAATCTTGCGGTGCTCGATCCCAGTGCCAGTAGGGGAAACGACACGTATTGTATTGTTGCCATCGAGGATAAAAAGATGGGTTTATATCATATTGCATGAGTTTATCCCTCTACATCATATCATCTTGCTTAAGACGTTACTCTGTTCTTATGAACTTAATACTCTAGATGCATGCTGGATAGCAGTCGATGTGTGGAGTAATAGTAGTAGATGCAGAAAGGAGTCGGTCTACTTGTCGCAGACGTGATGCCTATATGCATGATCATGCCTAGATATTCTCATAATTATTCGCTATTTTATCAATTGCTCGACAGTAATTTGTTCACCCACCGTAATACTTATGCTATCTTGAGAGAAGCCACTAGTGAAACCTATGGCCCCCGGGTCTATTTTTCATCATACAAGTTTCCAATCTATTTTATTTTGCAATCTTTACTTTCAATCTATATCATAAAAATACCAAAAATACTTATGTTATTATTATCATCTCTATCAAATCTCATTCTTGCAAGTGGCCGTGAAGGGATTGACAACCCCTTTATCGCGTTGGTTGCGAGGTTCTTATTTGTTTGTGTAGATACGAGGTGACTCGCGCGTGGTCTCCTGCTGGATTGATACCTTGGTTCTCAAAAACTGAGGGAAATACTTACGCTGCTTTACTGCACCACCCTTTCCTCTTCAAGGGAAAACCAACACAGTGCTCAAGAGGTAGCACCAAGTAATTGGAATCATCCTCAATTCTTGAGCCAGCACGTGAGCTCATCTGGAAAATTTCTGACAGCCATCACAGTTGCTAACCAGATCCTCTGCATCAGCATGAGCCGTCAGCCAATAAAACCCATGACGAAAAGCCTTAGCCACGAGAGACTTAGAGCCGACATGATGGCCACAATCTCCTTCATGAATCTCCCGTCGAATATCATGGCCCTCCTCAGGAGAAATACAATGTTGAAACACCCTTGTAACACTGCATCGGTGCAACTCGCCATTGACAATCGTCATCGAATTAGACCGCCGGTTTATCTGCCTGGCCAAAGTTTCATATTCAGGTAACTCACCCCGAGTCATATAAGCCAAATATGAGACTGTCCAATCTGGAATAACATGAAGATCCGCCACCAACTGTGCCTCCGGGTCAGGGATAGCAAGGTCCTCCTCCGTAAGCAATTTAACTAAAGGGTTATTCAAAATATAAAGGAAAACATTAGGTGGTAGCGGCTTACATTGGGACCCCAGTCGGCTTAAAGCATCGACCGCCTTATTTTTTCTCCAATCAACATGTTCCACTTGATAACCCTTGAAATAACCAGCAATAGCATCAAACTCCCGGCGATAAGCCTCCATGAGTGGGTCCTTGGAATACCAAGTTCCTGAGACTTGTTGAGCCACCAAATCTGAATCGCTGAAACACTTGACCCGGTTCAGGTTCATCCCTTTGGCCATCCGAAGACCATGGAGTAATGCCTCATATTCAGCTGCATTGTTAGTACAAGGAAACACCAGCCTTAAGACATAACAAACCTTATCACCTCGTGGGGAAGTTAAAATAACAACAGCCCCTGAGCCTTCCAATTGCCTGGATCCATCAAAATGAATAGTCTACTATGTCTTGTCAGGCTTTTCCTCAGGCATCTGTAGCTCTGTCCAATCATTGATAAAATCCACAAGTGCTTGAGACTTGATAGCTGTTCGAGGCATATACTTCAAACCATGGGGTCCAAGCTCAATGGCCCACTTGGTCACCCGGCCTGTAGCTTCTCTATTCTGAATAATATCCCCCAAAGGAGCAAAACTGACCACAATGATGGGATGACCAAGGAAGTACTGCTTCAGTTTTCGACTAGCCATGAACACTCCATAGAACAGCTTCTGCCAATGTGGGTATCTTTGCTTAGATTCAATTAACACCTCACTGACATAATAAACCGGCCTTTAAACTGGATATTCCTTGCCTGACTCCTTCCTTTCCACAACAACTGCTACGCTGACGGCTCTGCTGTTAGCAGCCACATATAAAAGCAAGGGCTCCTTGTCAATGGGAGTTGCAAGAACCGGTAGCTCAGCTAACTACTTTTTAAGCGCCTTAAATGCCTGATTTGCAGCATCACTCCAGACAAAGTGATCTATTTTCTTCAGCATCTAGTACAGAGGGATAGCCTTTTCTCCCAGACGGCTTATAAACCGGCTCAAAGCCGCAATACGACCCAACAAACGCTGGACATCATTGATACATGCTGGCTTAGCCAAAGAAGTGATAGCCTTAATTTTCTCCGGGTTAGCCTCAATGCCTCTCTCAGAAACCAAAAAAACAATAGCTTGCCTGCTGGCACACCAAATATACATTTGTCCGGGTTAAGCATCATCTTGTAGACCCGGAGATTGTCAAAGGTCTCCTTCAAATCATCTAACAAGGTCTCCTTCTTTCTGGATTTCACAACGATATCATCCACATAAGCATGAACATTGCACCCAATATGGTTGTGGAGGCAATTCTGAACACAATGCTGATAAGTCACCTGGGTACTCTTGAGCCCAAAAGGCATGGACACGTAGCGAAAGGCCCCAAAAGGAGTGATAAAGGCTATCTTCTCCTGGTCCTTAATTGCCATCTTGATCTGATGATAACCAGAATAAGCATCTAAGAAACTCAAACGCTCACAACCCGTCGTAGCATCAACGATCTGATCAATACGAGGGAGAGCAAAAGGGCCAGCCGAACAAGCCTTATTAAGGTCTGTGTAATCCATGCACATGCGCCAGGTGCCATTCTTCTTAAGTACCAGCACCAGGTTAGCCAACCATTAAGGATGAAAAACTTCAATAATAAACCCAGCTGCCAAGAGTCGGGCCACTTCTTCACCAATGGCCTTGCGCCTCTCCTCATTAAAACGACAAAGGAATTGCTTGAGTTGCTTAAACTTTGGATCAACATTAAGAGTGTGCTCATTGAGTTCCCTCGGTACACCTGGCATGTCTAAAGGCTTTCATGCAAAGATGTCCCGGTTCTCATGGAGGAACTCGATGAGCGCGCTTTCCTATTTTGGATCCATATTGGCACTGATACTGAACTGTTTGGATGAGTCGCCAGGAACAAAATCGACATATTTAAACTTCAACAAGGGGTCATGCTCCGTGGTTGGCTTTTTTAAGGGGGTCATATTCGCCGGGTCAACATTATCCTCGTAGAGTTTCAACTCCTCTGTTGCACAAACAAACTCAGCATAAGCAGCATCACCCTCTTCACATTCCAAAGCTATCTTCCTGTCACCATGCACCGTGATGGTACCCTTACGACCCGGCATTTTAAGTTGCAGATAAACATAGCAAGGCCGTGCCATAAACTTTGCATAAGCCGGCCGCCCAAACAAGGCATGGTAAGGGATCTTGATATTGACCACTTCAAAAGTCAATGTTTCGGCCATGTAATCATGATCCTTGCCAAAAGCGACCTCCAAGGCTATCTTACCCACCGGATATGCCGACTTCCAGGCACCACCCCATGAAAAACAGTAGAAGACTGCTTAAGATCTTTGTCAGTCAAATTCATATGACGAAAAGTATCATAATAAAGGATATTGATACTACTGCCTCCATCCAGAAGCACCTTCGTGAACTTGTATCCTCCAACCTGAGGCGCAACCACCAAAGCCAGCTGACCTGGGTTGTCAACCCGGGGCAGGTGATCTTCATGGCTCCATGCAATGGGATGCTCTGACCATCGCAAGTATCGAGGGACTATCGGCTCAACCGCGCTCACCGCTCGTTTATGAATCTTCTGGTCTTGCTTGCATAAGCTTGTGGTAAACACATGATACTGACCACTATTCAGCTGCTTTGGATTACTCTGATAGCTGGACTGTTGTTGCTGATTCCCTTGATTAGATTGCTGATTAAAACTGCCTTGATTGCCTTGGCCCTGAAAACCAGAGTTTGAGCTGCCACCTCCAAAGGCAGCCCCATGAGAACTAGATCTTGATCCGCCATGCAGGCCATGATTGTTCTGGAAAAAGCTGGAGTTTCTATACTCCATCATGATGAAGCAATCTTTCCATAAATGATTGGCTAGCTTCTCTTGAGAACCATGCTTTGGGCAAGGTTGATTCATTATCGCCTCAAGGTTGAACTTTCGCCCTCCAAACCGGGGCCTTGACGATTTCCCCTTACGACATTAATTGTTGCTCTACGTGTTTGTATTGGCCACAAAGTCTTAACCGCCATCCATCTGCTTGTGCTTACCATTATGACCTTGACTCGCCTCATTATGCTGTTGTCCCTTTGCATTGCCGTTCTTCTTCCCCTTGCCGGCCTTCTCCTCCTTAGACTCCGGGTCCTTGGTGTTATCAGGGTCAGCGTATTTGATAATAGCCGCCATGAGCTCTCCCATATCATTGCAGTGGTGCTTAAGCCACCCCAGTTTCTGTTTGAGGGGAAGAAACATCAATTTTCTCCAAAATCAGGACGGCTGAACCGACATTGATGCTATTCGATGAATGGATAATAGCATAAATCTGGCGCACCTAATCGGCGGTTGACTCGCCCTCATCCTGGATGCAAGTGTCTAAGTCAAGAATCAACAGAGGCTGCTTGCATGTGTCCTTGAAATTCTGAATAAAGTGTGTCTTCAATTCAGTCCACAATCTAATGGAGTTAGGGGGCATCCCCTTTAACCAGGTGCGAGCCAGCCCATCCAACATCATGGTGAAATACTTAGCGCACACAGTGTCATTGACATCCAACATCTCCATGGCTAACTCATAGCTCTCTATCTAAGCCTCTGCAGGCTGATCCGCTGTGTAATTAGGCACATTGCGGGGACCCTTAAAGTCCTTGGGCATACACTCATTACACAAAGCTGGCACCAAGCACGGCACACCCAGGGTCCGAGATGTCATCCCACCCTTGATAGACACCAATGGGTTAAACTGTGGTTACTGATGAGCCGCCAGCTCAGCCTCCCGACATGCCCTGCCCTGATCCACCAAAGCCTGAGCATTGTTATCAGCATGTGGCGGGTTATGCCCACGGGGCTAGTTATGGTGCCGCTCACTACTTGAAACCGCTGGCGACTCAATATGCTTGCTATACTTCCGGCTTTGACGAGGGGTTGAATGAATCCGATCATGACTATATGAGTAAGCCGCCTGTTGAGCCACTGCTGTCTGAAGAAGCTCCCCGGCCCTTCGTATCTCCATCACAGCTGGAGACTCGCCTTCAATGGGGAGAGCCGACAATCGTGTAGTCGCGGCAATCATATTGTCCATAGGGTTAGAATAATGACCCGACAGCGTCAGTACTTGCTGAGGCGGGTCTGCAACACGTGGTTGAACCATCGCCCCAGTCATGGGCGCCTCAACGACCCGGTTTACACCGGGCGGGTCACTGGTTCCTGCCCTCGGTGTATTGAAAAGGTTCCTTGCCTCAAACTCTATGGGTAGACGGATCTGGTGCCTCCTCCTCATAACAACATTTGAAGCGTTCTGGTCCAAAGTGAGCCGGAGCGATTCTGCCTGAATCCGTTGTGACGCAGCATCCAGAGTGGCTCGTTCAGTTGCCATCCTAGCATTCTCAACATTAAACTCCTCCTTGGCTTGAGATATCTCATCTTGCAGTTTCGCGGCATCCACCTTATGATGTGCTTGATTCTCTGGGGTTACCTCGGCAGCCAATAAGGTTGCCAAAGCCTCCAAGAGCTCGGATAAAACTTGAGCTGGCGGGCGCACAGAGCCGCTTGCCCCGACTGTTTCCGCAACCGTTGAACCAGAAGTCATAGCTGCAGCTGTTGATGAATTGAGTATCGGTTGTGTGCTGGCCATGAAGATCGTGACTCTGTTCGGCGGCTCATAGGGGTTCGGGATACTGTCACCATCGGAACAGCCCCCAAGCCCACCGTCTTACAGTTGATATATTGAATTGATCTCACCGGTTGAGGACTCACCATCAGAATAGATTACCGTCTCTCCCCCGGACATAGATCCTTCCTCAAGATCCGCACCGTGGACGAAACCAAAGCATGCTTCCTGGCGGTTTGAACCTTGGTGAGTCGTGCGTGCTGAGCCATCTCGAAGATGTCGCTACAGGTGTCCGGCTCAGGCTCTGACTCACCGATCTTGCCGATGAAGACATGGATTCCACCGAAGGGGTCCCGGTACCTGTACTCGATTGAACCGGCCTCAGGGTCCCAACCAGCGTCATCGATGTAGAGCTTGCCGCGGCGGCTCTTAGTCATCCGGCCAACGGCGTATCCCTTGATCCCTGCGAAGCTGCCCTTCAAGAACTCGAAACCACCATGTGCTGGCCCATGGTGGGCGCCAACTATCATGGACTTAACACGGCAGATGCCCTAGCAAAAGGACTTAGGTGTGGAGCCATCACAACTGGGTTAGCATGAAGGGTTAAACGGGACAAAGGACATAGAGTTTACCAGGTTCGGCGCCTCTCAACGAGGTAAAAGCCTACTCCTGCTTTAGGTTGTATTGCTTGGGTTTTGATTACCAGGGAGCGAATACGCTTGACCTAGTTCTCATTTGATTGTTTCTTGAGTTAATTAACCCGCCATTGGGTCACCGCTTTATATATAGGTGGATGCCCGGCGGCTTACAGAGTCCCGGTCGGCTCACACAAACGTGACCGGCTCGGTTTCTAACTAAGCTTGCCTTACAAAACAAGTTAAACATATGGAGGCTTATCCCTTTGGGCCTCAAGTAACCTCTGGGTCTTAGGCCTCCAATGAACCTGCTTCATGAACCGCCATCTTCATATCTTCTTAAACCTTATCGGGCTTCTTTATCTTTAAGCCGCCAGTGGCGTGACCCGGCCCCTCCTAGGCAGGTCATACCCAGTAGTTATTGAAGGAAATATGCCCTAAAGGCAATAATAAAGTTGTTATTTATATTTCCTTATATCATGATAAATGTTTATTATTCATGCTAGAATTGTATTAACCGGAAACATTAGTACATGTGTGAATACATCGACAAACAGAGTGTCACTAGTATGCCTCTACTTGACTAGCTCGTTGAATCAATGATGGTTATGTTTCCTAACCATAGACATGAGTTGTCATTTTATTAATGGGATCACATCATTAGAGAATGATGTGATTGACTTGACCCATCCGTTAGCTTAGCACGATGATCGTTTAGTTTGTTGCTATTGCTTTCTCCATAACTTACACATGTTCCTATGACTATGAGATCATGCAACTCCCGAATACCGGAGGAACACTTAGTGTGCTATCAAACGTCACAACGTAACTGGGTTACTATAAAGATGCTCTACAGGTGTCTCCGATGGTGTTTGTTGAGTTGGCATAGATCGAGATTAGGATTTGTCACTCCGAGTATCGGAGAGGTATCTCTGGGCCCTCTCGGTAATGCACATCACTATAAGCCTTGCAAGCAATGTGACTAATGAGTTAGTTGCGGGATGATGCATTACGGAACGAGTAAAGAGACTTGCCGGTAATGATATTGAACTAGGTATTGAGATACCGACGATCAAATATCGGACAAGTAACTTGCCGATGACAAAGGGAACAACGTATATCGTTATGCGGTTTGACCGCTAAAGACCCCCGTGGAATATGTGGGAGCCAATATGAACATCTAGGTTCTGCTATTGGTTATTGACCGGAGACGTGTCTCGGTCATGTCTACATAGTTCTCAAACCCGTAGGGTCTGCACGCTTAACGTTCGGTGACGACTGGTATTATGAGTTTATGTGTTTTGATGTACCGAAGGTAGTTCGGAGTCCCGGATTTGATCACGGACATGATGAGGAGTCTCGAAATGGTCGAGACATAAAGATTGATATATTAGACGGCTATATTCGGACACGGGAAGTGTTCCGGGTGATTTCGGAGAAAACCAGAGTGCTGGAGGGTTACCGGAACCCCCGGGGAAAGTTGGGCCTTCATGGGCCATTGGGAAGAGGGGAGGCAGCCCACAAGGGGCAGCCGCGCCCCCTCCCTATAGGGAGTCCGAATTGGACTAGGGAGGGGCGCGCCCCCCTTTCCTTCTCCTCTTCCTCTCCCTTCCTTCCTTCCCCTTCTCCTCCTAGTAGGACTAGGAAAGGAGGAATCCTACTCCTACTAGGAGGAGGATTCCTCCTCCCTTGGCACGCCACTAGGGCCGGTGGGCCTCCCCCTTGCTCCTTTGTATACGGGGGCAGGGAGCACCCTAGAACACACAAGTTGATTGTTTCTAGCCGTGTGCGGTGCCCCCTCCACCATAATCCATCTCGGTCATATCTTAGCGATGCTTAGGCGAAGCCCTATCTCGGTAGCATCATCATCACCGTCATCACGCCGTCGTGCTGACGAAGCTCTCCCTTGACACTCCACTGGATCATGAGTTCATGGGACGTCGCCGAGCTGAAGGTGTGCAGATCACGGAAGTGTCGTACTTTCGGTACTAGGATCGGTCGATCGTGAAGACATATGACTACATCAACCGCGTTGTCATATCGCTTCCGCTTACGGTCTACGAGGGTACGTAGACAACACTCCCCCCTCTTGTTGCTATGCATCACCATGATCTTGCATGTGCGTAGGAATTTTTTGAAATTACTGCGTTCCCCAACAGTGGCATCCGAGCCAGGTCTATGCGTAGATGTTATATGCATGAGTAGAACACAAAGGAGTTGTGGGCGTGGGTATATACATATTGCTTGCCATCACTAGTTGATTCTTGATTCAGCGGTATTGTTGGATGAAGCGGCCCAGACCGGCATTACGTGTACGCTTACGCGAGACTGGTTCTACTGACGTGCTTCGCACACAGGTGGCTGGTGGGTGTAAGTTTCTCCAACTTTAGTTGAATCGGATTCAATGAACATGGTTCTTTCTGAAGATCAAAAAGCAATCAATATACCGTGTTGTGGTTTTTATGCGTAGGTAAGAACGATTCTTGCTCAGCCTGTAGCAGCCACGTAAAACTTGCAACAACAAAGTAGAGGACGTCTAACTTGTTTTTGCAGGGCATGTTGTGATGTGATATGGTCAAGACATGATGCTAAATTTTATTGTATGAGATGATTATGTTTTGTAACGGAGTTATCGGCAACTGGCAGGAGCCATATGGTTGTCGCTTTATTGTATGAAATGGAATCGCCATGTAATTGCTTTACTTTATCACTAAGCGGTAGCGATAGTCGTAGAAGCAATAGTTGGCGAGACGACAATGATGCTTCGATGGAGATCAAGGTGTCAAGCCAGTGACAATGGTGATCATGATGGTGCTTTGGAGATGGAGATCAAAGGCACAAGATGATGATGGCCATATCATATCACTTATATTGATTGCATGTGATGTTTATCCTTTATGCATCTTATTTTGCTTAGTTCGGTGGTAGCATTATAAGATGAACTCTCACTAAATTTCAAGGTATAAGTGTTCTCCCCGAGTATGTACCGTTGCTACAGTTCGTTGTGCCGAGACACCACGTGATGATCGAGTGTGATAAGCTCTACGTTCACATACAGTGGGTGCAAGCCAGTTTTGCACATGCAGAATACTCAGGTTAAACTTGACGAGCTTAGCATATGCAGATATGGCCTTGGAACACTGAGACCGAAAGGTCGAGCATGAATCATATAGTAGATATGATCAACATAGTGATGTTCACCATTGAAAACTACTCCATCTCACGTGATGATCGGACATGGTTTAGTTGATATGGATCACGTGATCACTTAGATGATTAGAGAGATATCTATCTAAGTGGGAGTTCTTAAGTAATTTGATTAATTGAACTTTAATTTATCATGAACTTAGTACCTGATAGTATTTTGCATGTCTATGTTGTTGTAGATAGATGGCCCGTGCTGTTGTTCCGTTGAATTTTAATGCATTCCTAGAGAAAGCTAAGTTGAAAGATGATGGTAGCAACTACACAGACTGGGTCTTAACTTGAGGACTATCCTCATTGCTGCACAGAAGAATTATGTCCTAGAAGCACCGCTAGGTGACAAACCCGCTGCAGGAGCAACATGAGATGTTGTGAACACCTGGCAGAGCAAAGCTAATGACTACTCGATAGTTCAGTGTGCCATGCTTTACGGCTTAGAACCGGGACTTCAACGGCGTTTTGAACGTCATGGAGCATATGAGATGTTCCAGGAGTTGAAGTTAATATTTCAAGCAAATGCCCGGATTAAGAGATATGAAGTCTCCAATAAGTTCTACAGCTGCAAAATGGAGGAGAATTGTTCTGTCATTGAACATATACTCAGAATGTCTGGGTACCACAACCACTTGACTCAGCTGGGAGTTAATCTCCCTGATGATAGTGTCATTGACATAATTCTTCAATCACTGCCACCAAGCTACAAGAGCTTTGTGATGAACTATAATATGCAAGGGATAGATAAGATGATTCCTGAGCTCTTCGCAATGCTAAAGGCTGCGGAGGTAGTAATCAAGAAGAAGCATCAAGTGTTGATGGTCAACAAGACCACCAGTTTCAAGAAAAGGGGTAAAGGGAAGAAGGGGAACTTCAAGAAGAACAACAAGCCAGTTGCTGCTCAAGTGAAGAAACCCAAGTCTGGACCTAAACCTGAGACTGAGTGCTTCTACTGTAAAGGGACTGGTCACTGGAAGTGAAACTGCCCCAAGTATTTGGCGGAGAAGAAGGATGGCAAAGTGAAAGGTATATTTGATATACATGTTATTGATGTGTACCTTACTAATGCTCGCAGTAGTACCTGGGTATTTGATACTGGTTCAGTTGCTAACATTTGCAACTCAAAACAGGGGCTACAATTAAGCGAAGATTGGCTAAGGACAAGGTGATGATGCGTGTGAGAAATGGTTCCAAAGTCAATGTGATCGTCGTCGACACGCTACCTCTACATCTACCTTCGGGATTAGTTTTAGACCTAAATAATTGTTATTTGATGCCAGCGTTGAGCATGAACATTATATCTGGATCTTGTTTGATGCAGACAGCTATTCATTTAAATCAGAGAATAATGGTTGTTCTATTTATATGAGTAATATCTTTTATGGTCATGCACCCCTGATGAGTGGTCTATTTTTACTAAATCTTGATAGTAGTGATACACATGTTCATAGTATTGAGGCCAAAAGATGCAGAGTTGATAATGATAGTGCAACTTATTTGTGGCACTGCCGTTTAGGTCATATTGGTGTAAAGCGCATGAAGAAACTCCATTCTGATGGACTTATGGAATCACTTGATTATGAATCACTTGGTACTTGCGAACCATGCCTCATGGGAAAGATGACTAAAACTCCGTTCTCCGGAACAATGGAGCGAGCAACAGAGTTATTGGAAATCATACATACTGATGTATGTGGTCCAATGAACATTGAAGCTCGCGGCGGATATCATTATTTTCTCACCTTCACAGATGATTTGAGCAGATATGGGTATATCTACTTAATGAAACATAAGTCTGAAACATTTGAAAAGTTCAAAGAATTTCAGAGGGAAGTGGAAAATCATCGTAACAAGAAAATCCACTTTCTGCGATCTGATCGTGGAGGTGAATATTTGAGTTATGAGTTTGGACTTCATTTGAGACAATGCAGAATAGTTTCACAACTCATGCCACCTGGAACACCACAACGTAATGGTGTGTCCGAACATCGTAACCGCACTTTATTAGATATGGTGCGATCTATGATGTCTCTCACTGATTTACCGCTATCGTTTTGGGGTTATGCTTTATAGATGGCTGCATTCACATTAAATAGGGCACTATCTAAATCCATTGAGACGACACCTTATGAACTGTGGTTTCACAAGAAACCCAAGTTGTCGTTTCTTAAAGTTTGGGGCTACGATACTTATGTGAAAAAACTTCAGCCTGATAAGCTCGAACCCAAATCGGAGAAATGTTTCTTCATAGGATACCCAAAGGAGACTGTTGGGTACACCTTCTATCACAAATCTGAAGGCAAGATATTCGTTGCTAAAAATGGATCCTTTCTAGAGAAGGAGTTTCTCTCGAAAGAAGTGAGTGGGAGGAAAGTAGAACTTGACGAGGCAATTGTACCTTCTCCCTTATTGGAAAGTAGTTCATCACTGAAATCAGTTCCAGTGATTCCTACACCAGTAAGTGAGGAAGCTAATGATGATGATCATGAAACTTCTGATCAAGTTACTACCGAACCTCGTAGGTCAACCAGAGTAAGATCCGCACCAGAGCGGTACAGTAATCCTATTCTGGAAGTCATGTTACTTGACCATGACGAACCTACGAACTATGAGGAAGCGATGATGAGCCCAGATTCCGCAAAATGGCTTGAGGCCATGAAATCTAAGATGGGATCCATGTATGAGAACAAAGTGTGGACTTTGGTTGACTTTCCCAATGATCGGCAGGCCATAGAGAATAAATGGATCTTCGAGAAGAAGACTGACACTAACGGTAATATTACTGTCTACAAAGCTCGACTTGTTGCAAAAGGTTTTTGACAAGTTCAAGGAGTTGAATACGATGATACCTTCTCACCCGTAGCGATGCTTAAGTCCGTCCGAATCATGTTAGCAATTGCCGCATTTTATGATTATGAAATTTGGCAAATGGATGTCAAAACTGGATTCCTTAATGGATATCTTAAAGAAGAGTTGTATATGATGCAACCAGAAGGTTTTGTCGATCCAAAAGGTGCTAACAAAGTGTGCAAGCTCCAGTGATCCATTTATGAACAGGTGCAAGCCTCTCGGAGTTGGACTATACGCTTTGATAGTGTGATATACAAACTTTTGGAGAAGCCTGTATTTACAAGAAAGTGAGTGGGAGCTCTGTAGCATTTCTGATATTATATGTAGATGACATATTGTTGATTGGAAATGATACTGAATTTCTAAATAGCATAAAAGGATACTTGAATAAGAATTTTTCAATGAAAGACCTCGGTGAAGCTGCTTATATATTGGGCATCAAGATCTATAGAGATAGATCAATACGCTAAATTGGACTTTCACAAAGCACATACCTTGATAAAGTTTTGAAGAAGTTCAAAATGGATCAAGCAAAGAAAGGGTTCTTGCCTGTGTTACAAGGTGTGAAGTTGAGTCAGACTCAATGCCTGACCACTACAGAAGATAGAGAGAAAATGAAAGGTGTTCCCTATGCTTCAGCCATAGGCTCTATCATGTATACAATGTTGTGTACCAGACCTGATGTGTGCCTTGCTATCAGTTTAGCAGGGAGGTACCAAAGTAATTCAGGAGTGGATCACTGGACAGCGGTCAAGAACATCCTGAAATACCTGAAAAGGACTAAGGATATGTTTCTCATATATGGAGGTGACAAAGAGCTCGTCGTAAACGGTTACGTCGATGCAACCTTTGACACTGATCCGGAAGACTCTAAGTCACAAATCGGATACGTGTTTTTATTAAATGGTGGAGCTATCAGTTGGTGCCGTTCCAAGCAGAGCGTCGTGGCGGGATCTACATGTGAAGCGGAGTACATAGCTGCTTCGAAAGCAGCGAATGAAGGAGTTCATATCCGATCTAGGTGTCATACCTAGTGCATCGGGCCCAATGAAAATCTTTTGTGACAATACTGGTGCAATTTCCTTGGCAACGGAATCCAGATTTCACAAGAGAACCAAGCACAGCACATCAAGAGACACTTCAATTCCATCCACGATCAAGTCAAGGAGGGAGGCATAAAGATTTGCAAGATACATACGGATCTGAATGTTGCAGACCCGTTGACAAAGCCTCTCTCATGAGCAAAACATGATCAACACCAAGACTCCATGAGTGTTAGTACAATACAATGTAATCTAGATTATTGACTCTAGTGCAAGTGGGAGACTGAAGGAAATATGCCCTAGAGGCAATAATAAAGTTGTTATTTATATTTCCTTATATCATGATAAATGTTTATTATTCATGCTAGAATTGTATTAGCCAGAAACATTAGTACATGTGTGAATACATAGACAAACAGAGTGTCACTAGTATGCCTCTACTTGACTAGCTTCGTTGAATCAATGATGGTTATGTTTCCTAACCATAGACATGAGTTTTCATTTGATTAACGGGATCACATCATTAGAGAATGATGTGATTGACTTTGACCCATCTGTTAGCTTAGCACGATGATCGTTTAGTTTGTTGCTATTGCTTTCTCCATAACTTATACATGTTCCTATGACTATGAGATCATGTAACTCCCGAATACCGGAGGAACACTTAGTGTGCTATCAAGCGTCACAATGTAACTGGGTGACTATAAAGATGCTCTACAGGTGTCTCCGATGGTGTTTGTTGAGTTGGCATAGATCGAGATTAGGATTTGTCACTCTGAGTATCGGAGAGGTATCTCTGGGCCCTCTCGGTAATGCACATCACTATAAGCCTTGCAAGCAATGTGACAAATGAGTTAGTTGCGGGATGATGCATTATGGAACAAGTAAAGAGACTTGCCGGTAATGAGATTGAACTAGGTATTGAGATACCGACTATCGAATCTCGGGCAAGTAACATACCGATGACAAAGGGAACAACGTATATCGTTATGCGTTTGACCGATAAAGACCTTCGTGGAATATGTGGGAGCCAATATGAACATCTAGGTTCCGCTATTGGTTATTGACCGGAGACGTGTCTCGGTCATGTCTACATAGTTGTCGAACCCATAGAGTCTGCATGCTTAACGTTCGGTGACGATCGGTATTATGAGTTTATGTGTTTTGATGTACTGAAGGTAGTTCGAAGTCTCGGATTCGATCACGTACATGACGAGGAGTCTCGAAATGATCGAGACATAAATATTGATATATTGGATGGCTATATTCGGACACCGGAAGTGTTCCATGTGATTTCGGTGAAAACCGGAGTGACGGAGGGTTACCGGAACCCCCCCCCCCCTCCGGGGAAAGTTGGGCCTTCATGGGCCATAGGGAAGATGGGAGGCAGCCCACAAGGGGCAGCCGCACCCCCTCCCTATAGGGAGTCCTAATTGAACTAGGGAGGGGGGCACCCCCCCTTTCCTTCTCCTCTTCCTCTCCCTTCCTTCCTTCCCCTTTTCCTCCTAGTAGGACTAGGAAAGGAGGAATCCTACTCCTACTAGGAGGAGGATTCCTCCTCCCTTGGCGCGCCACTAGGGCCGGCCAGCCTCCCCCCTTGGTCCTTTATATATGGGGGCAGGAGGGCACCCTAGAACACACAAGTTGATTGTTTCCAGCCGTGTGCGGTGCCCCCCTCTATCATAATCCACCTCGATCATATTGTAGCGGTGCTTAGGCGAAGCCTTGTTCCGTTAGCATCATCATCACCGTCATCACGCCGTTGTGCTGACGAAGCTCTCCCTCGACACTCTGTTGGATCATGAGTTCGTGGGACGTCACCGAGCCGAACGTGTACAGATCGCGGAGGTGTAGTACTTTCGGTACTAGGATCGGTCGATCGTGATGACGTACGACTACATCAACCGCGTTGTCATAATGCTTTCGCTTACGGTCTACGGGGGTACATAGACAACACTCTCCCCTCTCGTTGCTATGCATCACCATGATCTTGCGTGTGCGTAGGAATTTTTTTGAAATTACTGCGTTCCCCAACAGTTTTATCCCCAACACATATGATACTGCTCATGTGGGAAGCTACAGCATCACCGCATCATGTTATCAAGTTCAGTAGAGATAAGATGAAGCAAAACCAAGAAGTTGTTGATTCATATTTGTATATACCTATTTATCTTTCTTCATTGGTTATTTTGAAAGTTGTTTTCGTAGTTCTAAAACCTACTTGGCCTTTTCTGGCCTCTTCTCCAGTGCGATTTGCTACAAGTCAACGGTTTTCACTAGCTTGGGCTATGTAGCTACATATACATGGGCTTTTGAAGTTGGGAATAACTGCTACTGACCTAACCTTTATTACTTAAAATTAGATAAAAGTAAACGACAATATTCTTCTCTACTTTATTGAGAGAGGTCGGCCCCTTTATATAATAAACAAGACTTGGCCAACAAGCTAGAAATCTATTCAAACTCTAATACAATCTCTAAACTGACTGGACTCTTTCCTAACAAAGATACGTAATCAACTAGGACACTAAGGGATAAGACTCCTCGTTTGATTGGGTGGTCCATATAACATCTCTCCCTTCCTTGAAAAATAGCTTGTCCACAAGCTGTAGCTTGTCACGTGCCTCATAGAGGACCATGGGTGCTACCATATGTGGAAGAAAAAAATCTATTTTACTACCTTGAATAAAGTTTGTGGTTCACATTACCCCCTTGTAAGTGCATATAGTGCCATCCCTAGTTGGTTTTGGAGTATTGATGACAAACATGGTTGAGGGACTAATGGTTTGTGAGAATTGCGGGATAACACATGTAGTAGTCCTTCATTGATCGATTTACCTACCAGAGAGGACCCTTAAAAATGTATGAAGACATTGATGACAATGGTGGTTCGTGAATACATTCACGTTGAAGATAGTGACCTGTGAAGACTATGGAGTGTGAAGACATAGTTTCTTTCGTAGTTTCCTTTTCTTCTTTATTGAGTCTTAGGAACCACTGAACTGTTAAGTGGGGTCCCAGTGAACAAAGTCAGATGACTGAAGTGATGCTCAACCAAAATCCTATGTCTTCGAGCGAAGACAATGAGAGCAAATCTTATCCAGAGTTGGATGAGCCAGCTTTGCTTGTAGCCCAAGTCAAGCTGTCGCGTGTGTTTGAAATCTGACCGTTGGACACGTGTTAGTTCCTTAGTGAGCCATGATCATTTCAGACATATCATGTCGGGTTGCCTCCTAGCTATAAATAGCCCACCCCTACACCATAAATTGGTGGCTGCTCAGAGTTAGTGCACGGCTTTTGTCGTTTGAGAGCAACCCACCTCCAAAGCCTTTGAGGGAGAGATCCTTGCGAGGACAAAGCCCAAAATACCTAGAGCCAAAGAGTGTTAGGCATCACTGAAGTCTTTCTGTCTGCGACCTGAAGACTTGTTACATTTGAGGACTGTGCATCCTCCAGCCATTTAGACGTCATGTTTTGAGGATCCAAGAGTTATTGTGGATCGGGCAAGGACTAGGTGTCCTTAGCTCAAGGGGAATAAGGTTTGGAAGTTTACCTTGAAGACTTACCAGAGTGATTGGGCAAGGACTAGGTGTCCTTATCTCAAGGGGAATAAGGTGAAGACACAGTCTTCTGAGTTCAATCTCAGCCTCCCTAACCAGACATATAGTTGTCACAGCAACTGGAACTGGTCTACCAAATCCTTGTCTTCACCAAGCTACTGGTTTTATCCCTTCCCTTCTTTACATTTCAGTTTGTCTTCGTGAAGCCTTTGCTTGCTTGCCTGATCTGTTTGACTTCACTGTGCAAAGACTATTAACTTTTTGACTTCATACTATCTTCCATTCCAATCGATACTACCTAGCTGCTATTAGTCTTCATGCTTTCACTATATTGCTTACTTGACTATGGCATGTCTAGTGTAGTTCATCTTCCGTTGCATATCATATAGGTTCAATTGCTTTTTTGTCTTCAAAGACCTCATGTTTTGAATACTTTCATAAAAATTGCCTATTCAACCCCCTTCTTGTCGATAACCAGCACTTTCACCCCTCATCTTTTTTTCTACTCTTTTAACACCCTAAACAAACCCCTATCGGACAAAAAAATCTAGGTGGTTTGTCTCGATGTGTAGCTGACGTGGCATTAGTCAATCATTGTTTTGACCTGCGGGTGGGCCTCCCTTGTCAGGTGTAGGTGAGAGAGAGCTCCCGCACCTCTATGGCCGCCCATGGAATCTGGGGCTAGGGATTTCGCCCGCGGAGGCCATCCTCATGCACTTGCCTCGGCCGGCGATAAATAGCTGCTTGCTCGAGCTCCTCTAGCACCCACACCACTCCCTTCCCCTCCTAGGAGCCCCAGCTAGAAGCATTCAAACTCCCATGCTCGAATTCCTACGTCATGATCACCATTGATGTCAGCTTCCATCGCTCAAATTCGAGCCAGTTACCACCCCCTACAACTCTACCCACCAAAGAACTCCCCTATCCATTAGGGATCCATCCCGCACTTCGCCTTCTTCTCCCTGATACGTCTCCTACGTATCTATAATTTTTTATTGTTCCATGCTATTGTATTATCAACCTTGGATGTTTTATATGCATTTATATGCTATTTTATATGATTTTTGGGACAAACCTATTAACCTAGAGCCCAGTGCCAGTTTCTGTTTTTTCCTTGTTTTTGAGTATCAAAGAAAAGGAAACCCAAACGGAGTCCAATTGACCTGAAATTTCACGGAGATCATTTTTGGACCAAAAGAAGCCCACGGAGTATCAGAGATGGGCCAGAAGAGTCCCAAGGCACCCACGAGGGTGGGGGCGCGCCCTACCCCCTGGGTGCGCCCCCCTACCTCGTGGCCACCTCGGGGACCCTGCTGACTTGTTCCCGACTCCAACACCTCTTATATATACCCAAACTTCCAGAAAGAAACCTAGATCGGGAGTTCCGCCATCGCAAGCCTATGTAGCCACTGAAAACCAATCTAGACCCGTTCCGGCACCCTACCGGAGGGGGGGAATCCCTCTCCGGTGGCCATCTTCATCATCTCGGCGCTCTCCATGATGAGGAGGCAGTAGTTCTCCCTCGGGGCTGAGGGTATGTACCAGTAGCTATGTGTTTGATCTCTCTCTCTCTCTTTCTCTCTCTCTCTCTCTCTCTCGTGTTCTTGATTCGGCACGATCTTGATGTATCACGAGCTTTGATATTATAGTTGGATCTTATGATGTTTCTCCCCCTCTACTCTCTTGTAATGGATTGAGTTTTCCCTTTGAAGTTATCTTTTTCGATTGAGTCTTTAAGGATTTGAGAACACTTGATGTATGTCTTGCATGTGCTTATCTGTGCTGACAATGGGATATCACGCGATCCACTTGATGTATGTTTTGGTGATCAACTTGCGAGTTCCGTGACCTCGTGAACTTATGCATAGGGGTTGGCACACGTTTTCGTCTTGACTCTCCGGTAGAAACTTTGGGGCACTCTTTGAAGTTCTTTGTGTTGGTTGAATAGATGAATCTGAGATTGAGTGATGCATATCGTATAATCATACCCACGGATACTTGAGGTGGCATTGGAGTATCTAGGTGACATTAGGGTTTTGGTTGATTTGCGTCTTAAGGTGTTATTCTAGTATGAACTCTATGATAGATTGAATGGAAAAAATAGCTTCGTGCTATTTTACTACGAACTCTTGAATAGATCGATCAGAAAGAATAACTTTGAGGTGGTTTCGTACCCTACAATAATCTCTTCGTTTGTTCTCCGCTATTAGTGACTTTGGAGTGACTCTTTGTTGCATGTTGAGGGATAGTTATATGATCCAATTATGTTATTATTGTTGAGAGAACTTGCACTAGTGAAAGTATGAACCCTAGGCCTTGTTTACAATGCATTGCAATACCGTTTTTGCTCACTTTTATCATTAGTTACCTTGCTATTTTTATATTTTCATATTACAAAAACCTATATCTACCATCCATATTGCACTTGTATCACCATGTCTTCGCTGAACTAGTGCACCTATACAATTTATCATTGTATTGGGTGTGTTGGGGACACAAGAGACACTTTGTTATTTGGTTTCAGGGTTGTTTGAGAGAGACCATCTTCATCCTACGCCTCCCACGGATTGATAAACCTTAGGTCATCCACTTGAGGGAAATTTGCTACTGTCCTACAAACCTCTGCACTTGGATGCCCAACAACGTCTACAAGAAGAAGGTTGTGTAGTAGACATCACTCCCCGCAACCTAAAGGCCATGCCCATCATCAGCCGATGCCGCCGACCACCCTACCTGATGCCGTCGTGGCCCCTATCATTCCCAGACTTTATGAAATAGATGGGAGGACGTGCCGCATCGCGGGGATCACTCCGATGGTCGTAGCTCCACCGGGGGTGGCCCGTGCCGTCGGGACGAGCAACGAGCTCCTCTCTGTCCCACAGGCGAGCGATAGAGGAAGGAGACAGACCAGCCATGACGGCCCCTGATACGTCTCCAACGTATCTATAATTTTTTATTGTTCCATGTTGTCATATTATCACTCTTGGATGTTTTATAATAATTTTATAGTCATTTTATATCATTTTTTGGTACAAACCTATTGACATAGTGCCAAGTGCTAGTTGTTATTTTTCCTTGTTTTTACATCGCAGAAAATCAATACCAAACGGAGTCCAAATGCCACGAAACTTTACATAGATTTTTTATGGACCAGAAGACACGTATTGGGCCCTGATTGCGCCTGGGGGGTGCTCCGAGGAGAGCACAACCTACCAGGGCGCGCTAGGAGGCCCAGGCGCGCCCTAGTAGGTTGTGCCCACCTCGGGTGCCCCCCGGACCGCCTCTTTGCTCTATAAATACCCCAATATTCCCAAAACCCTATGGGAGTCGACGAAATATTCATCCAGGCACCGCAGAGTCCAGAACCACCAGATCCAATCTAGACACTATCACGGATGGGGTTCACCACCTCCATTGATGCCTCTCCGATGATGTGTGAGTAGTTCTTTGTAGACCTTTGGGTCCGTAGTTAGTAGCTAGATGGCTTCCTCTCTCTCTCTCTCTCTGAATTCTCAATATAATGGTCTCTTGGAGATCCATATGATGTAACTCTTTTACGGTGTGTTTGTTGGGATCGATGAACTTTGAGTTTATGATCAGATCTATCTTTTTATATCCATGAATGCATTTGGTTTCTTTGATCTCTTTTATGCATGATCTCTTATAGCCTCGTATTTCTTCTCCGATATTTGGGTTTTATTTGGTCAACTTGATCTATTTATCTTGCAATGGGAAGATGTGCTTTGTAGTAGGTTCGATCTTACGGTGCTTGATCCTAGTGACAGAAGGGGAACCGATACGTATGTATCGTTGCTACTAAGGATGAAATGATGGGGTATATCTCTACATAGATGAATCTTGTCTACACCATGCCATCGTTCTTATTGCTTTACTCCGTTTCTCCATGAACTTAATACACTAGATGCATGCTGGATAGCGGTCGATGTGTGGAGTAATAGTAGTAGATGCAGGCAGGAGTCGGTCTACTAATCTTGGATGTGATGCCTATGTAATGATCATTGCCTGGATATCATCATGAGTATTTGAAGTTCTATAAATTTCCCAACAGTAATTTGTTCACCCACCACTTTGCTATTTTTCTCGAGAGAAGCCACTAGTGAAACCTACGGCCCCGGGTCTCTTTCTCGTATTATTTGCCTTTGCGATCTATTTTTCCTTTGCTTTTATTTTCAGATCTATTAAACTAAAAACACAAAAATACCTTGTTGTAATTTATTTTATTTGGCGTTTGATCTATCAATATTTACAACTTTCTCACGTCCACGCACCAATTTCTGGCACCATACCCGAAAGGGATTGACAACCCCTCTTTTACGTCGGTTTGCAAGTATTTGTTCTTTGTGTGCAGGTACCGTTCACGTAATGTTGCATGCTTCTTCTACTGGTTTGATAATCTTGGTCTCATCACTGAAGGAAATACCTACCGTAGCTGTGTTGCATCATCCCTTCCTCTTTGAAGAAATACCGACGTAGTTCAAGCCGCATCAGTTGTGCGCTCTCCGTGGAAAAACTACTCGCTCCTATGGAGCCAATCAAGAGGATTGACTGAACCATCATACAGAGGAAGTCAAGCTTGTGGAAGTGAGGCACACCTGAACCGGGACCTGAGCCAAGGTGATTGTTAGGTAGGGGTGGAAGGGAGCTGATGGGCGGGGTGGATCCATAGATGGGTTTTGTAGGGGGGCGCAACCATAGCGGTGTATGGAATCGGTTCGCAGGCGGAGACAACACTGAATCGAGCCAATCACCAAGCGCACCAAGTACTCTTTATTGAGAGGGTCGGCCCTTTATGTTTGTTCAGGTAAGCATAATGTGGTACAACACTGAATCGAGCGAACATTGTCCGACCTAGGAGGGTGTTTTAGCCGCTTCTAAAGGCTACTACATTGAAGCATAAAGACTCCAAACGATAGTTATCCGGGGTACCAAACACCACGTCTAGGGTGACCCTTTCGATGTAGCAGGCCTCCATGCCTGGGATGATACCTTTGAAATTGGTCCTGGTCAGGTCAAGGCGTGACTCATCGAACTACATCTTCTTCAATGTTTCGGCATAGATGAGGTTCAAGCTGCTGCACCGTCCGTCAGGACCTTGGTGAGGTGGAAACCACCAACAGTTGGGACCATAACGAGTGCGGCAGTTCCGCCGTGGCGGACCCTGGTCGAATGGTCACGTCGATCAACGGTGATCGAAATTTCCGACCAAGGGTTGTACTTCCGCTCATCGGGCTCCACGGCATATACCTCGCGGAGGGCGCGCTTCCAGCCTTCTTTCAAGGTGTGATATGGATAAATCATGTTCACATCCTCAATGTGGTCGCGGGCTAGAAACGCACATGCAGAGGAAAGGAAAATTGACCACAGAAATGTGGTCGCGGGCGCATGTCATGGACCCCCGAATTCGGCAGGGAGGTCATGCAAGGAAAAAACCAATTGGACAACGGGGAGGGCGACAAGCAGGCATCTGTGCGAGGCGCACACGGATCAGACGGTGCGGAGGGCACTCGTGAGTGAGGATACCCTCAGGAGGTGGGTACTCCGGTATCCTTTATAGGAGAAATGGAGGCTTTGGGTGCTTCCAAGCCCACTATTAGTTCAAAAAATGGAACTAACCCAAGGTTTCGATGCTCTAGCTCGTATAGAACGCCAATACACACACTTTAGCGAAAGAATATGATGACACAATATTGACTGGGCCAATGAAAAATTGAAGATACCAATTTACAATTACAGGAGTGGCTTGCATGATATAGGCACAAAGTAATTACAATTAAAGAGTGTCTTGCAGGATGTAGCCACAAAAGAAGACACACAAAGAAATAAAAAATAAAACAAATTATAGTTCCATGTCTTTCTATCCCCTCTCCCAAAGCGACTAGGGTAAAGTCTTCCTGGCCTCGATCTTTGTCGGCGAGCCCATGGATTCCCCTTCTATATGGCTGCCGCTTCGGCTACCGGTGGTGGGGAAGGAAATCATGGTGGCTCGGTTCTAGCTAGTAGATTTGTTAGGGTTATCATCTTGGAGGCAGCGCTCGGACAGATGGTGGCGCTTCTTCTTCGAGTCAATATTCGGGCTCTGATCCTCCTCAAGTCCATCCGTTGGGGTGGATTAGACAGAGCTCCAAGAATCCTACTAGCTATTCGGAGCGACAAGATTTGGTGTTACTTCTTTAGGTAGACTCAAGGGTTCAATGATGACTACTGTGGCTCTCGAACACTGGTCATTAGGGGCATATGGATGAAAAAGACTTGTCAGGTGTCATCGATAAGGTCGGGTCGGCTCCAATATGGCAACGGTGACATCGACGCTCCGGCGGCTCGTTATGATGACAGCAGTTGTTGTTCGGTGATCTAGGGACCTTGATGTATCCTTTTTATGATTTGGATGTTGCTTTGTAATTTTTATAACCTTTTATAATAGATTTGAGTCCTTTTCAACAAAAAAAAGACGCACAAAGAGAATGAAATAATCCTAAGAGGCGCACATGTCCGGCAGAGGCAATGGACGTCGAAGCTTGTTGTGAGGTGGTACGAAAATTAGCCTCACCCTCGTGCTCACAACAGATGCACCTCGACGCGGTGTCTCAAGATATATTTGTTCTCTCTCAAAAAAATATATTTGTTCATTCCATATATATTTGTTCAGTTTGTACTAGCCAATTGTCCATTTTTCTTCGTATATAGTTTAAATTAAAATCTTTAAAAGGACTTATATTTTGAACTAGACGGAGTAGCAAAGTGCGGCTGTGCGAGCAATTGGCTAGTCTTCATCTAGAAGTGAGCGGGGGTACTACATCTGTTGCGGTTTTTATTTATTTTGTGAAACAGTGCATAAGGTGTATAGTAGCTCCATTTTTTCTGAAGAAGAAAATATCAACGTGTGGTGCTGTCGGAAGATAGACATCAGGTTCGCCGATGGTTCCGGCAAACTCACTTATCTCTTTATCATCCTCATAGTTTTTGTCTGAGAGAATCAGAAAAAAAGATTAGACTTTCTTTGGTTCATAGGATAGGAATTTTATAGGATAGGAAAATCATAGGAAGTAAGATGACATGCATGTCAATTCCTATAAAGAAAGAGATGTCATTTGGTGCATAGGATAGGATTTTTTTCATTGAGTCTGGACTAATGTTTTTTTTCTCCAAAACATGAAAGATTTATTCCTACAAACCAAAGGACTTTAAATAAATTTTTTCTTTGCAAATTCTATCTTATAGAATTCCTACAAAAATCCTACAAACCAAACCAAAGGAGGCTTATAGACCAAGCAATGCCCCTGACGAGGCTTCCTACATAAGGACAACCGACAACCTAGTAAACATCGGTGGTCGGCAGATACATTTGGGTGCTGATGTATGTAGCGCAGGCTGCCGACCGGACCGACCACGTTTGCATGCATGCATGTAAAGAACAAATGAACTATACGTCCGTGGCCGCTGCCTTCCCGCCAGCAAACCAGCAGCGCCATGATTCAGAGCTAAGATTATTGCCCCTGTCCATGTTTCGTGCGAGCTTCCGTCTTGGTCAGGCGCGCATCGGCCATATCCCTCACCTTCCAAAATGTAATTTGCAGTCAACATTTTGTTTTGGCCAGTACTCCCTTCGCAAGTGTACATCTAACTTTTGTTTTAAGGTTTTAAAACTTCAATTAATTTTATAGAGAAAAATAGCAACATTATTTATGGCACTAAATTAGTATCGCTGGATTCGTTTTGAAATGTACTCCCTCCGTCCTACAATGTAAGACGTTTTAAAAACGTCTTACATTATAGGACGGAGGGATTAGTTCACAATATACTAACCTGATGTCATATATGTTACTATTCTTTTCTATAAAGTTTGTCAAGATTTTATCTTACACACAAGGTAGAAGTACTTATTCGCTGACGGAGGGAGTACTTGCTGCAACTGGAAGGGAGAATTGCACGCCAAGGCATCGGAACGTACGTGTGTTGTGTACCTTGTCTGCTAAGGAAGACCACTCGATGCACGGTGCTAGTCTGCTAGAGCAGCATGTCAAGCAAAATGAGCATCGATGTCACTGCCCACTCAGAAGCCAGAAGGACCTTGTGTTACTTGGTCAAGGCACACACTTGGGCCGTGCATTTCCTGTCAACTAATTAATTAATTAACGTGAACCTTGTACACATCGATCTTATTATTCAACAACACTGATAAAACATACACTCGATTTCGAACGGATTGAGGAACAACCCGAAGCTACACACCAACGAAACAATGAAAAATATGGACATGAGGCACGCGACTTGAACAGTCTGACTTCACAGTGCACCACTGTTTAGCGAATTACGTACTTCCTACGTGCTTAAACCGCGTGCTCCATCATGGCTTTGAACTCGGGGAACCCGAGCCCGCCGTCCGCGCCGCCGTGGCGGGCGGCCGCGGCGGCGACCATCCTGGCGCAGTCCTCGTACCTGGCGCCCTCGGTCATGCCGAGCCGCCGCAGCACGCCCCACAGCTCCGCCGCGCTCACCAGCCCGTCCCCGTCCCGGTCGAACACACCGAACGCCTCCCGCAGCTCCGCCTCCCCGGCCTCCTTGCTCCCCCACGCCACCTCCTCCACCATCCTCATCGCCTCGCATCCACCACACACAACCATCCCGTCGTCGTCGTCGTCGTCACTGCCGCGTCGGGGTGGAACCAGGCCCAGGGTCGCCATGACCGCCGCCGCGTCGGAGCTCCACAGGCGCGCGCCGTCCCTCGCGGCGCACTGCTCGCAATGCTGCCCACGTGGAGCGGCCGCGGCGCTCGCGTTGCCGGCGCCGTCGCCGGCGAGGAGGGCGAGGATGCTCCGGCCCGTGAGGATGGCGTTCTTGGCCAGGGGCTTGATGACGAGCGAGATCAGGAGAGATGAAACCGACGCGACCATGCCATTGTTGTGGCACACTCTCGCGGCTTGGCACATACTTGCGGTTGCGGCTGGCACTTACAGAGTTACAGTAATATGCAGATCGACAAACACGTGGAGATGGCGTTGTAAATTACAGGAAGCTGTGCTGTTGATGTATAACCATGGACCCTCGACTGCATATATATAGGGAGACAGGATCAAACTTGGAGCGGGATGCACGCAAGTGCCAAAAGGTGGTGCAAGTTCGCGGCAAGTCGCTACTGTTTTGGTCTTCTCGACCGTTGTCTTAATCCACTTCTTGTACTGATACGTGTATGACTTTCGGACTTCGGTGAGTGATGATTAGTTTCCTACTAGCTGGTCTACATGTCTAAAAAAACTCTTCATGTGAGTGGTACAAGATGAAAGCACAGTCGAGTCGTCGTGGAAGTTTCGCGTTAATTGTTCTTTGAGTACAATGTAGATGCATGGCGCGTCATTGCGAAAGTTTAGTTTTAATTCTCATCGAGAAGAGAAACACCAAGTACTACAATGAAGAAGCATGGCGCGTCATAGTAGAAGTTTCCTTTTAATTCTCATTGAGAAACAGCAGGTACAACGTCTACTAGCTACAGATTAGAGTTCTTCTTTTTTTGCGAGAAAGCTAGAGATTAGAGTTAAAGAAGTTCAAGATTAACGAAACCAACATATGTGTCCCGCCATCGTCTAAACTAAGCTATGCAATCCACAAGGTATCAAGGATTTAAAATAGAAGTAAAGCTCAAATTCGTGGAATGTTTTTTAAGGACGATAACCTGTGGCCCTTGCATCGATTGGCGTAAGTACCATCTATTGACGTATCCATCATTTAATTACAACACATACACTCCTACAAAATAACGCAGCTCATGCATCGAAAATGCAAGTGTGAGCTCAGGCTCCCATGGGCCTGAATTTTTGAAAATCCAAAATGCAAATGTGACCAAGTAGTTTAAATTTTGGGAAAGATCTGAAAAAAGTTAACATGATCGACGGATGGGAGTTTAGTTTCCCCGTATTGGGGGATTAGGGCATCTCTAGCCGATCCCCTAAAAATAGTGGAGTAAAGCGCCAAGTTAGCTACAGTGAAGTAAATTTACATCACTAAGTTTCGGCCGGACCTAACCGAACTCTTGAATTTGGTGGAGTAAATTTTTGTTTTTGTCAAATTATTTTCATTTGTGGCCACCGAAATAAACCTGACTACTTTTTTATTTTCTTCAACGACATCTTGATAGACCGGAGTACATAATTTACCAATTTTTCGCTAGAGAACCGATCCAAAGAAAATTAGAACCATAATTAGCCACTTTAATAGAAATTCAACTTCCATAACTACTCCCACTAATTGACTGATATTTTCACTATGTCTTCGTTTCCCACGCTGTTGCGTTTCTCGGTCGGCTTCTTGAACTTGCACACTTTGTTCTTCTCTGCCTCCATGCAATTGGACATTGTGTCGTCTCTATTATCATCTCTAGTCCCAACTCTAGCAAGTAGTGCATAAACATCTAACAATTTTTTTTCTATCCTTAGATCGAAACACTCTTCTTCCAATACCAAACTTGCATCCATCCTGCACACAATTTTGAGCAAACAATAGGCTACAAATTGCGACGAATCCGATGAACAACTGGACAAACAAGCACTCACCGCATCTTTTTTGCACTTGTAGAACGCCCATCCAGGATGTTGCGGCGTGATTAAAACTCGGTGCAGCACCTGCCACGGGCAGTGGTCACACTTGATGATCGACAACGGGCAGCCGACGAGCTGCTGGGCTAGTGCCGAGCCCGGACGACTGCCGCCATGCGTAGTTGTGCCGGTGGCCAGTCGACGGTTGAGATCCATGCGCCTAGGGAGAAGTCCATAACAAGATGCGGCGCGGAGTCATTGCGGGGGTTGCACGAGTAGGTACCCGCCAAATCCATCCCAACTCGATGGCGCTGGTGCCCTGATGCGCCGAATCCGGCGCCGGCGGCGAGGCCCATAGACCTGTCGATTTAGGCGCCGACGACGGCGAGAGAGGCCCAAATCCAGGTGGTGCAGACCGTGGCGGGTCCCTCGGAGCGTCGGCGGCGATGGGTAGTCACCGGCGGAGGCGGGAATGGGCGAGCCGGAGTAGATGCGGCGCCGGGTGGGGTGGGAGTGGCCGAAGGGGTGAGAAGAATTTTTAGTCCGCCGCTCGGCGGAGAAGTATATTTAGGCATCCATGGAGCCGAGGAGTAAATTGTTTACTCCTTTGTATGGTTTAGGAGTCCGGCTAGGTGCCGGTTAAAGGAGTAAAACCAAAATTTTACTCCTCTATAGCTTTTTAGGATTGCTTAAAGATGCTCCTAGGTAGGTCTCCACTTGTCTATCACTTTGGCCCTATTGGCGGCGATGGTGGTGGTGGCGGTGTTTACTAATGGTTCGTACGACTTCTTCGGCCTTGGAGATGCGTGCATCGGATCCATCGATGAGATTGGACGGACATGTAGATCTTCATGTCCACCACTTCAGCCCTTCCTGTGGTTGTGGCGCTAGTGTCATGGACAATGTAACTACTCCCTCCTTTCATCTATATGGGGCCTAATGTGTTTTTCAAGACCGTCTTTGACTATTGATAAGACTAATAATACATGAGATGTATAATGTGAAAATTATATCAATGAAAGCTCCTTTCACGTACGAGTTTGATGGTACACTTTGTGTAACTTGCATGTCATATATTATTGCTATAACACTTGGTCAAAGTTAGTCTCGAAAAACGATTAGGCCCTATATAGATGGAAGGAGGGAGTATGTGTTTTGGTTCTCCGACTCCAATTTGACTGGCAAAGCTTGGCCAGCTTCAGCCTTGTTGGAGAGCATGCGAGATTTATGTTCCCGACTTCGTCTAGTCGAACCAGAGACATTCTGCATGCCGTTTTCAACATTTTCTTCTTTCAGGCAGCGATTTGCTAGCAAATCATGGTGTCGGCGTCTCCTAATCTATATCGACAACTTTCCAACTGTCGTTTTTACAAGCTTCTAGATTTTAACAAGTTTGGTCCACTGAGAGGGAGGCTCAGAGGCGGCAATGATCTTTCCTCACGACGCGATGTTGGTGGATGCATGAGAAAAAAATATGTTGACGCCCCGACAAATTTGGGTGTATTTTTCAATTTCTGTAAGGGTTTTTTTGTACGGGTGTGTGCTACTTATATATTGCTTTTGATATTCTCGCAAATAAGTGAACTGGGTGAATAAACCTCGCGCGGCCATTTCCAACTGGTTGCACCCTGTAGTCATATAATCCGACCGCGCTCCACACGCTGTAGTGTGCACCAAGCATAGATCCAGTGGGTACGTAGCCAGCAGAATGGTCTACAAAAGGTAGAGCACACAAAAGCGTGTGTATGTTTATTTTGAGAAGTCGTGTGTTGGAACTTACACCTACCTAGCTAATTGTTCAGCCAGTCGAATGTGAGAGAGGAGGGAGGATCGAGCGAATTTCCAGAGCTGACCCGCCGGCGTCAAGTCAAGCCCAGTCGCGTGAACAAACGCACGGCGCACCGATCATACACTGCTAATAAAGTCGTGATGACTGATGTATGCATATTCGAATCCAAAGGCGCGGCAAAAGCGCGTGCGGTGCCGGCCCAGGCCAGACCAGACCAGACGAGAGACTCTAGTGTTACATTACTGAAAAGTAGCTAGGGGGGAAACTTCCCGGAAATTTTGATGATAGACGTCCCCGTTTACTATTCCTTACCGTACTGTCACCCCTAACGTAAGGGCAACTCCAACGCCGATCATCAAATCGGACACATCAAACATTCACGGACGCATCCATGAACACGTATAGGGGAGTTGGCCATCTAACTGCGTGCACCAAACAGAGGTCACTGACGGGCGTTGGATCCACGCTCGGCATCCGTGACCGGACAAGTTGTGGCGGCGGTGACTCGGTGAAGTGAAGTGGCAGCCCGCTTACAGGCCGGTCATATAGGGCACGCGCGGCGCAACAGACATGAACGAGGCTGGAGAATTCTGTTATGCACCAGCTGCGTGGCCGCGTAGTATTACGTTCCATGCAGCTCCTCCGGCCAGAGCAGTGAGTGCACGGGCACTACCTCCCGTCTGGTCACCTTCTTTGCCGCACAAGCGGACGATTGATCAGTCGCCGCAGCTGCTACCTCTATGCTCTTACGTTTGCGGCATCGCTCGGTGCGTATCATCAAGTTGGCCTTGCCACCACCTTTGGGTCCTTCATCTCCGGCTTCGGTGGAACTGCGAACATCTTCAAGGTGTCATTTGACTCCATCGCGATAGTGGATGGCGAAAAGAACGAATATCGGGGTGGAGGGCGGCAATGATCGGAGCGGGGAGGGTGGGAAATGGCAGCTTTCGCACGAAAACTGCATGGCGACCAAATTCACCACAGCAACTCTCGCATTGCGACCAAATGGATAAACAATCTGCGCCAGCCAAATCCACGCACAAGTCACCGGACTAAAACTTGAAGCGTTTATATCATCACCATACTTATGCGAGAATCATCCATCATGTGTTCGACCTACTTGTTGGCTCAACTCCATCACACAAATGACTCTCTTCTGAAGCCGCTGGTGTGGATTTTTTTTTTTTGAAATAGAGAGTTTTATTAATTAAAATAGGAAACATTGTTCTTACAATCTTGCAAGGACACGCTCAACACGCGGGTTGGCACTGTTTCTTAAATAACACCGTCAAGCAACTCTCTATGCTCAAACTGGGCTAAACTATTGACTCTTCTATCTACTTTTCGAACTTTAACCTCTCTGCTTCCTTGCTTGATGGTTTGAAATTCCCTCGCAACCACTTTGATTTCCGGTCTGTCCTTCCATGAAGGGTCAAGTGCCTTTGTCATCACGCTGTTGTTCGTCTCAATAACTAAAGGTAGGTCCGTACCCAACATCGCTTTTCGTAGTCCTTCTAGACAAGCAGTAGCTTCTGCAAAGTTTGCTCCTTTGCATCACAGAATATAGTACCAGGCCGATAATATAATTCTCCCATCATGATCTCAAACCATGGCTCCCCACACTCCACTGCCACTCTCCTGCAAAAAAGCTTCCATCCACATTGACCCCGACGGTGTGGAAATTTTTGGTTCCTCCTAAGCATAAATTCTTCACATGGCTCGTCATCGTAGATCGGGTATGGATGGGGAACTGGCTATAACGAAGAGGTTGGCCGAATTGTGGGTTCTGTCAATTATGCAAGAGGGAGCCGAAGATGGCAGCGCACATCTTGTTCAAGTGTAGATTCTCAAGGGCCGTATGGAACGAAATCAAGGGATGGCTTAGGCCGGAGCAAGTGAACTTTGATGAACGGAATTATTTTAACTCCCTTAAAGATCGATGGTCCTCCACGATCAATGGTAACGGGAACACAAGGAAGGGTCTGGCCTCAAGTTAAGTTTGGGTATCTTCGAGGATCACCAAATATCCGTGGACACATCAGAAGATGCCCGCTGAGCAAACCATCCAACAGCGCACTTCAAAAGTCCACGGACACCAGATTTTTTATTGATTTTCGTGTTACATTTTGCAAGGCAAAAGACCCTAAAACAAACTAAAACAACAAAAGAAAACTAATATACTCCTCGTTGCCGTCGAAGGTGAGGTCGAGGATCCTCGCGTCAGACAGTCCAGCCTCGTCGTCGTTGGGGGCGGCATGAACGAGTCAGAGTTGCCGATGTGTGCCTCATTGCCATCATCGTCATGCTGCTTTGACGCCTCGTTGTCCTCGGCCTCTGGCTCCTCGAAAAGTCGGGTACGTCTTGCTTCATTGACGCGGAGCTGCCAGCGCTCACGGCAGACCGTGGTGGCGCTCTCTACGAACGCGAGCACTGTCCTATTCATGTTGACGTTGCTTGGGTCCACCTCAGCGATGGGCGCGGCGTCAATGTTGGGCCCACGCTCCGCCTCCAGCTGAGCCTTCGCCAACCGGTGCTCCTCTAGGAGCGCCAGGTTGTCTTGCTGCTTCGCGCGGTATGAATGGGGGTAGCCCGACGAGGACGACCGCTCACATCCGGGTGTGAATGTGCGAACAGTTCTAGAGTCGGACATGCGAAGAGGGTTTTCAGGGTAAGTCCAGCTTGTCGAAGTCCGGCATATGGTGGACGTCCGGACTCCCTTAAAACTTAGTACCTGGTTTGGAGCCGTTTATCGAATTTCGAAAGTTTGAACTGGCCCGGCCTAATTTGATGACATGTGTTGAAGGACTAAAGAGTCGGAACAATTAGCGACAGTTTGGTGTTCCGCGTTGCGTTGGAGATGCCCTTAGCATCAGTATCTCTGGTGTGCTCTGACCACATCAAGACCCGTTCACACCAGAGATACCTCTACACAGCTGGCCCAACCGAGCGTGCTTGGATCACTCTCACCCACTGCACTAGCACTACGCATGCGCGTTGGGGTGCCGCGTCGGGGGAGCAGGTTTAT
Source organism: Triticum dicoccoides (assembly GCF_002162155.2). Lineage (NCBI taxonomy): Eukaryota > Viridiplantae > Streptophyta > Magnoliopsida > Poales > Poaceae > Triticum > Triticum dicoccoides. The sequence goes on along the minus strand of NC_041388.1, from coordinate 649,917,273 downwards.
ACTGTAGGAGTGGTTTTATTTACACACACGGTTCATCCGCATCCCTAACGGAAACCTGCCCCACCGTAACAGAAAGGGAAAACGACTCTGTCCCCTAGGTCATGGCTTGACTCTTTTTTTTGCGAGGATAAGGGAGTTTTATTAATGAGTAACAGTGTTACAATCAAGAGGCCATATTTCCTCGATACATGGTGGAGCCGAGGTCAACCACACAACAGTTGTGCTCTCGGTGCGGCTATAATTGGCCAAACGATCTGCAACTCTATTTTGACTACGAGAAATTTTCTGCGGATAAAACTCCCTACCAGGCATTAACTCTTTGATCTCACTAACCAAATGCCCATAAGCTGAGCGCTCGAGTCCCCGATTCAACAAGCAAGCAAGCGCCTCTGTTGAATCTGACTGAACAACCACCGGTAAAGACCGAGTGTTGGATTGCCAATGCCATACCCTGCACGATCGCATGAATCTCGGCTTCCAGAGAGTCGTTGCAGTTGAATATCACACGGTAAGCCGAGAAGATGATGTGACCGGTGCTGTCTCGCAGTACCATCCCAGCAGCCGCCGAGCCGTCCGAAGCACTAAAGGAACCATCCACAGAGAGTGCAACTTGCCCTGGTACTGGATTCGGCCATGGCTCAACTGACGGCACTGTTTTCTCAGCCATAAGAGGGATAGCCGAAGATGGCATCTTCCCTTTGATGATTTCATTCGTTGAAAACCTCCCAGCTAACCTGACCGACTGGTAGTAGCTATCCAGGAAGTCTACCGTTACATGAGCTAGAGGAACTTCTTTCCCATGGGTTTGGTCTGACTGCAGCTGCCATATACGCCAACAAAGCATAATGATCATATCCCGTGTATTCTCTGAACACCTAGACAGAAGATGTAGCAGCCATTCCTTTCCATTGTCAATAAGCATTTCATCTCCCGGTAGTGGCCATCTTGTCCTCATGTTGATCCAAATATTTCTGGCATGAGGACACGCTACCAGGGCATGATAGGAACCTTCCTCCTCGATACCACATAAGGGGCACGTGGACCTAGTTGAGAGATGTCTGAACCTTTTACATTTTTGTGTTGGGAGGGCCCCCGTAGCTACTTTCCACACTGATATTTTCATTCGTTGGGGAACCGAAGAATTCCATATGCAGTTCCATAGCGTGCGTCGGCCACACGGTTGGGAGCTGGAAGACCCTCCTGCAAGGGCGACATCATGATCACATGTTGCCACTTTGTAAGTGCTCCTCACCGTGAACAACCCACTTTTCTCCGGCGCCCACGCGACAAAATCAGTCTGCAACCTCGGAGAAGTCCGTATCTTTAATATATGATCTATATCCATTGCCCAGAAATGATCTCTTAGTCTGTCCATCCTCCAAGCACCATTCATATCCAAGAAATCAGAAACTCTATTAAAACGGCAATTGCGCTTCGGGGTGATAGGTCTGTAAGAGTACGGCCGTGGGATCCAAGGATCTCTCCAGGTCCTGATAAGCGTTCCGTTCCCGACGCGCCAAATTATACCCTTCTTTAACAGCTCAAGCCCATGCAAAATTCCCTTCCACATCGCCGAGCCATTACCTGTGAATACTGTATCAAGAAGATGGCCCGCAGCAAAGTACTTGGCTTTCAGCAGTCTAGCACACAAACTATCAGGTGTTTCAATAAGCCTCCAAGCTTGTTTAGCAAGAAGAGCCTGGTTGAAAGCTCTCATATCTCTGAAGCCCATGCCGCCCATGGCTTTCGGAAGTCTCATCTTCTCCCAACTAAGCCACGCCATTTTCCTTTTTCCTTTTTCCACTCCCCACCAGTACTGACGAATCATACGTGTGAGTTCATCACATACATACATGGGGAGCTTAGAGACACTCATTACATAAGTCGGAATCGCTTGGACCACTGACTTAATAAGTATCTCTTTATTGCCTGAGGACATATACTGCTCCCCCCCAATCTACCAATCTCTTCCGGAGCCTGTCTTGGATAGTTTCAAATTTACCTTGATGCATTCTCCCCTCTGGCCCTGGGAGACCAAGATACTTAGGCTCAAAACATTCCTGAGTAATTTCGAGAACACTCTTTACTTCTGTAATGACTTCCGGCGGGCAATGATCGGCGAAAAGGATGGAGCACTTTGATGGGTTAATTAATTGGCCCGTGGCCACCGCGTAAGTGTTCAACAAACCCTTCGCCAATCCTGCCTGCTGCCGAGACGCTTGGAAAAATGACAGAGAGTCATCTGCAAATAAAATGTGAGATATCTCGGGAGCACCTCTACAGATTCTTACCCCTTTCAAACCATCCTCTAGCATTGACTTGTTTAAGAGGGTTGACAAGGCATCTGCTACAAAAAGGAATAGAAAGGGGGATAAGGGGTCACCTTGGCACAGGCCCCTCGAAGGGGTGAATATCTCCGTCAACTTGCCATTGATCTTCACAGAGTACTTGACTGAAGAGACGCATGCCATGACACGAGAAATCCAGTGCTGGGAGAACCCCCACTTAAGAAGTGCCTTCTCCAAAAACTCCCAATCAACACGGTCGTATGCCTTCGACAGGTCAAGCTTGTAAGCACAATAAGCCTCCGAATTTTCTGATAAAGTCTGAATATGATGGATACATTCGAAGGCTATAATGGAGTTATCTGTGATCAGCCTTCCCGGGATGAAGGCACTTTGATTCTCCGAGATAAGTTCTGAGAGCAGAGGCCGAAGCCTGTTTACCATACACTTGGACACTATCTTATACACGACATTACAGAAACTAATGGGTCGGAAGTCCTTCGATTCCTTTGGATGGGGAACCTTTGGAATCAACACAATGGACGTGTCATTAATCCCATCCGGCATGTCTTCCGTAATGAAGAACTCCTGCACTGCTGCAATAATTTGTTCCTTGAACACAGCCCAATTTCGTTGATAAAAACGTGTTGGGAAACCATCCGTGCCCGGGGCCTTCAACGGCCCGATCTGAAAGAGAGCGTCCGAAATTTCCTTTTCAGTATATGGCTGACAGAGTGATTCATTCATTTCCTCTGTAACTTTAGCGGTGATACAGTCTAAAACCTCCCCGGGAACAAGGGTTGGGTCTTTAGTATATACTTCCTGAAAGTACGACTTTGCCATTCGTTCTATTTCAGTCGGGGCTGTGCACCAGGATCCATCAGCCTTTAACAGTCGCTGTATATAATTCCTTCTAGCTCGCCAGACCGCCCTTCTATGGAGATAGCTAGTATTCCTTTCACCCTCTTTTAACCACTCAATGCGTGAGCGTTGCAACCACATCATTTCCTCTCTGTATAACAATTCATCTAGCTGGTACATTTTACGTCGTATCTGCGAATGTTCAGCCCCGCCGAGCTGAAGTTCAGAAAGTTGTGAACGGAGAGTCTCTATCTCCTTTAGCACATTACCAAAATTTTCTTTACTCCATCCTTTTAATTCTTTCATCATCCTAGCCAACGATTCCGCAATCGAACCAAGCCCCTCGGCTGGCTTGTTCTTTGCCCATGCTTTAGCGATCACCTCCGAGAAAGCTGGATGACGTTCCCACATGATTTCATACTTTGAGTGTTGAAAAATCTCTGACGACGATCTGGTACGTCCTGTAATTGCACTAAAAGCGGTACATGATCAGAGCATGACGTGGCTAAATGCAGGACCTTTGCCGCCGGAAATAACTCCATCCATACCTCGTCTGCACAAGCACGGTCGAGTCGCACCTACACATTACGCTCACCTATATGTCCGTTATTGTATGTGAACGGAATGCCAGAAAAATCCAAATCCTCCCGTTCGCATACAAGTAAACAATCTCTGAAAGCAGACATTTGTGACTCTGATCGCATAACCCTAGACAAATGTTCATGTTGCCATAGCGCCTCGTTGTAGTCTCCACAAACGAACCAAGGATCCTGCGAAACAGCTCGTAAACTAGACAAGTGATCCCACATTAAGTATCTGTTCTCGACTCTCGGCTCATCGTAGACGAAAGTCCCTCGCCAAGAGACCCCAGTGCCACCATCTACAATCTGGACATCTATGTAACGATTGCACGAGTCCATGACTGTCACTGTTAGAGACTCGTCCCAAAATAATGCTAAACCTCCACTTCTTCCATCACTACTGACGCCATGAAATCCTTTCAACCCAAGTCTCCACTTGAGTTTCTGTACCTTAACTGAATCTTGCCTTGTTTCACAAAGGAAAACAAGCTTGGGGTTATTGGCTTTAGAGAGGGCCAACACCTCGCGAACTGTCCGGCGGTTCCCCGCCCCCCGGCAGTTCCAAGATAATATATTCATTGCGTCCGGCGGTCCTCCTCTAGGGAGGCCGCCGATATCTCATTTTTGTCACTCTCAATGGCCATTTTCATCCTTTTGCTGCTTGAGTTACTGCTTGTGGGCGAGGCGTCTTTTGCAACATGAACATTTGTCTATGGGTGAGGTCATGGCTTGACTCGAGAGGTCTTTTGCCAGGACCAGCACCAGGGAGCGCGACTGGACGGATATTGCACCACAAGTGGTGCACCTCCTATCGTGGTTTCCCATCAGAAAGTGACCTGTCTTTGCACCACAAGTTACGGTTCTGCCTGGCTTGACTTGATGATACTGCACCGTTTCAGTCGAGAGGGTGGATATTTCAGCGCACAAAACATCCATGAGCACTGCTACACGGACGACACTAGTCCGACCAAAACATGCACGACATGCCCATCGCACCATCCATTTGCTAGTCTAGACAGCAGCATGCGGTGGGATTAGCTGTCGTGCATGTGTCGTTCAGCGAAACATCGTCCGCGAAGTACTTCCGAACATCCATCCATCCATGGAAGTCATTGCTGCCAGATGGATAAATAATCTGCGCCAAGTAAAATCTAGACAGCTCACCGGACTTCAATCTGACACGTATGTACTGCCCTACGCCCCTACTTATGTGACTAACAACCAACGTTGCGTTCAAGCTTAAACATGAAGACACGAGTTCAAACTTAAGCATAAAGACTCACTACCCACACACTACTCATCATCATCATTCCTGCTGTCGACACGGTTCCAAAGCTCTAGGATCGCCTCATCCTCACAATCCATGTGCTCCTAGGCTTTGTTGTCGCTCGACTCAAGCTTGATCACCGAGGGGCCAGCCTCATCCTCCATTTTGATCGCCTTATTGCCTTGCGCGTCCCTACTGGCAAAGAGCCCTTACTCCATCTGCACGAGGTGCGGATTTTCCGCGGCGAACCTCGCCATAGGCACCTTATAGCTCTCGCAGTTGTTGTGCTGCTCTAGGATGGCACAGTCTTCCCTCTTCTCCTTGTCGGACACAATCTGTACTTCGGGCCGATGAATTTTGTCACCTCCCAGGATGCAATTTCGAAAAAGTTCAACTCGCACTTCGGTCGGCTGAACCTCCAACACGCAATCTCGAACGCGCTCGCTGCAAGCTCCGACGTGCCGAAGGTCCCTAACCAATGTCGCTCCCCGTCACACAATAACTCGGCGGCATAGCGACCAGACAGCCGGAGTTGAATGACGCGAAAGCCTGCCTTGCTCCTCGACAACATTCTCAGTGGTCGATTCGGTGGTGCGGATGGACACAGGAGGGTGGTGGATCCGGTGACAGGTTGGTGCAGCAAGGGTTGTAGTAGGAATTGATCTGCATGGCGGTGACAGCGGCCGAATGCGGTGCGGTGACGGTCGATGGCGGCCGATTCGACGGCGGCGGCGGGACGGTGTGGCTATAGTGGCCGGATTTGGCAGCGACGTCAATGCACTGCAAGGGGAGGGGGCTTTCGTGTTGGTTGGTGTGCACACGGTTGCGTTTTTGGTTTGTGGCAGCCGCGCATGATGTATATTTGCATCACTTTGCTGCAAAATTTTGGGCTGCCGCAAAAAAATTGCATCACCAAATAGAGATGAGGCATTTGCTGGAGGAAGATTTCTATGTCCAAATGCCCTAAAAACAGTTTTTTGGATAAAGCCATGCCGGAAGTATTGCTTATACTACATATCATACCCAAGAACCTTCTCATACAAATACAAGGAACAATTCCACTCTTGCTGGAACAGCTACACCTTTTTCCAATCTGAAGCTGCAAAACACAAATATAGTCTCTCCGTCCCATAATATAGAACGTTTTTTGACACTACACTAAAACATCTTACATTATGGGACGAAGGGGGTACCAAACAAACAAGCAAGACAAGCTGGCAGCTTATGATCCCACAATCAACAAACTGTGACAGCAGATCCTTCTCGTGTTCCTTAGACCCCTGCGAATACCAAGAAATAACAGCAAACTGAGCAAGTGAGATGTAAGATCAGATAAGGCAAAACCTGCATCGTTAGCAAACCACTTGCCACCCCCACAACTTCTGGATCAATCCGAGTCCAGAATTCAGTTGGAACAAATTTTGAAGGAACAACAGCAATTTGACAACAAGTATCCTTATGGTGTGAGGATTTAAGACCAGAGGAAGCAACACCACAGGTTGCCACTTGCCACCACACAAGTTTGGATCAGTATCCTGAATCCTGAATTCAGTAGGAAAAAACTTCAAAGGAATAACAGCAATCTGAGTATTTGACCACAGGATTGTGTAAGCAGAGGCTGCAACAAAACCCTGAATTCAGTTTGGATCAGTATCCTGAATCCTGAATTCAGTAGGAAAAAACTCCTGAATCCTGAAGCACGAGCTGCATCATTGTGTAAGCACAGGCTGCAACAAAACCCACACTGGATCAGCATTTGAATCCTGAATTCATTTGGAACACAGGCCCATGGCCCCAAGCAAAGTCACTTCTCACTGCAAAGAGCCTCTTCCAGATCTCTTTCAGAAGATTTCTCTCACACTGATAAGAGTGTTTAGCCTTCGCTGAACAGATGCTCCAGACATAAACCATTCAGCAGGAGCAGGTTTCCTTTCGTCCAACTGCCAGTTGGATAATTATCCCGTTCAGATAAACAACATACTAGAGTACTTTTATTTCACACACACACGCATACTGTAAACACGGTGGCGGGCATTAAACGGTTACAAGCCACATAGGTTTCATAAGAAGCGAAGATAAACAGCTTTGTCTTGCAGGGTCGAATTGAAATATTTACAGGAAACCACAGCATAAAGACGCCGGCCTCACGAGAGTCTTCTTTCTGGACTCCGTCTACATGTTGGAAGCACGGGAGCCAGGGCGATGCTGGCTACAATAGAGATAACTCAAACCACTCAGCGAGATGTCAAGTATAATCAACAGGAGCGTTCTTACCGTCATTCCCATCAGTATAAATCGAAGTAGCATAATTACCTTCAGCTCTCAGAAGCACATGGACCATTTTCATCAGATGAGGATGATGAGGATCCATCTCCGAAGATCGCGTTCAACGCAGACGTCACATCTCTATCATTTATTGAACTTTCATCAAGCAGACTGCCTCCATCATGGTTAGCACCTTCTATATCACTATTACTTGACTCAGCATGATCTCCATCAGCACTCACTGTCCCACCACCACTGCCTGATTCACATGGGTTCTTTGACTCCTCGGTAGGCAACTGAAATCGACAAATTGGGCAAGAACTGTGGAGCTCCAGCCATGGAAGGATGCAATTGGAGTGAAACTTGTGTTGGCAAGGCATCTCCTTCGCCTCCGTCCCCATTTCAAACTCCTCAAGACAGACTGTACAGCCCAATACTTCCTGGATGTTCACAGTTGGCAATGCTGCCACAGATTCCTTTTTGGCAGGCGGGGTCCCAGAACGATTCAGGTCACTGTCTGCCAAACGCTGCAAGAGCATATCCAGGCCAGGACCAAGAAAGTAGTCTCCAAGTGAAACGCCAGTACTTGTGTTGCTTGAGTTCTCTTGGTTGTCACTAGGTCCAAATGTTCCTTGGAGAATAATGGCCTCATTGTTGGAGTTGATCAGTATTAAGCTCTCTGTCCTTTCTCCCCCTCGGTCTCTCTCCCTTGCTCTCTCCCTCTCTCTTCTAGCCCTCTCCCTCTCCCTTCTCTCCCTGTCCCTTCGTTCCCTTTCCCTCTCCCGGTCTCTCTCGCTGTCCCTGTCCCTGTCCCTGTCCCTGCCAATGCCATCCAAGCCCCTTAAGTCATCACGGAGGGTCTGGAGCAGCCTGACAAGCGACGAGCCCCTCCTCCTTCGCCTCCTAATCATGTCTTCAAGCTCACGGTCAGAATCATCATCATCATCATCTTCATCCTCATCATCAGTATCCCTCAGCGCACTCCTGATCCTTGCTTGGCGTGAGTCCTCATCAGAAGAAGAATCCATCATATCCCTCTGGGGCCTCGACCGCCGCGATGAACCACCCATCATCCCAAGCAGCAGCGGGGCCCAGAGCGAGAGGTTCCGCTCAGACCTCACGTTTGTGGACGGCTCAAAGCCCTCAGACCCCATCTCTTCCACAAACCCGCCATCACAGTCCGGGCACTTCTTCTCCGGCTCCACAGGAACAATCACCTCAGCGCAGCTGTGGCACCAGTACCTGCTTTCCTGACCTTCTTCCATCTTGTGACTCTCCAAATGCTTTCTTCTCCCTTACCCCTACTGTAGTATCTTGCAGTCCTGATCCACAGGCCGAGGCACTTTTATAGCACCCAAACAACTAATAACTACACAGACAAGAAGATGCCTTCCTTGAGCAGCACAGCGAAGCTATCCTTTACAGCACCCTGAAACAAAGTTTCCCCATGAGCATCTCGACTAAATTAGCACCAACACGAGAAGTAACAGATCTACGAACGGAGAAGTAAACCATTTCCTAGTAGTATAAGCCACACTTGACAATCAAGAAAGGAACACATGATACTTCCTGGAAACTTTCTACACGAGCATATCCACTGGATTTGCACCAACACAGAAAGTAAGAGATCTGCTAACAAGGAAAGGCAAACCAGTTCGTTTGGACTAGTGCAAGCCATGCTTAACAACCAAGAAAAGCAGGACAACACTCAGAAGCTTTCTTCTACCATACACCAGCATCTAGTACAAGCATAGCAGGCATGCCTACCACGAAACCGGGCCGAGCATCATTCACACCAAAAAATTAAGAAAAGGGTGGCCGGTTTGGGTGAAACCCAGGGTCCTCCTGCCCTCAGATTTGATTTCAGAGCAGCGAAGCCACTCCTAGTCGCCTACCGACACAGTAATCCAACCCACTACTCAACCAACAGCCAGAGATCCGCATCAGAAACAACCCTAGGCACGCAAGCGAGGGGAACGAATCGAATCGCGCTGGAGTACCGAACTGATCCAGAAGGCTCAAACAAAAGAGGAAGAAGAGGCGCGCAAACCATTCCGCGTCGAGGATCCCGGGCTCGGCTCAGGCCATGATTCTTCCGCCGGAGCGTCGCTCGTCAGTGTGGGCGTCAGCAAATTGGTTGGGTAGGGGTTGGGGGGAGGCGGAGGGGACGAAGGAAGGAAGGGGAGAGGAAAGGGAGGAGGGGGGGATAAAGTCGTGCGCCAGTCGAAGACCCCGCCGTCGGGCCGAGTAATTTATATTTTCAGCGGGGACTTCGGTGTAAATGCCGGTTTATTACCGGCTTGTCCCTGGGTTTATTAGATTATTGATTTGAGTGGGTGGGAGGGAGGGAGTGGGGCCTCGGGATTCCGAGACGTCAGTCCGCGTTGTACTCTTTGTCCTTTTTATTATTTGTGGGAGTCCGCGTAACCGCGTTGTACTGCTTGCTTGCTTCGGCCCACTTGTGAAAAGCCGTCCGGTTTTTAATCCAGGCTAGTGTGAGAGTGCGACGTGTAATCCAACGGGCCGTCGCTGATTAGTGGGTGCGACTAGGTGTGCTCGAGTAATTTGCAACGGAGGAAATACCTGTTTGTGTTTTTTGTTCACAAGATTGGTTACGTGGCGACTGCGATTTGTTAAGCATTCCTATTTTTTTATCTAAAAATACATTATTCAGTGTGTTATCTTGTGATGCGAAGAGGTACATAGACGTTTTGAAAGAACACGCCAACATATACTCCATGTGGCAGGTTTTGATAAACATTTCATGTTGGTATTACGGTTTGATCGGTAGAAGTTTCTAAGAAAAAATCTCAAAAAAATTGATGTAATTTATCGCCTATGCATCTGCGAACGCACACCACCATGACTTCTATTAAAGTTGATGCAACAGGCGATAATATGGTCCAACCAGTGAAAGACACCACACATGAAAGCAAGGTAAGGCGAAAATGTTTCGATGTTAATATATCATAGTTAAGCAGATTTTTTTTTATTTCACACAGAACTGAACTGCCATGGTGTCCACCGTGATGAAAAAAGTCTCTAGCACCCCTATGGCATCTTGCTAATATAGTACTTCCTCCGTCCTATAATATAAAGACGTTTTTGACACTACACTAGTGTAAAAAACGCTCTTATGAAACAGAGAGAATATTAAATATACTACTCATTCGTAGATACTCCCTCCGTACGAAATTACTTGTCTCGAAAATGGATGTATCTAGAACTAAAATACATCTAGATACATCCGTTTCTACGACAAGTAATTCCGAACAGAGGGAGTAGGATGGAAAGATGCAAAGTATCCATACTTATTCTAAGTCAAGGCTTCAACCAATTAGACGCCTCAAACGACCGTTGAAAATAAAGTCAAGTCTCCAGCCCTCTCAAGCAGTCTGATTATTTGGGGGGACCTCACATGCTTTTGTATTATACTATATAAGATGCTCTTTTTATCTTAGATTATATTAGTATTTGGAAAATAACAAAGGCTGGATTTTCTACCAACTTCATTGTCTCTAGTGCCGAGACAAAAGTTTTGTTCCGTCTAATTAATCTAGAAGAAAGAATAAAATTGGACAATTGATTTAGCTGAAAATGCATTGTGTACTAGAACAAATATTGTGGTTATAAATAGTGTGATTTTTCCATTACGAGCAAACCACCAATAACTGCACGCGTATAGTACGCGCACATGCCGCGCTGAACTGACACACACGTCCTATATTTTTGTATCAAGATAAGTTAGACTTTAGGTTTAAAAATGTTGGCTAGTGCAGACTAGTAAGTCAGTGGAGTAGCAAACTCAAAATTCATATTCATATAGCAACTGGTTGTTTCGAACCGCAAGTTGCGGACGGCGTGACACACTCGGCGTCATGGGCCGGCTACAAGAAACGAAAAAAACTCGGTGCGTACGCGGGACCCTCCGTCATCCAGACAGAACAGATACCGTGGTGGATGGGTAGAAATCATCCGGTGGAAATCACGCCGTTTTGCTCCGTCGTCTCGTGCGTAGGCTTGATGGTGATTAGCAGCTGCATCTCTTGGACTTGATCACTCCCACCTGTTGTTTTTGCTGACACAGAATGCATCGTGGGATACTGGGATGAGGACTGGTGGACTGCACTGCGGGCTGTGCCAAAGCGCGTATCAGCTTCAGGCACACGTGGGGTCCTGTGATTGCGCTGGTCTCGCAGATGACAGAGACGACCGACTTTGCCGTCGCGGGGATCTTCTTCTTTTTCTCTAGAAAAAAAATACTCTCTCTTTATTAGGGCATCTCTAACCGCGTCCAGGCCCAGGCTACCAGGGCCATGGCCTGGGCGTGGCAGCTGATCTATTTGTTCACTGTAGCAGTCGGAATACTATGCCATTATTTACTAGTGTAGTTAGGTTGTTGGCCCGGGGTGTGCTGCCAATCTAGCCGTACCTTTGCGTTCATAGACACGGATAAGGAAGCCGCTCATCCAACCCAATGCATCAAATGTCTGTCCATCTCTAACATTCTCTCCTTGACAAGAATATATCGAATCAATAGCATTATTTGCATACGTAAAAATAGTTGCAAACATATGCATTACAATGAAAAAGCATCTACTGTTGGGCAAGTTTTTACATCCAACAGATCCCAAAGTTAACAGTCCCACTGTCCGTGCAAAAAAACATTGGTTTTTGCATGGACAGACGGCTATCCGTGGCAAGTACTTCGCTCTGCAGCAGGCAACTCCTTAGCTTGAGCTCCTTCAACTCAACCGCCAAACGCTTGAACAACTTTGCACGGTAGGCTTGCACAATCCTCGCTGCATCGGGTTCGAAGACCGACATCTTCAAGGTCAACATCTTGACATAGTCCGAGTTGGTCGTGAGCTCAATCCTCTTATTTTCGAGATTGATCTTCTTCTTTGTCGCCGCCATGAACTTCTCAAACCTCTCGGCATTTCTTCCACATTCGCGTCATTGCGCTTGACGCATGCTTGCTTCTTTTTCGCCATGATATCCTCGAACCTCTTTGTTATCTTGGTTGACATCCCTTCTCGCTTCTCCTTCTCCTCCCACTTCCTTCGACGAAATCCCCTTTTGACCTTCCTGGTCGACTCTCCTTTTGTAGGGTCACTATCTTGTTTTCACTCATGATGATGTCGGAGGTCTTGATGGAATTGGCAATGGATAAGAGCCATTTGGGGTGCGCATTCAACTTCAACCAATAATACATGTAGATGAAATGCTTCTTCTCCACACTCAAGAACAATGTACACGCAAAGGCTGGCTAGCAAAAAAGGACATGGTCAACATGCTATTTCACATAGAGCATCCAACCAAAAGACCAACACAGAGAGCATATCCGGCCAAATGACCAACACATAAAACAACTTATTTGCTCGTTGATTTGCGCAACACTTGGCCACCAGGTTTTGATTTGTTTGTAATGGTCGCAGTACTTAATGATGACTGATACGTCTCCAACGTGCCTATATTTTTTTTCATGATGTTATATTATCAATCTTGGGTACTTTTATTCAATATATCATTTTGAGGGCTACCCTATTAATCCAGTGCCTAATGTCAGTTGTTGTTTTCTGCTTGTTTTTTGGTTTTTCAGAAAATTTGTAGCAAACGGAGTCCAAACGCTATGAAACATTTTGAGAATTTTTTTCTGGACAAAAGAGACCCTAGAAACTTTGGGTGGAGACCAGACGAGAAGCGAGGAGACGGCAAGGCAACAGGGCGCGCCCTGATGCCTTGTGGGCCCCACATGGCTACGTCTGATCTAATTCCACTTCTATAAATTCGTGTCAATCCCAAGGGCATGGCATCGCTGGCAATGCTTGTCTCGTGGGAACTTTGGATTGAGCGCAACGCGGGGGTCTTCAACAATAGATGCACGACTTCAGGGTTCATCTTCTATGAGGAGTACTTGGGTTAAGGCGGGGGCCAAGCATTTGAGTAAATTAGTACTGAGAGAGTAGGCTTTTGTTTCCGATGAGGTGGCCTTTGGGCATGTACGAAACTCATTTCTCTCTTAATGTGGCAAAGTTTTTGCCCTTTTCCAAAAAAAAAACATGCGACGAGTAACTAAACGCCTATACCATGCGCGCACACGTACTATGAGGTAAATACACCGGGAGCCATACTTGAACACGACGGTCAGTTTAGTGCATAAACTTGTAAAATACGTGTTTCTGGTCATCAAACTTGCACGAGCTTTCATATACGGTCTCATTTCACGTATGTGGACGTATTTGTGGCCTATGTGGCATGCCAGCGTGGCCAGAGCCAAACTGGGGTTTCAAACCCGTGACGTGCCCCTAGTTGGCTCGGGTGGACAACCACTAGACCGATGATCATTCATGTCTGGGTATCATGACTAATTTCTATATCATATAAACGCGAATCGGATATTTTTTTATAAAAAATGTAACCCCCAAAAAGGAAGCACCATGGCTCAACCAATGCGACTTCCAGGTCCACGTTAACTAAGATTACCACCAGGCTACGACGACACAACATGTCCAGATGGGATAAATATCTTTGTTATTCCTTCTTGTTCTATGTAAGGAAAAAAAATATTCCTATGTTCGTGACATTTTAAAAATGTTTATGTGTTACAAAAAAGAGTTATGTGACATTTATTTTTTTAAAACATTGTAAAATGCATTTGTGTAATTAAAAAATGATATGTTTCAATTTCAAAATGTTCACGCATGCCAAAAAAACTGTTCATGACATTTTTTTAAATGTCCATACAATATACAAAATCGTTTGCATAGTTTAAAACTGTTTTGTACAATCCAAAAATGTTTTACACGTATTTGAAAAAAGTTTGAAAACTTTTATTTGAAAAAGCTAATTGTATGTTTAAAAACATTGAACATATATTATATACGTTTAATATATTTTTAAATATGTGATTAACATTTTCCAAATATAAGTTTTTAAAGCTTTTTCAAATATGCTGTTAAGCATATGATTAGCATTTTGTTCAAATACAAATTTTTGAATTTTTTTCAAATACATGGTTCAACATATGATTAACATTTTTGCAAATACAAGTTCTTAAAACTTTTGTTTTCTTACATAGAACAAGAAGGAATAGCCACATGAAAAAAATGTTTATCCCATCATGTTGTGTTGTCGTATGTTGGTGGTGATCTTAGTTAACGCTGACCATGAGGTGACATGGTGGAGCCATCGTGCTTCATTTTTTCGGGTTACATTTCTTTTAAAATTTATTTTTTGGTCCATCTTTATATGATATAGAAATTAGTCGTGCAACCCAGACATGAATGAGCACCGGTCTGGTGGTTGTCCACCCGAGCATAATAGGGACACATCGCGGGTTCGAAACCCCTGACCGTATATGAACGCTCGTGCAAGTTTGATGACCGGAAACACATATTTTACAAGTTTGTGCACCAAACTGAACATCGCGTGCAAGTTCTATGGCTTTTGGTGAATTTACTGTTAGAATGATCTCCACCGTGTGGGCCCAACGGCCCACCGGGCCCTTAGATCCTCGCCCTGATCGGGGGCGCTCAACCCACTATGGGTGACGGTGTAACGCCCCGAGACCGATGTGCCAGGTGTCCTCCAGTTATTCGATGTTGTTGTCGTGTCATTGCTTGCGTGTCATGCATTGCATATCATGTCATCTTGTGCATTTCATTTGCATACATGTTCGTCTCATGCATCCGAGCATTTTCCTCGTTGTCTGTTTCGCATTCCGGCGCTCCGTTCTCCTCCGGTGGTCATTTCTACCTTCTTCTCGTGTGTGGGGATTAAACATTTCCGGATTGGACCGAGACTTGCCAAGCGGCCTTGGTTTACTACCGGTAGACCGCCTGTCAAGTTTCGTACCATTTGGACTTCGTTTGATGCTCCGACAGTTAACCGAGGGAGCGAAAAGGCCTCGTGTGTGTTGCAGCCCAACACCCTTCCAAAGTGGCCCCAAACCCACCTAAACCTCCTCCATCATCTCGGCCATTCAATCACGATCGCGTGGCCGAGAACCGCATCTCATTTGGACTCTCCTAGCTCCCTCTACCTATAAATATGTGGCCATCCCCGAAATTTTCGCGGATGAACCCTAGCCTCCCTCTTCCTCGCATCGCCGGACATGTCCGCCCGGCGACCGGACGTGTCCGCCCTCACCCTCAGCCAATCCGGCCTCGCCAGCTCACCCCGCCGCCCTCTCTCTCCTCCCACCGCCGCCGCGGCCCGCGGAGCCCATCCGGGGCCCGCGCGGGCCCAGATCTCGCCGCCGCTTCCCCGCGG
>NC_041388.1:649899021-649901323 GCF_002162155.2 Triticum dicoccoides | reverse complement strand
CCGCCCTCCTCTCCGGACGGCGAGCCGCTCCGGCAAGCCCCTCTCCTCCGGCGAGATCGTCCTTCCTTCCGGCGAGATCCGTCTCTGGCGTACCTCGGGCTGCATGCATGAACAGTGCCGGCCCGATCTGGATCTGAGATCCGTTTGCCTCGGTTGACTTTCTACTCACGAAACCCTAATTATTATGCACATGTTCATAGCATCGTAACTTTGCATCCGTAACTCCGATTTGAGCATATAGCATATGAAATGTTCGTCTCAGAGAGTACATCATTTCATCTCATTGCATCATTTTCATTTGAGTTCATCTTGATGCCCGAAATGCTGTTAGAAGAGTGCTACTTGAGATAATTGTCAGATCTGCTGCTCCTTTTAGCTATTTGTCATTTTTGCCATGATTATTGTGTGCATGATATGCCCCTGAGATCTACATATGTTTTGTTAAGCGTTTTGCCATCTTTCCAGAGGTGCAATCCATGTATTTTTGTGAGGTGTGTGGTGACTAGCACAAGATTGCAAAGTGAGGCACTTGGTAATGCTGATTTTAGGGACTTAGCATTTCTACTAAGTCCTTGACATGTTTTTCTCTATATGCCATATGTTCATGTTGATTCCTAGTGATCCGTGTCTGTTTTAAGGATGATCAGTAAGGATGTTTTGTTAATCTTGTAGTGCTCTATCCATCCATGTCTTTGTTTGCAATTATGGAGCACCCTAGCTTGAGTCAATCAAGCTCTACTTTTGCTACTTCGTGAATCTGGGCAGATTGTCTACTTGTTAGCGATTTTGCTGAGGATGTTATAGTTGATCCGTGCATGCTATGCTATTGTTCTTGCCATGTCTAGCTTGCATTTTGTGTATTCTTGATGGGTGTATGCTTATCTTATCATGACTTGCTTTGTAGTGAGTGCATCGAGCTCGTAAACATGCCTACTTGATATCTGATTTGCATACTCCAGTTTTCACTAAGTCTGTGATCTGATTGTGTTTTTGCCATGTTCACATGCTTGCAATTGTATTTTCTGATCCCTTTTGGCTCAAGGTCACTAAGGGACTTTTGTTAAGCTCTTTGAGTAGCTCCATGCCATGCTTTACTTTGCCATGTTCAGGTCCTGTAGCATATAGTTTTGTTGCTCCAAAGTGTGCTACCTGATCTGAAATTCCAGACAAGTGTTAATCTCACTAAGTCTGAAATCTGTTTGCCAAATGCACTTTTGCCATGCTTGTTTGAACCTGTTAATGGATGGATTGGCCGTAGCTCAGTGTTCATCTTTTGTTAAGCATCATGAATGGATTCCTTCCATGTATTTTGTTGCCATGTTTGAGTGTTGTAGCATTATTATCTTGATGCTTTTAGATGGCTACTTGCTGTAAATCGCAGACCGGTGCCATATTTGAATTGCTCGCCATTCCCAAACCGTAACTCTGATTCCGGTGATCTTTATATCATTTTCAAGCGATTTCATCTCATCTTTCCAGTGGCACACTTGGATTTCCAAGTTGAGTCCAGGTTCATGCATTCCTTGTCCAATCATGCATATGCATCGCATCCCGCATCCCGCATATCATACCATGTTCATGTGTTGGTTGTTTACTATGTTGTGTGCTTCTTTCCGGTGTTTGCTTCTTCGGGTTGGTTCCGGTATCATCACGTTTGTGAGGACCCGTTCGTCTACGCCCGTTTGTCTTCTTCATGGACCCGTTCTTTTTCCTTGCGGGATTTCAGGCAAGATGACCATACCCTCGAAATCACTTCTATCTTTGCTTTGCTAGATGCTCGCTCTTTTGCTATGCCTATGCTGCGATATCTACCACTTGCTTTTCATGCCTCCCATATTGTTGAACCAAGCCCCTAACCCACCTTGTCCTAGCAAACCGTTGATTGGCTATGTTACCGCTTTGCTCAGCCCCTCTTATAGCGTTGTTAGTTGCAGGTGAAGATTGAAGTTTGTTCCTTGTTGGAACATGGAGATCGTTCCTTGTTGGAACATTGTTTACTTGTTGGGATATCACAATATATCTTATTTAATTAATGCATCTATATACTTGGTAAAGGGTGGAAGGCTCGACCTTATGCCTGGTGTTTTGTTCCACTCTTGCCGCCCTAGTTTCCATCATATCGGTGTTATGTTCCCGGATTTTGCGTTCCTTACGCGGTTGGGTTATAATGGGAACCCCTTGATAGTTCGCTTCGAATAAAACTCCTCCAGCAAGGCCCAACCTTGGTTTTACCATTTGCCACCTAGCCTTTTTTCCCTTGTGAGTCACGCATCCCGAGGGTCATCTTTATTTTAACCCCCCC
>NC_041388.1:649897423-649898770 GCF_002162155.2 Triticum dicoccoides | reverse complement strand
TAGAGCCCCTTGCAGCGCCACCTCGGGGAAACTCGAGGGTTGGTTTTAGTTGTACGGATTGCTTATCCGGTGTTGCCCTGAGAACGAGATATGTGCAGCTCCTATCGAGATGTCGGCGCATCGGGTGGTCTTGCTGGACTTGTTTTACCATTGTCGAGGATGTCTTGTAGAACCGGGATACCGAGTCTGATCGGAATGTCTCGGGAGGAGGTCTATTCCTTCGTTGACCGTGAGAGCTTGTCATGGGCTAAGTTGGGACACCCCTGCAGGGATTTGAACTTTCGAAAGCCGTGCCCGCGGTTATGGGTAGATGGGAATTTGTTAACGTCCGGTTGTAGAAAACCTGAAGTTGACCTTAATTAAAATACATCAACCGCGTGTGTAACCGTGATGGTCTCTTTCCGGCGGAGTCCGGGAAGTGAACACGGTGTTGGAGTTATGCTTGGCGTAGGTTGCTATAGGATCACTTCTTGATCATACTTTATCGATCGTGCTTTGCCTTCTCTTCTCGCTCTCATTTGCGTATGTTAGCCACCATATATGCTAGTCGCTTGCTGCAGCTCCACCTCATACCTTTACCTTACCCATAAGCTTAAATAGTCTTGATCACGAGGGTGTGAGATTGCTGAGTCCCTGTGGCTCACAGATACTTCCAAAACCAGCTTGCAGGTGCCGATGAGACCGTGCAAATGACGCAACCAAGATCAGGAGGAGCTCGATGAAGATCTTGTCCTTTGTGTTGCTTCGTTCTAGTTGATCAGTAGTGGAGCCCAGTTGGGGTCGATCGGGGACCTTTGTCGCATTTGGGGTTCTTCTTTATTTTGGTTCCGTAGTCGGACCTTGATTGTATTTGGATGTTGTAATGCTTTATTCATGTATTGTGTGAAGTGGCGATTGTAAGCCAACTATGTATCTCTTTCCCTTATGTATTACATGGGTTGTGTGAAGATTACCTCTCTTGCGACATTGCTTTCAATGCGGTTATGCCTCTAAGTCGTGCTTCGACACGTGGGAGATATAGCCGCATCGAGGGCGTTACAGACGGGACCCTGTCACCTGCACTATATAAAGAGGTGGGGGCCGGCGGCTCGCATCACGAGGTTCGTCGCACAGTCGTACACCCCGCCTAATCCCCTACCGATCTAGGGTTAGTGTAGTGCTGATGGGAAGCTCCGCCACCACTACTCTCTGCCATCACCGGCACCGGCACCATGGCTGGCACCAGGAGCTCCTCGAGCCACAAGGAAAGGTAATACCTATCGCCACTACTGGAATCCCCATGCCCACTGGATCAATAGACTCTATCAATGGTATCAGCCCAGGTTGGCATTGTGGATTTTCGGTAGC
>NC_041388.1:649877095-649897122 GCF_002162155.2 Triticum dicoccoides | reverse complement strand
GCAAAGTGCACCGCCACTCCGGCCGCGCATGTTCCTCTCGATCCCCACACGCATCGGCAAGCCGAGGTGCGGGGACGAAGAACCACCCCACACCGGGGCAAAGGGCACCACCCCCGAGCCATTTGACGGTGGCACATTCACTGTCGAGGTGCTCGCGCACGCCGGCAAAGGGGTCGGCAGGGGCGCCGCCGCAACTCCATCACATCTGGAAATCGCAGTCGCGTGCGAAGGGAAGCAGAGGAGGCTCTGCTCGCGCTGCTCGCGTCTCTGTCTCGCTGGGGCGGTGGTGGATGGAAGAAAGGAAAGGAGAAAGGGAGGGGAAAGGGAAGGCAGCTCGTGCGGGCAGCGACTTCGTCGCTGTTGCCGGTGACAGGCGCAGCGCGGTGACCCGCGGTCGGGTCGAGAGAGAAGAAGAGCGGGGCGCGCGGAGGTAAAATGGAAAGGTGCTCGCGCGGTGGCTGCAAAGACGCCGTCCCTGGCAGCCGACGTAGCCGCTGCGGGTGGCAGAGAAGTGAGCGGCACGCACGGGGGAGAATGGCCTAGGGTTTTCCCCTCGGCAGCGTCGCCAGCTGGTTTTGATCCAGCGAGATGCACGGGCCACCGTTGGATCGCCATGAACGGCAGAGATAGAAAACCTAAGGCACTACGGGTTTTTTGGGCCGAAACCGCTGGCCAGCTGAGCTGCTGGGCCGCCAGAGCCGGCGACCCAGGCCGGCAGCCGCGGGGGACAGGCGAGCAGGCCGTGGGCCGGTTTTCTCACCGCGGGGGACAGGCGGCGCTCGCCAGCTGGCCGTGGGCCAAGAGCAGCAGGCCGCAGAGCGACGCGCTGAGCAGGCTGTGGGCCGCCGGCGTGAAAGAAACGGCTCACACACAGAGTTTTCTCTGATAATTTTACAGAGCAAAGTTTTGATGTTTTTTGTTCAGTTTTTGGGCAAATTTTCACCCAGTTTTTCTATTCAAATTGATCCAACGAAAGTTTTTCTTAGAAAATAAGAAATTGACAGAAAAATTTCTGAAAAGTAAAAAGTTCATGAATTTTACGTTCATGTTTCCGCTGCAAAATAAGAATAAAAGTGCTCTTTTAAAAGTGAGTAGAACTAATGTGAAAGATTAAACTGTTGCTTCTCTAATTCAATTTTGAAGCAACCAGTTAAAATTAATTAGAGAATAAAAGAGTGCAGAATTGTATATTGTAAAGTTTCCGCTGCAAAGTGAAGTTTTATCCTCCAATTAAATTGGAACCAACGGGAAAATTTAATTGGAATAATTATTCTTAGCAATGTTTTTCCCTGTGGGTGAAATCAGATTCAGATAGTTTCCGTTATGACAAAAGAAAGATATTTGTTTTAAAGTTAAAATATGGTATTGTTATTTTCTGACCAATGTTGATGATAACAGTACTATAATTCTATGAGTCTTATGTTCAAAGCTTAAATCTCTGATAAATTTTGTATCAAAGTGATCAATTTTCAGAGAACAAATAAAGATCAAGAAATGCTCTTGAACTAGAGAAAAGTATATTTCTTGTTCTCGCTGCAATAAAGTTGATGATGATGATTATTTCTTAGCAAAGTTGTTTAATAGAGATACTATCATCACATTGTTTATGAGTTATATGCATTACTTCCATTTCTGCCCAACGGTGATATGGAATTAATGTAGAAGGATGATATTTTATTCTAATTCTGCCCAACGGTGATTTAGAATATAAAAGAAATTTTTCATAGTTTAATGTGCATACTTTTTAACCAGACTAACATGGGGTTATTTTTATGCTCATTATTGTTGATTATTGGCTAAGTTTTCTCGGACTAAAAGTTTTTCATACTTTCGTTCGGGAAAGCGAATGGCTGGGTACTTGTGACCCGAAATATGATCAAGAAAGGTCATAACGTGAGGGAGTATGTTCTCTCTAAAGAATGGCTTCAAAAGAAAAGAATTCTTGGATATTAAGACAAGAAAAGAAAAGAGATAGATCATTGAGAGTCTTGGTTGACAAATGTTTTTTGTACTCTCTACGAAGATTTTTCAGTCAACATGATTTGAAATGAAACAAGCAACATGCGTGTTTAATTTGACCAACGTCGGATCAAGCATGTGTGTCAAAGAGCATTAGGATTTATTCCTAAATTTGATGATTGAATAATGCAGTCAAAAGAGTCAATTCTTGCATTTATGTCCCTTACAGGGAATTACCCGCATAGCGGGAGAAGATGATTATGATAAAACCCGCATGGCGGGAAAAGTCTGGGAAAATACCTGTGTAATTAATGGGGTAAAGTTGACATATTATTATATCAAAAAAACTCATATGGCGGGAGAAATTCTGGCAAAGGACTTATCCTGTATGACAGGAGAAAGATATGATGACTCATGTGCTTTTAATGTGTCCCACTCTAGGAGAAAAGTATGGAGTAGCTATTATGCGTTCCTAGTATCGACCGTACACCTTATGTGTAGCGGTCATTAAGCACTCAATAAATCCAAAGAGAATAAAAGTTACAGACGAACCTAAAGATAAGAATGATATGCAAGTGTGACTTGCAAAAGTACTAATGATAAAGAACTCTGTTGAGTTTCTGAAATGGAATGAGGAAAAAGTACTCCCATACTAGTTGAAAGAAAACTTCATTTCGTATGAAGTAATCTGATGAATGAAGTAGATAATCGAAGTTTCCTCAATTCACAAGAGTTATCAATGGTTTTCGAAATTGTGGCAGAAAAGTTCTTGCCACATTTCGAGGGGGAGAAAGATATATGAGATAAATTAAGAATGATGAAACTCCCCTATACTTTAGATAATGTGATGAAGAATGTGATCGTCTGGGGGAGTATGACGGTAATACCCCTAAAGAAAAGAAATAGTTGTATTTCTGGATCTTTTACAGTTCCGAAAGCAGAGTAAGGAATACTAAGACGGTGCTTAAAGTGCCATAAAGAAGAAAGTTTTAACAGAATAAACCCAAATTATAAAGTTTAAAGATACGCCATTTTTAGTGAAGATGGAGTAATCTGGGGGAGCATGTTGTATGACCTATACAACACATGTTGTTAGCTCTATAAAGGATGAATGAGTAAACATGAATCTTGTGATACAGGTCCTGTAAAACCTATTGCCTCTTGGAAATGAAAGACTATAGAATTAGTTTGCCTCTTGCAATGATAGAGCAACAACATCCCCATATGAAACAAGTGCCAGTACCTGAGACACTGATGGTCTCAAGGAATGAGAAAATCAGATACTTCTGATTACTATAAAGTCTATGTTAGTTAAATTCAAATGGAGGTTAATCCCACCTCATTTAAAGCGCTCATTCGAGCTTTGAGAAGTGTCTGCTTATCTAAATGATAAGAGACTATGTGAGATGAAATGAAATTGGTGAATCCCGACGATGTTTGGGACTGATGAGTAATTTCCAATGGAGCCAAAACAGTAGGGTGTAAAGAGTCTACAAGGACAATGTGACTCAAAAGGAAATATGTAAAGGTGTAAAACACGACTTAAATCAAAAGGTTTTTGCACGTTTTGCATTGAATAGATTACAATGAGTGTTGGTAGCACATCATAATCCGAGTTACATCAGATGAAAGATATTATGATCTGAGTTACATCAGATGAAAGTAAAGAACACAGGGGATACTGCCTGAAGAAGTCTTTTATGGACTAAAGCAATCAAATGTTGTTTTGGGTTAAAGAAAATGAGAGGACAATTGTATTCGTGCAAAGTTATAGAATGGGAAATTCATTTCCTAATCCTGTGCATGTGGATGACATCCTACTTGCTAGTGGTGATGTCAACCTACTGCAGGAGGAGAAAAGAAGTTCTTGTCCTCAAAGTTTAAAAGAATGTTCTCGGTAGAGTGTCTCTCGTTATAAGTATCGAGATTCATGAAGAAAAGAATAAAAGGGGGTATTAGGGATGTCGAATGGACATGTTAAGAAAGGTGTCTAAAGTATGCATGCGAGAAAACCTACGCCTGTTCTTATAGTCAAGGGTAATGGAAGTGGAAACTATGGTGTTCCAAAAATTGACGAGAAAAGATTGAAATGGATATGGTACCATATGCTTCAGCTGTTGGAAGCTCAATATATTGCCCTAACATAGTTCACATATCCGGGTTGTTTTGGCAATGTCCAATCCATATATAGATCACTAGAATGGAGTCAAAGATATCGGCCTCATGCTGAAAGAAATAAGTGCTCTCAAAAGATTGTGAGTACGAAGACATGACTTGTGAAATGTATAGCGAAATCCACAATTGTCGCTAACTTTCATACTTGGAGATTTTTGTGTGGAAAAGCTCCAAAGAATGAAACAATTATCATCAATGTGATGCAAAGATATTTTGTAGCTTAATATGAGGCTGAGGGACAGACAAAATGGTTAAGGAGACCTGTACCCGGAGTTGATAATGGTTGACAACAGCGATAACCATTTTAAGTTTTTCGCTCCTATGATAACGAGTCAAGTGTTGATGCCAAACACACTGACACAGTGTTATGCGTTGTAAAGGAGAAAGTCCGGAATTATGTAGAAATGTTTGAAGCATAAAAACAACAGACAAGTGTTTGCAGATCTGCTTATTAAAGGCTTACCGTCCAGTGTGTTCGGAGAACACACAGTCGACATAGGTTTTATGGTATAGTCTAAGTTTTCCGGACAATAAAAAGGCCCAAGGTTAAAGAATTTGTTTCAAAACAGAGAGGTACGTTGTGGCTATCTGATTTTATCGGCAATTGAGCTGTGACAATGAAACATGTTCGATGTGTTGATCTGTTATGAAACGAGTAAAGTAAAAGTATAAGGTTAAATGTAAAAGTTGAGATCAAACGGAAGAATGTTAGGATGATCTCTATCGTGTGGGCCCAACGGCCCACAGGGCCCTTAGATCCTCGCCCTGATCGGGGGCGCTCAACCCACTATGGGTGACGGGCCCCTGTCACCTGCACTATATAAAGAGATGGGGGCCGGCGTCTCGCATCACGAGGTTCGTCGCACAGCCGTACACCCCACCTAATCCCCTACCGAAATAGGGTTAGTGCAGTGCTGATGGGAAGCTCTGCCACCACTACTCTCTGTCATCACCGGCACCGGCACCATGGCCGGCACCAGGAGCTCCTCGAGCCACAAGGAAAGGTAATACCTATCGTCACTACCGGAATCCCCATGCCCACTGGATCAATAGACTATATCATTTACCTCTTTTAAAATGTAGGCTAGTGGAGTAGCAGTAAGCTGTGAAGCTTTTCTTTTCTCTTTTGAAGATGTAAGCTGTGAAGCTAGCAACCGACTATTTTGAAGCACTCTGTAAGTACCGTAATACAACGACATATATTACGGTACAGAGGGAGTAGTACCCAGTATCTACGTGGAAGCCCCGATCATCCACCCAAAAGAATACCATAATGTGGCAGTGCTACAAAATGTAGTGGAAGGGTGAAATTATCAGTGGTATTCACGTTGTTTGACTCCGTTGTTTCGCGCAGAAGCTCGAACCGAGTCGTGGGTCTGTTGCATCCACGAACCTCAGAGTGTCGACGTTTCATCGGTCACTTGGGCCCTGAGAAGCTTCTCTGCATCAAGCTCCGTGGCTAGCCAGCTACAGAACCCGGCTCCAACTGACTGTAAGGTGGCAACTTCAGAAATCTTCAATTCATTTGCCCAGGCTTTCTTGATGGACGACTTCACTTGCATTTTCTTCAGAGGGCCAGAGCAGAGGTTCAGCAAAAACTCCTGGAGAGCAGCGCGTGAGACTTCCGTGCAGGCCCAGGAGAGGAAGTAACCAGAGCAGCTCCAGGAGTAGATCCACCATTAAGAGATGAGCAAACAATGGCGAAGGCCAACGAGCAAACGGGAGCGTCAACAGTTTGTTCTTCGGAGATGTTACCCGCGCCATGAAAATTTAAGTGTCAATGGAGGCAGGGCAAGCACAGGCTCACGGCTGAACAACAACAGTGATATCAACTCTTCCAGGAGAAGGAGGGAGTTCAGGGTTGAGTTGACAGCTACTTCTATCACTTTTAACATCACAAAAACAGAGTCAGACGTACAATACATAAGTAAATTGCAAACTGGGGATAACAGAGGCAGACATATCCAAATGGCTAATTTTATTATTGGAGAACTTAGATGTGAGCAAACACCGATAGCTAGTACCACAATCATGAATCAAGGAGTTTCTGTTTGTCCAGAACAAAGAAGGAAGAACCACCTCCAATGCTCCTAGTTTGCTGAGGAAAGAAATGTAATTGTCACTAATATAGGAAGGCGAGTTGTGTTTTTAATTAGATTTTATATAACTTTCAGAGCTTGCAATTTCATTTACACCTTAACTAAAAGCAATATGGAATCTTACTTAGGCCTGAAAATTCCTCATTATGTATATTTGATTCTTTTAGAAAAGGATTATGTATATTTGACGCAAAGCTGGCCCTTTTGACTAACTGGCTGAATTTGGTCACTTTCAATGCTACATTCCTTGACAGTCAGAAGGGTTGATTTTTATATGGCTGTGCATCTATCATCTTTTCTCCAGTGCCCAGTAAACCATTAAGGCCGCATTCGGCTCTTCTCCACTCCCTCCACTCCGCTCTGGAGCGGACGATCCTCTAAGCTCATTTTTACGGAGCGGCCTAAACTGTGTGTTAAACATGTGCATATATATGTGTGTAACGTTGTGTTGTAAACTGAGTCCTCTTCTATATTATAGGATCCACCAACGCTCATGGCCTGCGTGCCTTGTATCTAGGAGCGTTAGCTCTCTCCCTCTGTGGATATATTCTGTAACTTGTAACTCGATTGTGCAGTGAATACAATTCAATTCTCCAACTTGGTATCAGACACCAGGTGCATCATGGCCACGGACTCCTCCTCTAGCGCCGCCACGAGCTCCGCCACCTCTCCTGGATCTCTCTCTTCCTCCTCGACGGCGCCTGCTACGGCCACCTCGACGGCCTCCTCGCCCCCATTCATCTTCGTCATCTCTCCCTCTCTTCTCAGCGGCTCCTCCCCCACCACCTCGGGCACCCGATTTGCCCCTCTCTTCAACTCCGGCGTCGCTCCCGCCCCGCCGCCCCCCGCCCTGCGCCTTCCTATCTTCCAAGACCACATCACCAACCACATAAAATCCCCCCTTAACCCCGTCGATCACAACTATCACAAATGGAAGACCTTCTTCCTCGTGGTTCTTATCTGCTACGGCGTCTCCTTCCTCATCGAACAGCCGCCGCCACCCAACGCTTCCGCCACCTACCTCAAGCTCGACGCTCATGTCGTTCTGTGGATCTATGCCACCCTCTCGGACACCATGTGTGATCATGTCGTCGGCGCCACCACCACCTTCGCCCTCTGGAACAAGATCTGTGACTATTTTCTCGCCAATCGTGCCGCCCGCTTCATGATTCTCAATCGCCAGTACCACAACCTCAAGCAAGGCGATCTTTCCGTCTCCGAATATGCTCGCCGGATGAAGCTCCTCACCGACGGCCTTGCCGACATCGATCGCGTTGTCACCGAG
Organism: Triticum dicoccoides; assembly: GCF_002162155.2. Taxonomy (NCBI): domain Eukaryota; kingdom Viridiplantae; phylum Streptophyta; class Magnoliopsida; order Poales; family Poaceae; genus Triticum; species Triticum dicoccoides. The sequence goes on along the minus strand of NC_041388.1, from coordinate 649,889,604 downwards.
GTGGATCTCACCACCCAGTTCTCCACGGCCTCGACAAGCGGCTCGACACGATCCGGGTCATGCTTGGCGATCAGTATCTCCCCTTCGACACTGTCCTCTCCCGCGTCGTCCTGGCTGAGGAGTCCCGGGAGCAGCGCGCGGCTGAGGAGAGCGTCTCCGCCTTCGCCATGCCTGGCGGCGGCGCCTCTAGTGCCGGCTCTAGCACCGGGGCCGTGCCCCGACCGATCATGTGGATCGCCCTCCTGCCGACGCGCAGGGCGCTCCCCCACCGCCAACCCCGCACCCTGGTCGTGGGCGTGGCGATCGCGATGGTGGCGATCACGGTGGCCGTGGACGCGGTCGTGGGCGTGGCGACAACAACAGTCATGGCCATCCCTCTCCGCATCCGGCTTCGCCCTTCACCGGCTACTTCACGCCCTACGAGATGGCGTTCCCCTCCCCGCGCTCCGGATGGATCCCACCGAATGTCGCCGGCGTTCTCGGTCCGTGCCCCGGGTCGCATGTGCTGGCTTACCCGCTCCTGCCTGCCCCGGCGCCCCATGCTCCGTTCTATTCGCCTACTCCATCGTCATGGGAACACGTTGCTATGCTCAATGCCGCCTACAGCAACGGTGGATTTCTGGCCGCCCTCGCTCCCGAGTGGTACTTTGACAGTGGTGCTTCCTCCCATGTGACCAGCAATCCAGGTAACCTCTCCAAGTCTAGTTATTCCTTAAAGCATGTTCCATCTAGCATACTTGTCGGCAATGGCCACCACTTACCCGTCACCGCCACTGGTTTTGCCACCCTTCCACCTCATGACTTTCGCCTCACCGACGTTCTTGTCTCTCCCAATGTTGTCACAAGCTTAATTTCCGTTCGTCGTTTTACTAAAGACAATTCTTGTTCCGTTGAATTTTACCCTTGCGGTTTTCTTGTGAAGGATCTTCGCACTCGAAGGGTTCTCATGATCTCCGTTAGCAACGGTGACCTCTATCCATTCCACGGCAATAATCCTGCTCCACCGTCGGCGTTCACCATCTCCACGTCGGATCTGTGGAATCGTCGACTTGGGCACCCCGGAGCTCACTCCATGTATACATTAGCAAACGACTTTCTTAGCTCTTGTAATAAAAGTGCACACACCCCATGTAATGCTTGTCAACTAGGACGCCAAGCACGTCTTCCTTTCTCTTCTTCCTTTAGTAAAACATTTGCACCTTTTGATTTAATACATTGTGACTTGTGGACCTCTCCCGTTGTAAGCTTCTCCAGTTTTCAATATTACCTAGTTGTGCTTGATGATTTCACACACTACTCTTGGACGTTTCTGTTGGGTTTCGTAGTAATTTCAAAAAAATTCCTACGCACACGCAAGATCATGTGATGCATAGCAACGAGAGGGGAGAGTGCTGTCTACGTATCCACGCAGACCGACTGCAGAAGCATTGACACAACGTAGAGGAAGTAGTCGTACGTCTTCACGATCCAACCGATCAAGCACCGAAACTACGACACCTCCGAGTTCGAGCACACGTTCAGCGATGACGATCCCCGGACTCCGATCCAGCAAAGTGTCGGGGAAGAGTTCCGTCAGCACGACGGCGTGGTGACGATCTTGATGTACTACAGTAGCAGGGCTTCGCCTAAACTCCGCTACAGTATTATCGAGGATTATGGTGGCTGGGGGCACCACACACGGCTAAGGAATAGATCACGTGGATCAACTTGTGTGTTCTAGGGTGCCTCTACCTCAGTATATAAAGGACCAAAGGGGGGAGGCTGGCCGGCCACAAGGGGCGCGCCAGGAGAGTCCTACTCCCTCCGGGAGTAGATCCCCCCCCCCAATCCTAGTTGGAATAGGATTCCTCGGGGGGGAAAGAGAGAGAGGGGGCCGGCCACCTCTCCTAGTCCTAATAGGACTAGGGGAGGGGGGAGGCGTGCAGCCCACCTTGGGCTGCCCCTTTCTCCTTTCCACTAAAGCCCACTAAGGCCCATATGGTTCCCGGGGGGTTCCGGTAACCTCCCGGTACTCCGGTAAAATCCCGATTTCACCCGGAACACTTCCGATATCCAAACATAGGCTTCCAATATATCAATCTTTATGTCTCGACCATTTCGAGACTCCTCGTCATGTCCGTGATCACATCCGGGACTCCGAACTAACTTAGGTACATCAAAATTCATAAACTCATAATATAACTGTCATCGTAACCTTAAGCGTGCGGACCCTACGGGTTCGAGAACAATGTAGACATGACCGAGACACGTCTCCGGTCAATAACCAATAGCGAGACCTGGATGCCCATATTGGCTCCTACATATTCTACGAAGATCTTTATCGGTCAGACCGCATAACAACATACGTTGTTCCCTTTGTCATCGGTATGTTACTTTCCCGAGATTCGATCGTCGGTATCCAATACCTAGTTCAATCTCGTAACCGGCAAGTCTCTTTACTCGTTCCGTAATACATCATCTCGCAACTAACTCATTAGCTGCAATGCTTGCAAGGCTTAAGTGATGTGCATTACCGAGAGGGCCCAGAGATACCTCTCCGACAATCGGAGTGACAAATCCTAATGTCGAAATACGCCAACCCAACATGTACCTTTGGAGACACCTGTAGAGCTCCTTTATAATCACTCAGTTATGTTGTGACGTTTGGTAGCACACAAAGTGTTCCTCCGGCAAACGGGAGTTGCATAATCTCATAGTCATAGGAACATGTATAAGTCATGAAGAAAGCAATAGCAACATACTAAACGATCGGGTGCTAAGCTAATGGAATGGGTCATGTCAATCAGATCATTCACCTAATGATGTGATCCCGTTAATCAAATAACAACTCTTTGTCCATGGTTAGGAAACATAACCATCTTTGATTAACGAGCTAGTCAAGTAGAGGCATACTAGTGACACTCTATTTGTCTATGTATTCACATATGTATTATGTTTCCGGTTTATACAATTCTAGCATGAATAATAAACATTTATCATGAAATAAGGAAATAAATAATAACTTTATTATTGCCTCTAGGGCATATTTCCTTCAGTCTCCCACTTGCACTAGAGTCAATAATCTAGATCACATCACCATGTGATTAACATCCATAGTTCACATCATCATGTGATTAACACCCATAGTTCACATCGCCATGTGACCAACACCCAAAGGGTTTACTAGATTCAGTAATCTAGTTCACATCGCTATGTGATTAACACCCAAGGAGTACTAAGGTGTGATCATGTTTTGCTTGTGAGAGAATCTTAGTCAACGGGTCTGCCACATTCAGATCCGCATGTATTTTGCAAATTTCTATGTCAACAATGCTCTGCATGGAGCTACTCTAGCTAATTGCTCCCACTTTCAATATGTATCTAGACCGAGACTTAGAGTCATTTAGATTAGTGTCAAAACTTGCATCGGCGTAACCCTTTACGATGAACCTTTTTTTCACTTCCATAATCGAGAAACATATCCTTATTCCACTAAGGATAATTTTGACCGCTGTCCAGTGATCTACTCCTAGATCACTATCGTACTCCCTTGCCAAACTCAGTGGTAGGGCATACAATAGATCTGGTATACAGCATGGCATACTTTATAGAACCTATGACTGAGGCATAGGGAATGACTTTCATTCTCTTTCTATCTTCTGCCGTGGTCGGGTTTTGAGTCTTACTCAACTTCACACCTTGTAACATAGGCAAGAAACCTTTTCTTTGACCGTTCCATTTTAAACTACTTCAAAATCTTGTCAAGGTATGTACTCATTGAAAAAACTTATCAAGCGTCTTGATCTATCTCTATAGATCTTGATGCTCAATATGTAAGCAGCTTCACCGAGGTCTTTCTTTGAAAAACTTCTTTAAAAACACTCCTTTATACTTTGCAGAATAATTCTACATTATTTCCGATAAACAATATGTCATACACATATACTTATCAGAAATGTTGTAGTGCTCCCACTCACTTTCTTGTAAATACAGGCTTCACCGCAAGTCTGTATAAAACTATATGCTTTGATCAACTTATCAAAGCGTATATTCCAACTCCGAGATGCTTACACCAGTCCATAGATGGATCGCTGGAGTTTGCACATTTTGTTAGCACCTTTAAGATTGACAAAACCTTCTGGTTGTATCATATACAACTCTTCTTTAATAAATCCATTAAGGAATGCAGTTTTGTTTATCCATTTGCCAGATTTCATAAAATGCGGCAATTGCAAACATGATTCGGACAGACTTAAGCATAGATACGAGTGAGAAACTCTCATCGTAGTCAACACCTTGAACTTGTCGAAAACCCTTTTTGCGACAATTCTAGCTTTATAGATAGTAACACTACTATCAGCGTCCGTCTTCCTCTTGAAGATCCATTTATTTTCTATGGCTCGCCGATCATCGGGCAAGTCAACCAAAGTCCATACTTTGTTCTCATACATGGATCCCATCTCAGATTTCATGGCCTCAAGCCATTTTGCGGAATCTGGGCTCATCATCGCTTCCTCATAGTTCGTAGGTTCGTCATGGTCTAGTAACATAACTTCTAGAACAAGATTACCGTACCACTCTGGTATGGATCTCACTCTGGTTTACCTACGAGATTCGGTAGTAACTTGATCTGAAGTTACATGATCATCATCATTAGCTTCCTCACTAATTGGTGTAGGTGTCGCAGAAACAGTTTTCTGTGATGTACTACTTTCCAATAAGGGAGCAGGTACAATTACCTCATCAAGTTCTACTTTCCTCCCACTCACATCTTTCGAGAGAAACTCCTTCTCCAGAAAGTTTCCGAATTTAGCAACAAAAGTCTTGCCTTCGGATCTGTGATAGAAGGTGTATCCAATAGTTTCCTTTGGATATCCTATGAAGACGCACTTCTCCGATTTGAGTTTGAGCTTATCAGGATGAAACTTTTTCATATAAGCATCGCAACCCCAAACTTTAAGAAACGACAGCTTAGGTTTCTTGCCAAACCATAGTTCACACGGTGTCGTCTCAACGGATTTAGATGGTGCCCTATTTAACGTGAATGCAGCTGTCTCTAATGCATAACCCCAAAATGATAGTGGTAGATCGGTAAGAGACATCATAGATTGCACTATATCCAATAAAGTACGGTTATGACGTTCGGACACACCATTATGCTGTGGTGTTCCATGTGGCATGAGTTTGTGAAACTATTCCACATTGTTTTAATTGAAGACCAAACTCGTAACTCAAAATTTGTCTCCGCGATCAGATTGTAGAAACTTTATTTTCTTGTCACGATGATTTTCCACTTCACTCTGAAATTCTTTGAACTTTTCAAATGTTTCAGACTTATGTTTCATCAAGTAGATATACCCATATCTGCTCAAATCATCTGTGAAGTTCAGAAAATAACGATACTTGCCGTGAGCTTTAACACTCATCGGACCACATACATCAGTATGTATTATTTCCAATAAGTCAGTTGCTCGCTCCGGAGAACGGAGTCTTAGTCATCTTGCCCATGAGGCATGGTTCGCAAGCATCAAGTGATTCATAATCAAGTGATTCCAAAATCCCATCAGTATGGAGTTTCTTCATGCGCTTTACACCAATATGACCTAAACGGCAGTGCTACAAATAAGTTGCACTATCATTATTAACTTCGCATCTTTTGGTTTCAATATTATGAATATGTGTATCACTACGATCGAGATCCAATGAACTTGTTTCATTGGGTGTATGACCATCGAAGGTTTTATTCATGTAAACAGAACAACAATTATTCTTTGACTTTAATGAATAACTGTATTGCAATAAACATGACCAAATCATATTCATGCTCAATGTAAAAACCAAATAACACTTATTTAGGTTCAACACTAATCCCGAAAGTATAGGGGAGTGTGCGATGATGATCATATCAATCTTGGAACCACTTCCAACACACATCGTCACTTCACCCTTAACTAGTCTCTGTTTATTCTGCAACTCCCGTTTCGAGTTACTAATCTTAGCAACTGAACTAGTATCAAATACTGAGGGGTTGCTATAAACACTAGTAAAGTACACATCAATAACATGTATATCAAATATACTTATGTTCACTTTGCCATCCTTCTTATCTGCCAATCACTTGGGGTAGTTCCGCTTCCAGTGACCAGTCCCTTTGCAGTAGAAACACTTAGTCTCAGGCTTAGGACCAGACTTGGGCTTCTTCACTTGAGCAGCAACTTGCTTGCCGTTCTTCTTGAAGTTCCCCTTCTTCCCTTTGCCCTTTTATTGAAACTAGTGGTCTTGTCTACCATCAACACTTGATGCTCTTTCTTGATTTCTACCTTCGTCGATTTCAACATCACAAAGAGCTTGGGAATCACTTTAGTCATCCCTTGCATATTATAGTTCATCATGAAGTTCTACTAACTTGGTGATGGTGACTAGAGAATTCTGTCAATCACTATTTTATCTGGAAGATTAACTCCCACTTGATTCAAGCGATTGTAGTACCCAGACAATCTGAGCACATGCTCACTAGTTGAGCGATTCTCCTCCATCTTTTAGCTATAGAACTTGTTGGAGACTTCATATCTCTCAACTCGGGTATTTGCTTGAAATATTAACTTCAATTCCTGGAACATCTCATATGGTCCATGACATTCAAAACGTCTTTGAAGTCCCGATTCTAAGCCGTTAAGCATGGTGCACTAAACTATCAAGTAGTCATCATATTGAGCTAGCCAAACGTTCATAACATCTACATCTGCTCCTGCAATAGGTCTGTCACCTAGCGGTGCATCAAGGACATAATTCTTCTGTGCAGCAATGAGGATAAACCTCAGATCACGGATCCAATCCGCATCATTGCTACTAACATCTTTCAACACAATTTTTCTCTAGGAACATATCAAAATAAACATATGAAAGCAACAACGCAAGCTATTTGATCTACAACATAATTTGCAAAATACTACCAGGACTAAGTTCATGATAAATTTAAGTTCAATTAATCAAATTACTTAAGAACTCCCACTTAGATAGACATCCCTCTAATCCTCTAAGTGATCACGTGATCCAAATCAACTAAACCATAACCGATCATCACGTGAGATGGAGTAGTTTTCAATGGTGAACATCGTTATGTTGATCATATCTACTATATGATTCATGTTCGACCTTTCGGTCTCCGTGTTTCGAGGCCATATCTGCATATGCTAGGCTCGTCAAGTTTAACCTGAGTATTCTGCGTGTGCAAAACTGGCTTGCACCCGTTGTAGATGGACGTAGAGCTTATCACATCCGATCACGTGGTGTCTGGGCACGACGAACTTTGGCAACGGTGCATACTCAGGGAGAACACTTCTTGATAATTTAGTGAGAGATCATCTTATAATGCTACCATCAATCAAAGCAAGATAAGATGCATAAAAGGATAAACATCACATGCAATCAATATAAGTGATATGATATGGCCATCATCATCTTGTGCTTGTGATCTCCATCTTCGAAGCACCGTCATGATCACCATCGTCACCGGCGCGACACCTTGATCTCCATCGCAGCATTGTTGTCGTCTCACCAATCTTATGCTTCCACGACTATCACTATCGCTTAGTAATAAAGTAAAGCATTACATCGCGATTTCATTGCATACAATAAAACGACAACCATAAGGCTCCTGCCAGTTGCCGATAACTCGGTTACAAAACATGATCATCTCATACAATAAAATTCAGCATCATGTCTTGACCATATCACATCACAACATGCCCTGCAAAAACAAGTTAGACGTCCTCTACTTTGTTGTTGCAAGTTTTACGTGGCTGCTACGGGCTTAAGCAAGAACCAATCTCACCTACGCATCAAAACCACAACGATAGTTTGTCAAATAGACTCCGTTTTAACCTTCGCAAGGACCGGGCGTAGCCATACTTGGTTCAACTAAAGTTGGAGAGACAGTCACCCGCAAGCCACCTATGTGCAAAGCACGTCGGGGGAACCGGTCTCGCGTAAGCGTACGCGTAATATTGGTCCGGGTCGTCTCGTCCAACAATGCCGCCAAACCAAAGTATGACATGCTGGTAGGCAGTATGACTTATATCGCCCACAACTCACTTGTGTTCTACTCGTGCATATAACATCAACATAAATAACCTAGGCTCGGATGCCACTGTTGGGTTTCGTAGTAATTTCAAAAAAATTCCTACGCACACGCAAGATCATGTGATGCATAGCAACGAGAGGGGAGAGTGTTGTCTACGTACCCACGCAGACCGACTGCGGAAGCGTTGACACAACATAGAGGAAGTAGTCGTACGTCTTCACGATCCAACCGAGCAAGCACCGAAACTACGGCACCTCCGAGTTCGAGCACACGTTCAGCTCGATGACGATCCCCGGACTCCGATCCAGCAAAGTGTCGGGGAAGAGTTCTGTCAGCACGACGGCGTGGTGACGATCTTGATGTACTACAGCAGCAGGGATTCGCCTAAACTCTGCTACAGTATTATCGAGGATTATGGTGGCTGGGGGCACCGCACACGGCTAAGGAATAGATCACGTGGATCAACTTGTGTGTTCTAGGGTGCCTCTACCTCAGTATATAAAGGACCAAAGGGGGGAGGCTGGCCGGCCACAAGGGGCGCGCCAGGAGAGTCCTACTCCCTCCGGGAGTAGGATCCCCCCCCCCCAATCCTAGTTGGAATAGGATTCCTCGGGGGGGAAAGAGAGAGAGAGGGGGCCGGCCACCTCTCCTAGTCCTAATAGGACTAGGGGAGGGGGGAGGCGTGCAGCCCACCTTGGGCTGCCCCTTTCTCCTTTCCACTAAAGCCCACTAAGGCCCATATGGTTCCCGGGGGGTTCCGGTAACCTCCCGGTACTCCGGTAAAATCCCGATTTCACCCGGAACACTTCCGATATCCAAACATAGGCTTCCAATATATCAATCTTTATGTCTCGACCATTTCGAGACTCCTCATCATGTCCGTGATCACATCCGGGACTCCGAACTAACTTCGGTACATCAAAATGCATAAACTCATAATATAACTGTCATCGTAACCTTAAGCGTGCGGACCCTACGGGTTCGAGAACAATGTAGACATGACCGAGACACGTCTCTGGTCAATAACCAATAGCGGGACCTAGATGCCCATATTGGCTCCTACATATTCTACGAAGATCTTTATCGGTCAGACAGCATAACAACATACGTTGTTCCCTTTGTCATCGGTATGTTACTTGCTCGAGATTCGATCGTCGGTATCCAATACCTAGTTCAATCTCGTAACCGGCAAGTCTCTTTACTCGTTCCGTAATACATCATCTCGCAACTAACTCATTAGCTGCAATGCTTGCAAGGCTTAAGTGATGTGCATTACCGAGAGGGCCCAGAGATACCTCTCCGACAATCGGAGTGACAAATCCTAATCTCAAAATACGCCAACCCAACATGTACCTTTGGAGACACCTGTAGAGCTCCTTTATAATCACTCAGTTACGTTGTGACGTTTGGTAGCACACAAAGTGTTCCTCCGGCAAACGGGAGTTGCATAATCTCATAGTCATAGGAACATGTATAAGTCATGAAGAAAGCAATAGCAACATACTAAACGATCGGGTGCTAAGCTAATGGAATGGGTCATGTAAATCAGATCATTCACCTAATGATGTGATCCCGTTAATCAAATAACAACTCTTTGTCCATGGTTAGGAAACATAACCATCTTTGATTAACGAGCTAGTCAAGTAGAGGCATACTAGTGACACTCTGTTTGTCTATGTATTCACACATGTATTATGTTTCCGGTTAATACAATTCTAGCATCAATAATAAACATTTATCATGAAATAAGGAAATAACTAATAACTTTATTATTGCCTCTAGGGCATATTTCCTTCAGTTTCCCCTACGCAACAAATCGGACATCTCCTCTACCCTACAACGCTTTTTCATGTTCATCCACACCCAATACAATGTCACCATCAAAGCCATGCAATGTGACAATGGTGGGGAGTTCATCAACTCCTCCCTCCACTCTTTCTTCTCTGCCAATGACATCGCCTATAGGTTTTCTTGCCGTCACACCTCTCCCCAAAATGGCAAAGAGGAACGTCTCATTCGCACTACAAATGACGTCGTTCGCTCCCTTCTTATTCAAGCCAACCTTACCCCCCCTTCTGGGTTGAGGCCCTTCACACCGCCACCTACCTCCTAAATCATCGCCCCTCTCGTGCCATCCACGATCACACACCCTACTACCTCCTTCACGGTACCCGTCCTACTTATGATCACCTCCGTGTGTTTGGATGCTTATGCTTCCCCAACACATCTGCCACTATGGCTCATAAACTTTCCCCTCGCTCCACCTGGTGCGTTTTCTTAGGTTATCCTCTCAAACATAAGGGGTACAGGTGCTATGATTTATCCACGCGTCGTGTCATTGTCTCTCGGCATGTTGTTTTTGACGAAACTTCGTTTCCCTACATACCGGCCACTCCACCACCTACACCATCCACCTCCGCACTCGATCCGTTGGCCTCGCCCGGATCCCCACCAGATCTCTCGGATCTGCCGCCCGCGCGTACCTCGTACTGGCCTCCCCAACCACCTAACCCAGCTCCACGCGCCTCTCCCGCATGCAACCAATCACCAGCCGGCCCCACCCCCACTACCAGCCCTGCGGGGCGCACCAACCCGCTCGGATCCCACAGTCCAACCGCATCCTCCTTGACTGCTGCGCCCTCCACCCCACCGTCCAGTCCACCTAGATCCACCTTGCACTCTGCGCCTGTCGCCTGCCCCACCTGCTGCAGATTCCTTCACCCGCGTCGCCAGCCCCACCGCATCCTCCTCGGGATCTGAGGCATGCACGCCCACTACCCATCCGCCACGTCTACCCCGCCATGCACAACCGGCTGAACCCCCACGTAATTCGCATCAAATGACCACTCGAGCAAAGCATGGGTATTGCATGCCCCGACGCCTCTTTCTTGCTGATTCCACTTCCACATCCCTCTTTCCTCTCCCTCCAACGTATAAATCTGCACTAAAAGACCCTAATTGGCGCCAAGCTATGCAAGCTAAGTATCATGCTTTAATCAATAACTCCACTTGGTCTTTGGTGCCTAAGCCTGCAGGTGTCAACATTGTTACGGGGAAGTGGATTTTTCGCCACAAGTTCAACACGGATGGCTCTTTGGCTCGGTATAAAGCTCGGTGGATTGTCCGGGGATTCACTCAACAAGGGGGTGTGGACTACGACGAGACATTCAGTCCAGTCGTCAAACCGGCCACAATTCGTGTCATGCTCAGTCTTGCCACCTCACACTCGTGGCCTGTTCATCAACTGGATGTCAAAAATGCCTTTCTTCATGGTGATCTCAAGGAAACTGTGTACCGCTCTGAATCGGCTGCCTTTATTGATGCATCACACCCGGATCACGTGTGCCTCCTCAACAAGTCCCTCTATGGTTTGAAACAAGCCCCTCGGACGTGGTTCCTTCGATTCAAGTCCTTCTTGTTGTCCATTGGGTTTTGTGCTTCCAAGAGTGACTCCTCCTTGTTCATACGCCATCATGGATCTAGCATTGCCTACCTTCTGGTGTATGTCGATGATATCATACTTACGGCCAACACTCCTGTCACACTACACTCCATCATTGCCTCCCTCAAGCAGGAGTTCTCCATGTCGGACCTTGGTGAGTTACATCACTTTCTTGGCATAAATGTTACTTCCAACTCCTCCGACTTGTTTCTCTGCCAGCAACAATACACACTTGAGATTCTTGACCGTGCCAACATGCTTCATTGCAAACCCGTGTCCACCCCCATCGACACCTCGGCCAAGCTCTCTCTTCACGATGGTCATCTTCTTTCCAACCCTACATACTACTGTAGCTTGGCCGGCGCACTTCAATACCTTACTCTCACCCTCCCGGACATCTCCTATGCCGTCCAACAAGTTTGCCTCTTCATGCATGAGCCGCGTGACACTCATATGCAATTGGTAAAACAGATACTTCGGTACTTACAAGGCACCTCCCACTACGATATTCAAATATACAAATCACCCTCTCGTGACCTGATTGCCTATACTGATGCTGATTGGGCCAGGTGCTCGGACACCCGCAAGCCCACTTCTGGGTTTTGTGTATTCCTTGGCAACAACATCGTCTCTTGGTCTTCCAAGCGCCAACCTACCGTGTCCCGCTCAAGTGCTGAAGCTGAATACCGGGGTGTCGCAAATTGTGTTGCTCAATCTTGCTGGCTTCAACAACTCTTGCATGATCTCAAGTGTCCACCAACAAGAGCAACTGTGGTATACTATGACAATGTCAGTGCAACTTATCTCGCCTCCAACCCAGTTCAACACCAACGGACAAAGCATATCGAGATTGATCTTCATTTTGTCCGGGATCGTGTGGCTCTTGGCGAGGCTCGTGTGCTTCATGTGCCATCCAGCTCACAGTTTGCTGACTTGTTCACCAAAGGACTCCCTTCTCAGGTGTTCCATGAGTTCCGCGCCAGCCTGAACGTCCTTCCCCATGGA
>NC_041388.1:649850489-649876823 GCF_002162155.2 Triticum dicoccoides | reverse complement strand
GTGTGTAATGTTGTGTTGTAAACTGAGTCGTCTCCTACATTGTAGGATCCGCTCATGGCCTGCGTGCCTTGTATCTAGGAGCGTTAGCTCTCTCCCTGCAAGGATATATTCTGTAACTTGTAACTCAGTTGTGTAGTGAATACAATTCAATTATCCAACTCTGAGCTCCACAACTCCACAGAGTCGGAGCGGATGGGATGGATTCCAAACACGGCCTAAGCATAACTTATCAATAAATTATGACCATATATAGTAGAAATAGACCTTTGGCAGCATACATGCATAAACTTTTGCGAGCCTACAAATCGAGAGAGGCACCAAACATAGTGGTGGATGGATTCAATCTCTTTGACCATTCGAAGAGCTACTCCATCACTAGAATACATTGAAAAGATAATTCCTGCTTATGTGTTATATTATCCTTCGGGGCACGAACAGAAAAGCAGCAATAAGGCACACAGAAACACTTTACAATTAATATGGATCAGTTTCCACCATGGGAAGAATGACGTACGCCATGGCAAAGCAACCCATACATGTGAGCGATAGGCGAACAGAACATCAACATCAGAGATTTCTACTAGTATTCAAAGATAAACGTCCGTTAAATGCAAAAGAATCTTGTCCTGTTGAGCTCTCAGAGGAGAAGGCTCATTGGCACCAAATAGTGCATATGTAAGGCAAATCATTACTAAAACAGATGTTCGTTTACACAGAGAGAAATGCAAGAAGAAAAAACATGCACCACTAATCACCCATGAGGAAAGCGAAGCAAGCTCTTGAGTAGCATATTACCAAATAACGCACAAAAGGGCAAATATGTACAAAGAACTAATTTCAGTGTGAAGGCAGATCTTTCATGTTGGAAATATGCCCTAGAGGCAATAATAAAATAGTTATTATTATATTTCTTTGTTCATGATAATTGTCTATTGTCCATGCTATAATTGTGTTATCCGGAAATCGTAATACATGTGTGAATACATAGACCACAACACGTCCCTAGTGAGCCTCTAGTTGACTAGCTCGTTGATCAAAGGATAGTCATGGTTTCCTGACTATGGACATTAGATGTCATTGATAACGGGATCACATCATTAGAAGAATGATGTGATGGACAAGACCCAATCCTAAGCTTAGCTCAAAGATCATGTAGTTCGTTTGCTGTAGCTTTTTTGAATGTCAAGTATCATTTCCTTAGACCATGAGATTGTGCAACTCCCGGATACCGTAGGAGTGCCTTAGGTGTGCCAAACGTCACAACGTAACTGGGTGACTATAAAGGTACATTACAGGTATCTCCGAAAGTGTCTGTTGGGTTGGCACGAATCGAGACTGGGATTTGTCACTCCGTATGACGGAGAGGTATCTCTGGGCCCACTCAGTAATGCATCATCATAATGAGCTCAATGTGATCAAGTGGTTGATCACGGGATCATGCATTACGGTACGAGTAAAGTGACTTGCCAGTAACGAGATTGAACAAGGTATTGGGATACCGACGATCGAGTCTCGGACAAGTAACATACCGATTGACAAAGGGAATTATATACGGATTGATTGAATCCTCGACATCGTGGTTCATCCGATGAGATCATCGTGGAGCATGTGGGAGCCAACATGGGTATCCAGATCCTGCTGTTGGTTATTGACCGGAGAGTCGTCTCAGTCATGTCTGCATGTCTCCCGAACCCGTAGGGTCTACACACTTAAGGTTCGGTGACGCTAGGGTTGTTAGGAAGACTTGTATGTGATTACCGAATGTTGTTCGGAGTCCCGGATGAGATCCCGGACGTCACGAGGAGTTCCAGAATGGTCCGGAGGTAAAGATTTATATATGGAAAGTTGTCATATGGTCGCCGGAAAGTTTCGGGGGCATATCGGTACTGTACCGGGGCCACCGGAGGGGTTCCGGGGGTCCACCGGGAGGGTCCACCTCTTTCGGAGGGCCTTATGGGCTGTATGGAGAAGGGAACCAGCCCAAGTGGGCTGGGGCACCACACCCCCCCCTAGGGCCCATGCGCCTAGGGTTGGTGGAAACCCTAAGGGGGGGTGCCCCCTTGCTTGGGGGCAAGCCCCCCTCCCCTTGGCCGCCGCCCCCCTCTAGATCTCATCTAGAGGGGGCTGGCCCCCTTCCCCTTTCCCCTATAAATAGAGGGGTGAGGGGAGGGCTGCAGACAACATCTAAGGCGCAGCCCCTCCCCTCCCCAACACCTCTCCTCCTCCATAAGAGCTTGGCGAAGCCCTGCCGGAGTACTGCAGCTTCATCACCACCACACCGTCGTGCTGCTGTTGGAGCCCTCTTCCTCAACCTCTCCCTCCTCCTTGCTGGATCAAGGCGCGGGCGACGTCCTCGCTCCGTACGTGTGTTGAACGCGGAGGTGCCGTCCGTTCGGCACTAGGATCTTCGGTGATTTGGATCACGTCGAGTACGACTCCATCAACCCCGTTCTCTTGAACGCTTCCGCTCGTGATCTACAAGGGTATGTAGATGCACTCCTCTCTCCCTCGTTGCTAGATGACTCCATAGATTGATCTTGGTGATGCGTAGAAAATTTTAAAATTCTGCTACGTTCCCCAACATTTCACTGACAAAGAACAAGAGAACCAAGTAATGTAGTTGGATCGATCAACAAACCTATGTAATTTGAGGATGCGCCTCGGGAAAGGTGGCGTTTCATGGCAATCTACCAAAACAATGACAAAGCTGGGCAAATATTGGAGGCACACGAGCCTAGATAACTGCTACTCCCTTCGTTCCAGAAAATACTTGGCGTAGTTTGTTTTAGTTCAAATTTGAACTAAAACTACGATAAGCATTTTGGAACGGAGGGAGTACCTTCTTCATGTAAAAACCATACAAGTACCTCATTGGAATACAATAACCCCTACCTTTTTCATGTAAAATGGCAACAGCATAAGAGTTTCAGCATAATTCTTAATTCAACTCAGAGCAATTTTAACATGCTCCCTCTTACCCCCTCTTTTTCATATGGGAGGTAAGAAGGACCAATGTTAACATTCAATTAAGAGGCTTGGATCTATTTTATACTCTTACCTCTCATGTGAAAAGGGGAGGTAAGAGGGAGCATGTTAAAAAACCCTCTTCAATTAATTGGTTCAAGCCCTAGATACCCAAATCTAGAGGCCTTGTATGAAATTGGAGAAATTCCAAAGGAATTCAGAGGATTGTACCTACCAGGTTCTAACTCCTAGATTCGGAACAGGACCAGATGTCCACAGATCAAACCAACTTCAATGGCTGGATAACATAACTGATTTGCTGCTCAACGGATCAGAACGGCCATTCTAGATAATCAGGATTCAGGTATAAGAGCAGCAAAAAGAGTAATAAGGTAAAGACAAAGCTAACATCCCAAGGAACACCTACTGGTACATATTTATCACAAGTTTTGTGATGTAACATCATGGCATTAACTTGCTAGAGAAATGACATGAACTGCAGCTGCCGACTATGATAACAATCAGGTCTAAGTACCTGGCAGCGCCCAGAAGTCTTCTACAAGAGGAATAGTACTACTAAATATTAACCTTACAACAGTGGTTCATGATAGTAGGTCTTGTCAAAAGGGTCGGATGGCAAAACCGCAGAAGCTAGTCGGACCCCATAAACCGGACGCTCCCCTTCCCTGAGTACGCTCTTGAAAACTTGAAACTTACAAGCTCCGCTGGCCCATTTTGCACAAGTCAGATGCTTCAGTATAGCACGCGCATCAACTCCCGAAGACAACAACCAATCGGACACCACAATAACCATATTCTCCAGCCACCGAGCATTCTCAGCGATGAACTTGAGGAAAGAAGTCACGGAAAATTATCTTCTTCAAGTGCTGCCGGATACACGTAATGGGACCGCCCTCGAGCCAAAACTTGAGACCGACCTTGCCAGTAGACTCCCCGCGAGCCTTTTCGGACTGCAACAAAATTGGATCATAAACATTTAGTCTAGCTAAGCCACACTGTGTACATAGATAGTGGCAATGTAAACTGATCTTTGGATACCTTGATATGGAGCGTCTCGACGTTGGGAAAACATCGGAGGAAGCTATGCACCTTCTTTAGGTCATTGCGGACTTGGAATGTGAGTTCCAAGGCCAAGTTCTGGACACTTGGGACAAGGGTGCTGGTGCTCATCTTAGTCCCAGACTGCAATGCAAATGTGGAAGATGAAGATCATATTTTGGCTGGCATACGTTGTTATTGACAAGACAACTGTATACATATATATGAACTAACTACTGGCTGAAGGTATCCAAATGCAAATGTACAATGTAATGACCTTGATAGGGTGTTGCCAATCTCCAAGGCACGGTCTCCTAGCTCAAGGTACCCAATAGCACACAGGTTGGGTGCATGGCCAATCTTGACCCAACTCCACTGCAAGAGCCTCTCCAGGCGAGGGGCGTCCACCACCAAGATGTCCTCCAAGATGGAATAGCAGAGCTGAACGCACCGCACGTTGTGGCTGGCGAGGCGGAGGCGCACTCCGACCTGAGCCGTGGCCGTGGCCGCGCCCACGCCCCGCCCCGCCGTGGCCGTGGCCACGCCCACGCCTGGGCTCGTCCCCGCCCCCGCCGTCGTGGCCGTGGCTGCGCATGCGAGGAGGCCGGTGGCGGACGCACGTGAGGAGGACGACCGCGGGCGCACACGAGGAGGCCAACGGCGGCTGCGGGCGCACGGGGCACTTTTCACGTGCGTGAGAAGTTCAGCGCGCTGGAGCTCACACGCTAAATATACGGCTTGCGATTCAGTTTCGTCCGGCGCGCTGAACACTTGTTACAGCATGCTCTATTATGCAGCGTCCGCTGGAGTGCTGTTTTCAACTCCGCACACACTAAACTTGTGAATTTTTTAGCACGGCGCTAATATTTGGCGTCTGTTGGAGATGCTCTTAGGGTTGGGGCATGTTCTTCTTGGGTTGGGCCAAATGTTGAAAGCGGACTGGTGAAAGGATCGAGAAGAGGTGTCTAGAGGGGGGTGAATAGACTCTTAGCAAGAAAAATTGCAGTTTTTAATTTCTTTAAGTTGAAGTGGAGTTTTGGCACAGGTTTAAACATTCACAATACATATCAATCAAGCATGACAAGAGTATATGAGCAGCGGAAAGTAAATCATGCAAGTTGCAAGAATGTAAAGGGATGGAATTGGAGTGTGCAAACGCAATTGGAAACACGGAGATTTTTGGTGTGGTTCCGATAGGTGATGCTATCGTACATCCACATTGATGGAGACTTCAACCCATAAAGGGTAACGGTTGCGCGAGTCCACGGAGGGCTCCACCCATGAAGGGTCCACGAAGAAGCAACCTTGTTTATGCCACCATGGCCATCGCCCGCAGGATTTGCCTCACTAGGGTAGATCTTCACGAAGTAGGCGATCTCCTTGCCCGTACAAACTCATTGGTTCAACTCCACAATCTTGACGGAGGCTCCCAAGTGACACCTAACCAATCTAGGAGATACCACTCTCCAAAAGGTAATAGATGGTGTGTTGATGATGAACTACTTACTCTTGTGTTTCAAGTGATAGTCTTCTCAACACTCAACTCTTTCTCATAAAATTTGATTTGGTTGAAAAATGATTTGAGTGAAAAGCAACTTGAGGAAGGCTAGAGATCAAGATTTATGTGGTTGGATTGAAATATCTTGACCTCAACATAAGTGTAGGTGGTTCTCTCTCAGAAAAACTATGTTGTAAGTGTAGGCATATTCTAATGGCTCTCTTTGCGAATGAAGAGTGGGTGGAGGGATATATATAGCCTCCACACAAAATCTAATCGTTACACATAAATCACCAAACTTGGTGGGACTGAATCATATAACTCGGTAGTTCAAAATGTGAACGTTAGGATTTTTGGTGGGACCGACATGATCAACTCGGTGGGATCGATGTGCTAGGGTTGGTAAAGCCTTATCTCGGTTGGACCGATTTGGATAATAAGCAAAACAGAGAGTTGGCCAAGCAAACTCGGTGGGACCGATTTCATATTTCGATGAGACCGAAATTAATGCAATAGGTAACAGAGAGTTTGCAAGCCCATCTCGGTGAGACCAAGATCCCAACGATGAGACCGAATTGATTAGGGTTTTTGACAATGGCTATGTCAAGAGAACTCGGTGGCGCCGGATAGAAAGTTTTGGTGGGGCCGAGTTTGACTTTAGGTTTTGGACATATGTGGATATGAGAAAGTAGTTGAGGGCTTTGGAGCATATCACTAAGCACTTTGAGCAAGCAAGCCATTAAGCAACACCTTATCCCTTCTTAATAGTATTGGCTTTCCTATGGAGTCAATGTGATCTTGGATCACTAAAATGAAAAATGTAGAGTTCTGAGCTTTGAGCTTGAGCCAATCATTTGTCTTCATCATCTTGAAGGGGTCCCACATCCTCTAGTCCATGCCACTCCACTGTTGGACTTATCTGAAATATGCTAGATGAAAGTATTAGTCCAACAAAAGATATGTTGACATTAATTACCAAAATCACTCAGAAAGCACTTGTGCTTTCACCTGATCGCGGGCCGATCATGCAGTGCCCCTTGTATTTCAAATGCATTGACACATTCACAGGATCTCTCCCTTCAAAACTTTGAAGTGGCATGCGATTGCAAACCTGTGATTGAATTGAAGACATTAAGGAAGGCCAACGAGGCGCTCAGTAGTCAAAGAAATTTTGCTTCGTAGAACCAATTTTAAAAGTTGTAGTTTTATTTTTGAGAGTAGAGCATCAAATGTGTATCAATAAAATCTCTGTCATGTCTTTAAACCCTAGATAGTTCTAATAAGCAAATGATTGCATTGCGTGACTTGTAGGCATCCTCGGCTTTTTTTTCACAGTTTTTTTATGGGGGCATCCTTGGCTCTAAATATTCATTTAGTCCTCTAAATAAGAGTTTTTCACATTCTTCTGAATTTCTTTGGAACCTCCATTTTTGATGTAAGGCCTCTAGATTAGGGTACTGAGGATTTGCACGGGGTGCACAAAGATTTCTGACCAAATTGTCACAGATGAAGAAGATGAGAGAGAGAGGAGGAAGCGATACACCTTTTGTGGTGTCACTGATGTATTACTTGAGGCTAAATAGCCTGGGATTACATCAAGGCACACCAGTGTGCGGTTACAATAGGACGTGTAGTGCGCTGGGCATGGTCAATGTGTGGGGTTAGTGCATGAGTTGGACATCCATGCGTGAGAGAGGCGAGATTACAGTCAGCACCCTGCCACAGTCTGAGCATCGGGAGGACGGATGCACATGTTGGACCTGAACTCTTGAAACGTCGCCGTCAGGAGCCTCTTCATCATGACATGAGTGTTGCATGGTAGGGACATGGAGGACACGCAAGTGCAGCAACGCCACCTTCTCGCGGACAAAGTGTATGTCAAGTTCAATATGCTTGATACCGCAGTGGTGCATCGAGTTGGCCGCCATGTAAACCGAGGAGATATTGTTACAATTGGTGACTATGGCGGCTCACAGTGGCACACGGAGCTCACCTAGGAGTTGGCGTAGCCAACAACATTAAGCGGCGGTGTTCACCACGGCGTCGTAATATGTATAAAAAGGATGAATCAAAAAAAATATAGAAAAACCCAGTAAAACCATATGTTGTATGGTTTGCTTTTTTGAGCTAACCGTACATAGTACTTATCTCGCGCAAGCTAAACTAGCGATCAGACATGTTGCTGGAATCCTCCACAAAAATAAAGAAAAAAGATATGCTCCTGGAATAAAACATGTATTAACAAAATGTCGTCGGGCCAGCAGATCTTCCTAGGCGACATGCGAGACCTAAGACGCACCCATCCTAGTTTTTCTATTCCCAAGGAAAAATCGTCAAGCCCAAGAACAACCCAGAGACTTTGTTTATTTGAACTTTTGCTTTTGATTTTGCAGCTTTTTCACTTGAAAAAAAGCCACAAAAGCTCCCTACATAGGGCCTTTTTTCGACTTTTGGCTCACGAATCAACATTGTTATACGATTATATAAGCCAAAAACCAAAGCAAAAAAACACCTATTTAAGAAATTTTGTACTATCTGGATGTAAATTTTATTTCTAGTGTTTTTTGTACTATCTTGACAGTTGATGAATAGATCAAAAAATTTCTCACAAAAAAGAAAAAAAAATTATAGCTCGGTTCAAGGAAAAAGAGTTTTTGTAGCTTTTTTGTCAAAATGGAAAAGCCGCAAAAAGCACGAGAAAAACCCCAACAGGGCTCCCTCTAGGAAGCTACGATCCCACCCCTCAAAAAAGAAAAAGAAAAACTACGATCCCTGTCCCGGCTGAACCGCTGAACTGCAAGTCTAGATAGAGGCGTTCTTGATTCCACGTCTGAAACTTCCCTCGAACCCTAGCGGTAGCGGCGGCAAGCGCACGACGAGCAGTGATGGCGTAGGTCAGGCGGCCGAACGCAGGCCCTAGCTGGGACGCCCGACAGCTGGCGGCGCCGGCCGCGCACAACGCAGGGTAAGGATGGAGCACCACCGGCTGACATGTATGTTTTCTCCTCAGTTCAAAGTATGGCATGTTTTCTCCTCCTTAGTTCAAAGTATGCTTTCGATTTTGCTTGTAAGGTTTTTTGCAACTAAGAATTGACTTCCCTAGCCTCCCGGGTCGCTTCACGCGACTCCGGAGGCGCCGTCGCGGCCACCTCGGAAGCCCTCCCACGGAGCGCCGTTCACCACGCCGCCGCCGGAGGAGGCCGGCCGCCCGGCGGACGGCGGCGGCGGGGCATCTCCGGCCTCTTCTTTTCCTTCTGTTCTTCCCCTTGGCGGTCAACTTCCGATCTGGCCGCTGGCTTTAGGATCTGTCCATGGCTTGCCTCCCGATCTGGCGGCTACCTTGTGATTCTGGCCTTCCGATCTAAATGAAGTCCATGGCCTGGAGTACGGGGCTGGTGCGTGGATGCATCCACACGGCTGCTTAAGATGTGCACGTGCATGGAGATGCTCGGCAGCCGTCCAGGCGGCCGGTTACACATGGTCATGGCTGCCTGGAGTCTTGCTGTGCAGTGGCATGGTCGGGTCTTCACTGCTAGGCGGAGTTCCTGGCTGAGTGCGCCGGCGGCTAATTGTCGCAGTGTGGCAGATCTGCTTTGATTGCGTCACCGGGAATTAGATCCGGTATGGCGGCGGCCTCGCTGCCGATTGCGGTCACCATCAAAAGATTCTGAGAGTTTCATCTCCGTAGATCTGGTGGTTGACTTCGGCGGCGAGATGCAAACTATGGACGAAGTCTTAATGCAAAGGGATGGTTGTGCGGCAGTGGTGGTCACATCACATGTAGCTGCTGGGATTGTAGAAAAGTGGTGGTGACAACATATAAATGACTTTGATGGTGGTGCTACTTGAGCACCCGGTCTTGAGCTCTGGGGTGAAAGCCTAGGTCTGACCCGAGTTGGGTATACCTGGCAATGGCGATGCTTTTACGTCGTTACCTTGTTGAAGGCATTGTTCAGAATGCTCGGATTGATTCTTCAGGATGAAAACCTAGATTGTAGCCTTGGGTGGCTGGATCCGGTGACGGTGGCACTTGAGTGTCGCTCCCTTCTTGAAGGTGTTGCTGTTGAAGAACCTCGTCGTCCGAGTGATGTCATGACATGGTCGGTGCAGATATGGTCATTGTTATAGTTTGTCGATTCAGGATCTGATCGCTTTGGAGTTTTTTTTCCTCGCCTACATGCATAGCTTTGGTCTTATATGACTTTGCTATTTGCAGGCGTGTTTTTGTGTGCGTGCGTTTGGTGTTGGCTGTGTGCATCCTAGCTATGCAGAGGCCGGGTGTGTGCTCATCATGTTTGTATTTTCTTGATGCTTCATTTTGAGTTAATAAAATCCACCCTTTATCGAAAAAGAATCGATGAATTTAAGAGCAACTCCAATGGGGCGACCCAAACGGACGGCGCATTTGTCCGTTTTTTGTCTGTTTGGGTCGGCCGTCCGCCCAGTTTTGTAGTTGGGTCGGCAATGCGCCCAATGCGCCGACCCATTTCATGTCCGCATTCAACTTTTAAATAAAAAAGACCCGCGGCCGATCATGCCAGCGGCCATGTCTCATGCCGGCACCATGCCAGCGCCGGCATACAATGCCGGCTTCAGAAAACACCACAGTTCATGCTGGCGCACTCGCCAGCCGGTCGGCACACATGCCAGCACACAAAAAATGGTGAGACTTGAGTTCGACCACGCCATCGCCGCTCCCGTGGTCATGCCGGCACACCCGCCGGCATACATAAAAGATGGCCCCTCGACGCCATAGATCACTCGTCGTCGAACTTGAGCATGTCGGCCTGCATCTTCTCGAACCACGGCCTCTTTCTTGGCAACAAGGCGTTGAGATCCACCTTCATGATCTCCACGCCGGTCATCATGCTTGCAAGAGCCACTTCTTTCGCCTTTGTCTTGCGTTGGCGACCTCGATCTCTAGCATCTTGGCTTGCTTCTCCACCTCGAGTTCGAACATCTTGGCTTGCTTCTCGGCGTCAAGATCAAGCCTCCTCCTTTGGATCTCCATGAAAGCATCCATTTTGCTCCGCCTTGAAACGCCGGTGCTCCTCCTCTCTTGAGTCCTTCTTATTCATCATGCCGTCCACGCTTGCGATCAAGGCGTTGATGGCCGCTCTCGCTTGTCCTCCTTCTTGGAGTTGGTCTTCCCCCGCGGCCGTGCCGGCTCGCTCTCCCCAACATCCTCTACGGCGCCCTTCCCCCCACGTGCCTTGAGCGCGGCATATTGTGCCTTGAACTTCTCTTCGTCCTTGATGACCCGATAGCAATGGGAGAGGTTGAAGCACTTGCCATTGTGTTGAACCTTGAATGCCTCCAAAGCTTGAAATGCCTACAAAATGTTTCCATGCAAGCATACGAGCAAGTGATATTGATGGCACAAAAGAGGGCGGCTTGCTAGCATACCATGTCTTGCACGCCGATGCCGCTCACGGGGCGGGCCTTGACGCTCTCAAGGGTGGCGCAAAACTTGTTGTACTCTGTTGGACACCTTCCACCGCTTGGAAATGGAGACCCACCCGCGCGTGCTCACAAATTGGTAAGGTGGAAACTTCTTGCGCTCATGAAACTCGCGGTGCACACGAGCCGAAAAGGTCGAATACTTTTGCTCGGCGCCTGTCTTTGGGTCTTGTCCAATGTCTCGCCAACACTCGCGAAGAAGTTTGTCCTCGGCAGCTGTGTACACCTTCGTGCGCTTGCTCTTGCGCTTCGGCTTAGGACCGGCGGTTTGGTTGGCGAGCTCGTCCTCGAACAAAGGCTCCACTTCGATGTCGCACTCGTCCTCTTCCTCTAGCCCATAGTCCTCCGGAAACTCGTGGTCGAGGGGGAAGCCGTCCAGGTCGATGCCGACCTGATCACGCATGAAGGCCGCCTGATCGGGATCATAGCCAGCGGCCGGCGTGAACGGCCCGCGACCGTCCTGGCTTTGCGTCTCCTCGGGATCGTAGCCAACGCCCGGCGCACCACGCTCGAAGATGAGGTGTTGCATGTAGTCCTCGTCGACGGCGGACGGTGTTTCCTTGAACAGGTTACGGGCGTCCGGGAGACCGCCGGCCGGCGTCTGTCGCACGCGTTTCCTCGTGCCGCCGGACGACGAGCCACCGACCACCGGGGTGGCGTTGAGGTCGATGGGCGCGGGCGTGGAAGGCGCGACCACGCTCACGTCGGGTAAGCACTCCCCGGAGAGGCGGGAGGCCTGCGGGTAGACGTGGAAGCTGGGGACCGGGTTGCAAGCCGATGCGCGGGGTGAGTCGGGCATCACCATCCGAGGAAACGCCGACGAGCCGGTGCTGGCCGCGGCGACGGCGGCTTGGACGAGGCTGTGCTGGCTAGTGTTTACACCAAGCATGTAGAGTGCCTCCCTCGTTGTCGCGACGACGCGGGCGTTGGTGAACTCCTGCTGCGCGGCGGCGACGGCGGCCGCCTGCGCAGCGGCCTCATCCCTCGCGTCCGCGGCGTGCCTCCGGCCCTTCCTCTTGGCCGACTCCCTTACCCGCTGTTCGGGCGTCAGCGCCTTCTTGGGCTTGGTCGCCGCGGCGGTCTTGCGCGGGGCACGAGGCTTGCCTTTCCCGGAGGGGGCGACGGCGCCGGACGAGGCGAGGCCGGCGGCGTCGTCGAGGTCAAGGTCAATGGCGTCCTCCATGGCTGGTTGGGGGGCGGGGGCGCGTGCGGGCGGGAGCATTTTTGGGGAAAATGGTGGTGGCTGCCACCGACAGGCGGGCCCAGGAAGAAGAGTAGGCGCGCGCGTTCGTCTTGTGTCCGCGCCGACGCAAATCCGGCTCAAAGTTGGGCGTGGAATGGGTCGCCCGCGGACGAAAAACGGATGCGCGTCAGTTTGGGTCGGCGCGTTGGGCCGCCACTTTTTTCCGCGTCGGCCCAAATGGACGCGGGCGGACGAAATGGATCACTCTATTGGAGTTGCTCTAACTGACTAATTTTTATTAGTTCACTCCAACTAAGAATTGATAAACAATGTTGTGTTTGTGGGGATTTTTATTTGTCAATTGGACCACCTGGTTTGAAATCCTAGCTCGATTGAGACATTTTAATTTCATAGGGGTCATCAATAGGACCGAAACAATTGCGGGCACAACACATCATATACCATCTTCAGCTCATACTAGTGATAGAAAAACTCCAGCTAAATGGGTTGAATGAAATCTTGGAATTAATCTCCGCGGATCATATGCCTATCTCACACTGGCTTCTCCTCGACCTTTCTCAAGATCAATCACCGACAGTGACATATTTTTTAGGACTTGGTGTTCGGAGTACAGAGTGCAGGTTGCTCAAGCCACCTCCTGGAGAAATTTCCATCCCTGAATCCCTCCCAAGTCTTGAAGCAGAAAATTGGCCATTCCTCTCATTGGCTACATGCCAGACGACCGGTTTGCTATTTTTACAATCGAGACTTTGTATCTACATGAACTTTGACCTGGAAAGAAGTTATTGAAACACCTCCTAACTTTTGTGTAAATAGCTTGTTAATTTATGCACCGCAGACTTATAACTTCTGTATACACACCATGATAACTTTGACCATGTGAAAAAAGTTGTTAAAAACATAACAATGGTAATTTGTGTGTAATTAAGATGATAATTTACCATCACAGACATGATAACTTACATACAAACACTGTGGTAAATTACGTACAAGTATACTTTGGCCGCATTACGGACATGAAGGTTTAAATACCTGATATATATTTTTGAACACGATGAACTTTTTTTAGTAGATAAACGATTTGACAACAGAATAAACCTTTTTATATGAATTTAGTAAAATAGAAATATTTTTCCAAACATACTTTAAAAAAATCGGAATGTACATAAAAAGGTTGAAACGATAAAAAACCCAGTAAAACTGTACACTTGCACAAGCTCAGACAATTGTTTCTTTGAGACAAGCACAAGCTCAGACATGTTCCTGGAATAAAACCGACATTTATGTAATGTAGTCTATATGGGCCGGGCCGAACAGATTTCCCTAAGCGAGACCTAAGAGCATCTCCACCCATCTCCTCAGGAAGGCCCCAAGAGCATTTTTTTAGGGCTGGCGGTAAAAAATGTTCCACTCACACCTCCAAAGGCTCGTTTTTCGCCGGATTTGACAAAAGTTAGCCCTGGCACTTGCACCCCAAACCCAGCCTCCCGGGGGCAGCTGGGGACGCCGGCGTCACCTTTTTTTGCCTCTTGTGGCCCACCTGCAGCCACTCTTCCCCTCCATAATCTCTCCCCCCGTTGCTTTCTCCTTGTAGAGCCCCCGTCTTCTCTCTCCCCGTGCCAGCTCCGCCCGCGTCCTGGCCGCCCGACCTGCCATGGCGCCTCCGCACAGTGTCGCCTGGCCTCCCGCGCCGCCCCGCCAGCCCTCTGTGGCCGCGCGCCCTTGTCGGGCCGCCACGCCCGACCTCCCGCGCCTGCCAAACGGGGAGCTCGCGGGCTTGGCGACGCTGCGCTCGAGCGGCTGCTGCTGCTACTTCGCGCTCGTCTCCAAGTGCGGGCCGCGGTGCGATGAGCAGGCGGCATTTCGCGGCCACACGCAGCTGCTGGAGAAGGCCGGCGGGCGCGGCCTCGGACGGGGGCGGCGCGGCGCGGCCAGGCGTGGGCGCAGGCGCGAGCAGCAGCAGGCGCGGCCTCAGACGGGGCAGCGCGGCGCGGCTGACCACAGACCGGCTCAGCGAGCCCGGGTCGCCGAAGAATATCCTCTACTACCACATGATCCCGGAGTACCAGACGGAGGAGAGCATGTACAACGCTGTCCGCCGGTTCGGCAAGGTGCGGTACGACACGCTGCGGCTGCCGCACAAGGTGGTGGCGCGGGAGGCGGATGGCTCCGTCAAGTTCGGGCAGGGCGAGGGGTCCGCCTACCTCTTCGACGCGGACATCTACACGGGCAGGACGACAAGAAGCCGGCCACGCCGGTGTCCGCCCGGGACAGGAAGGCGCCCGCCGTCACCGGCTCCAGGAAGAGCAAGCTCTGGCGAGGCCAGGCGCGGGCGGGTTCAGCACCGTGTACCTGGCGTCGCTCACCTCCTCCCGCCACGGCGCCGTCAAGGTGCAGCGGAGCAGCGAGCGCCTCCACCGCGTCTTCCGCCAGGAGCTCGACGTGCTCATGTCCGTGCGGTCTTCCGTTAGGCCTCCATCGACGCTCGCGCTCCTCCGCTGGCTGGAGGTCGTCGACGCCGCCGTGATCAAGGTGCTTGACGAAATGCCGCTCCGTTTGTGGGAATCCAACGCTGCTCATGGGAAGGCAACGAGTGAAAGTGGTTTGGCCCCCAAGGTCTAAGTCCTCGCCGGCAGCTCCCCAGGAGGCGAAAAAATGGCCTCTGGAGGCAAACGGCTGGAGATGCTCTAAGACTTACCCTAGTTTCTTCTGTTCCCAAGGAGAAATCGTCAAGCCCACGAACGAGAGTGTGGTTTCCTCTAGGAAGCTACGACGAGATCCCTGTCCCGGCTGAACCGCTGAACTGCAAGTCTAGATAGAGGGGTTCCTGATTCCCATCTGAAACTTCCCTGGAACCCTAGCGACGGCAAGCGCACGACGAGCAGTGATGGCGTGAGTCAGCCGGCAGTGGCGCCCGACAGCCGGCGGCGCCCGCCGCGAACAACCTAGGGTGAGGCTGCAGCACCACCGGCCGACATGTATGTTTTCGTCTCTTTGTTAGTTCAAAAGTATGCTTTCGATTTTCCATTAAGTTTTTTTTTTGCAACTAAGAATTGATAAATTGAACTCATCAATTATTATCAGTTCACCCTGGTTTGAAATCCTAGCTACGCCACTGTCGCCATTGAAACAATTGCGGGTACATTACATCATACACCATCCTCAGCTCATACCAGTGACAGAAAAACTCCAGCTTAATGGGTTGAATGAAATCTTGGAATCAATCTACGCGGATCATATATGCCTATCTCACACTGGCTTCTCCTTGACCTTTCTCAACATCAATCACCGCCGGTGACATATTTTTGAGGCCTTGGTGTTCAGAGTACGAGTGCAGGTTGCTCATCCCATCTCCTGGAGAAATCTCCATCCCTGAATCCCTCCAAGTCTTGAAGCAGAAAATTGGCCATTCCCTCTCATTGGCTACATGTCAGACGACCGGTTCGCGTACTCTTGAACCAATGCTCCAAAGAGCGACGGTCTTTCGATCAGGGCGGCAGGCCGGTCAAACTCCTTTGCTAGTCCTGATAACAGTGATTCACAGTTTAGAAAATGCTATTCAGAAAAGAAAAAAAAGCTATTTTTGGTGCCAAGTTTCTGAAACTGTAAACATAGTGTATGCAAACAAGGTTTCAGTTGTATGGTTCCTGAAAGAAAGGGTATGCTAAATTTGAAGTGGTTACCTGCATCAACTACCAGGACTCTGTCGCAGTCCATGACCGTCGGTATCCTGTGCGCAATGCTGATGATGGTACACTCGGCAAAGTCTTCCCGGATAATCCTCTGAATCACAGCATCGGTTTGGGAATCCACCGACGCAGTGGCCTCATCCATGAACAGTATTTTACTGTGTTTCAGCATCACCCGGCCTAGGCAGAGCAGTTGCCGCTGTCCCACGCTCCAGTTCTCGCCGTTGTCAACAACTAGGTAAGCAAACATTCGAAAAAACAAAACAAAAATCATTAAAAATGTTTAAAAAAACATATTTTGGCATGTCAATGCACAAAATCCGGTTAGTCTGTTCATGCTGAACATCATGTAGAATCGAAAGAGTGAGCACTAAACTATAACTAGGGTACCTGATGCGTCAAGCTTTTCAGGTTTTGATGTCACGGCTTCCTTCAGCTGACAACGGTCCAAGGCCTAAAAATGAAACAAGTTTAGATTCTGAAGACAGAATATTTTTGGGGAGACAAAATGAATTAGTACTGTTTGTCAAATACCTGCCAAATTTCAACATCAGAGTACTCCTCGAGCGGGTCGATGTTGCTTCGGATCGTACCTTCAAAGAGCACGGGCTCTTGAGGGATGATGCCGAACCGAGACCTCAGATCATGGAGTCCTAAGGTGCAGATGTCGACACCGTCGATGATGATCTTCCCCTCGGAAGGCTCCACTATTCTGAACAAGGCCTGGATTAGTGTTGATTTCCCACTGCCAGTCCTACCAACAACTCCGATCTTCTCTCCTCCGTGTATGCTTAGTGTGATGCCCTTCAACACTAGTGGAGTGTTATGCCGGTACCTAACCTGCATATATGCAAGTTCTTGTCCAGGTCATGTTTTTTGTTTCAGGATAAGGTAAGTAATTCCTTAATAAAGATTTACCTTGAGATCAATGACTTCGATATCGCCTCTTGTTGGCCAGTTTGCAATAGGTAGACAGTCCTTGATCCTCCATTCTGCCTCACACGGGATGTTTACGAATTGCTTTATCCTCTCGACTGACACCATTTTGTTCTCAATGAAGCAACTCATCCATACGGCCCAGAACAAGACTGAGTTCAGGGATAGACCATACGAGAGCGATAGACCAACAAATTCTGCACCAATACAAGACATTAAAAGCATCAATATAACTGGCCGATAACAGGGTAACATGACTTTTTTCTTCCAAAAAGGAGGTTGAACCCCTGGCCTCTGCATCGAGGAACCTGCAT
This sequence comes from Triticum dicoccoides, assembly GCF_002162155.2. Taxonomy (NCBI): domain Eukaryota; kingdom Viridiplantae; phylum Streptophyta; class Magnoliopsida; order Poales; family Poaceae; genus Triticum; species Triticum dicoccoides. The sequence goes on along the minus strand of NC_041388.1, from coordinate 649,859,699 downwards.
CGAGTGATGCACACGGCCATTGGGTTGCATGACTCATGATTGGTACACTATAACAGTAAAGCTTTTCACATGTTACAGTTACTACTAGAGTGCGTTCACAGTACATAGTTATATAAAGAGTAGGCAAAGGAAGAGCTAGAGAAGAAGCTTAATTACCTGGCTGGATGAAGCTTTTGGGTAGAGTGACCATGAGCAAGGCAGTGAAGCAAAGAACAAAGCTCCCAGCCAGCTCTAGCCGGAAACCGAGCCACTCATTGGCGCCATTGTTGTGGAAGTCCATCCTCAGGCTAGAATTGACCCGGTTGAGGTTCTCCTGGAAGAAGCTGTCGCCCTTCCTGAAGCACCTGATGGTCATGACACCCTGCACCGTTTCCGAGAAGTGGTGGATCACCGGAGCCTTGGTGATGGACTCGAGCCGCGTCAGCTCCCTCGACGTTGCAAGGTAGTAACCCTGCAAATCAAATTGGAACCAACGTTAAGGTGAGGAGGGTTCTTGCATTGCACGTTGGTCTGATCGTTGGCTCTTCTGCATGGTTGAGAAAACAAAAAAACCTACCCGGTACCACAGGTTGAGTATGAGCAGAGGGATGATGGCGATGACAGACGGCCACGCGACCTGGCATGTGACGATCAGCACGCTGATGACGGTGATGTACATGGAGATGCTGAGCCACACGAAGAATGGCAGGAAGAGGTCGACGTTGGTCTGGTCGGACGACGCCCTGCTCAGTATCCTTCCGGACGGGGTGGTGTCGAAGAAGGACATGGGCGCGTGGAGGATGCTGTTGAGGATCTGCTTGAAGAAGGAGTTGGCGGTCTGGAGGCCGATGAATGCCACCAGGAAGGACCGCCCCGACACGAGCACCACCGACGCGACGGCGATGATGGCGTACACCTCGATGAACAGCGCCGGCCGGAACGACGCGGCGTTCTCGGCGTCGGTCTCGTAGGCGAGCCAGTAGTCGCTGGCCAGCACGGACCCCTGCCACGCCACGGACACGGCCACCACCAGCGCCACGCCCCACCACCCCCACGCCTCCGTCATGTACTGCTTGTACACAGCCAGGCTCACGTGCCCGCTCGCGCGCTCCTCCTCCTTGATCAGCCGCGCCGACGCCTTCTCCGCCACCACCCCGTGCGCCTCCCCGCTCGACGACCTTCTGCCACTGCCGCTTCTGGACGGCTGCCGGGAGACGGCCATCGTCTCCCCCTTCTCGTCAGACACTGGCGCCGCGCCCTCCACGAGCTCCATGGAGCTGTCGTGCGCCGCAACGAGCGCCGCGAAGTCAGAGCCGCGCTGGATGAGCTCGTCGTACTTGCCGGATTGCACTATCGTGCCCTCCTTCATCACCTGCATACAAATGAACATCATCAATTGCATCTCGATCCAAAGACCAAAAATGCATGAGCCACTGCTTGAGAATGTGCCGACATGCTTACATATATGATATCAGCGTTGTGCAAGAAATCGACTTGGTGAGTCACAAGTACAACAGTCTTGTTCTTCAGAGCACCTCTAACACATTCCTGCAAGAACCCAATTCATTAAGCAACTACAATTATCAAACCAACCACTCAGTTCAGTCTAGTCTAGATAAGGAGTAGATAGTAAAATGTACCTTGAAGATCTCGCTGCCGGTGTGTGCGTCGACGGCGCTGAAGACGTCGTCGAGGAGGTAGATGTCGCAGTCCTGGTAGACGGCGCGGGCGAGCTGGATGCGCTGCTTCTGGCCGCCGCTGAGGTTGATCCCGCGCTCGCCGATCTCCGTCTGATCGCCGAACTCCATCATCTCCATGTCCTTCTCCAGGCAGCACACCCTGATCACCTCCTTGTACCGCTCCGCGTGCATCGGCTGCCCGAACAGGATGTTCTCCTCGATGGTGCCGTTCTGGATCCAAGCCGTCTGCGCCACGTACGCCGTCGTGCCGCACACCTTGACCTGCAATGCAGAGAGATTCAGAATCATCGATTATTCAGTGTCTGTCAAAGCATCGTTCAGTTGCAGCACACATTACAAACACATTGTGTCTACTCTCCTAAAAGAAAATGATAAGCAGCAGTGGAAGTATGTCTTGGATTCATCGCTGAAAAATGTTGAAAAAAGTCGGAATGAAACAGATTTTATTCAACTTGCATACATGAAACAATCACTAAAAAGTAAACAGCAAGGGCATCTGTCTGAATGCCATACTACTCCAACAGAGTCACAAGTCAGCATCAGAGAAATGCAACATACAGATAATCGTGCAACATCGGAGAAATTTTGTTTCTTTACGCTGCAGTTTGCACATTTGCGTATGAAAACAAGAGACAAAATCAATCTATCTTCTTTCTTTTGCGGGGGTCCAACAAAATCCGTGTGATCTGAGATTTCAGTTTGCCTTTGTCGATAAGTACAAAAACAAGGGTGTGGTTGTCCGTAGGCCTGCCAACTGACCTGACAAGATTGTGAATAGACGGCACTTTTGTTCCTTTGCCGTCGTTTAGATCGATCATGGCAAATCCAATACCAACCCCCACATCGGCGAGGCATTTTTTATGGCAGCCATTGATCTAGAAATGTTCAGTCCTCGTAAAAAAAGCACATTATTTAAGGCTTCTTGCTTGTGGGGGAAATGATGATATCTCTAGCTGTATTCTCGTATGTCGTTTTCATCGCACTAATAAGCTAGCTGGTGGCCGGTACTACAAAAATGGCACATTCATTAAAAAAAAGACACCTTCATCATCAAGACGGAAAAATCATAATGAGTTCCAATCAGGGCAGAGTGATGAGTAATAAACTCATGAGCCATCATACGAGTGACCGGCCGTCTTAAAGGCTGAATGGACCTGTTGTGGTGTCGAGATCCAATCATCCAGTTCCGCCCAACAGACACCATGATGCGTCTCTTTAACTAGACAAGAGAAGATGAAACAATATTTCATGTGGTAGTGGACTGTCAGGCACTAGCCATTTCGTCAGACCATCGGGTTGTCGACTACTACGTGACTGCTTCTGGAAAGTTGATGCCGCCGATGACAAGCTCATACAGCAGCAGCAGTGGCCGCCGCCTCAATCATGCAACCGAAGGCAGATTCACTCTTCTCCCACGTGGTCTATTAAGCATCGCACGCTGCAATCGTAGGTGCCCTCGCCGCAGCGGCGAGTGAGAGAGAAAGCTTCCATCGAGATCGGCAGTAGTAGTACGGAGTACAGTATTATTCATGCATATGCATATGCAGTACCAGCGAGGGGACAGACTTCAACAAGAGCAAGAGCGGCCATGATCGGCAGTAGACGGCGTACAGTATTATTCATGCATATGCATATGCAGTACCAACAGGGCAACATGCGTGACAGCAGACGATGCAACCACTCATGCATTATATTATTATTAACTGCAAGAGATCGACGAATATTAGGAGCACGTCGTACCTTGCCGGAGACCTTGCGCATCTCGCCGAGGATGCAGCCCAGCAGCGACGACTTGCCGGACCCGACCATGCCGACCACGGCGGCCAGCTTGCCGCTGCGGATCTCCAGGTCGATCCCGCGCAGCACCTCCTTCCCAGCCTCCGTCTCCTCGTCGTCCCACGTGAACACCCCGTCCCTAGCCTGCACGGCCACCCCGCCGTCCCGCGACGCCGCCGCCGGCTCCCTCTCCACCGCGCCCTCGTCCAGCTCCGGGCTCGTCATGTACCTGCCACACCACACCACATGCACGATCAATCAATTCTCTTTAAACCCACGAAGAAGTAGACGTGCTCGCGCGCGATCATATATGCAACGTAAAACGTACGAGTCGAGGCGCTGGAGCGAGATCATGGCCTGCGAGGCCTGGATCATGGCCTGGGGGAAGTTGCGCATGGGCTCCTGGAGGATCTTGAAGAGGGAGGTGGCGGTGAAGACGAGGCCGGCGTCGAGGGGCACGCCGACGGCGACGCAGGTGCCGAAGACGAGCGCCGACACCACGGTGGGCGCGCTCCAGAGCACCACGATGTTGCCGGAGATGGAGTACATGAAGCGGGTGAGCCACCCGAACTCGAGGCGCCGGAAGCGGCCGATGCGGGCGTTGAAGTGCTCCTCCCACGCCTGGAACTTGATCACGCGCATGTAGCTCAGCATCTCGTTGGTCGCCTTCATCCGCTTGTCCCGCTCGCCGGAGAGGGAGAACTGGTACCGGTTGTTCCGGCGGGTGCCCAGCAGCACGAACGCCATCACGCCGAACACGCCCACCAGCGCCGACGTCACCGGCGGGCCCAGGTAGATGTACAGCAGGCCAAGCGCCACGCCCACCTGCAGTGCAATTCACGGTGCATCGCCGGTCAGAATCCATTTTGTAAGAACGTGTAAGGTTTCTTCACAAAATAAAGCAATATTGTGGAAAGTTACAAAAAAAATATATTTAAAAGGTCAGAACAATTGAAAAAAAAGTGTAACAAAAATGATTCAGTGCTATAGGCACATGTAAAATTTTGCAAAGAAATAACTACCATGGTGATCGGTGCAAAAAAAGGATCTTTATAAAGGTTGCTATTCAAGGTTTTTGAATTTGTTTTTTTTTTGCTTGGAATTAACCAGATGTCATTTCTTCGCGAAATTTCAAACTTGGCTAAAACACTTGATGGCCTTCACTACAAAAAGTTTTAGATTTTATTTCAGTTTTTGCTGCTTCTTTAGTGAATGTTTTAGAAGATGCGCCTAGACCCAGGTTCCAAAGATCTGCGCCCTTGACAGAGTATATATATTCATCACCTAGGGTGCAGAATAAGTTATTCTTCATCCGAGGTAATCTTACGATCATTTCATAGTAAAATTACGTTTGGAATTCAAATAGTTACATTCCTATTGATTCGCTACGTAAAATTTAGCATGAAAAATAAGAATATAGGTCATAAGACAAGAAAATTTATAGTTTATGTGTATTTTCCACTATGTTTTTACGTTTGTAATTTTAAATAACATGAAATAATTTTTACAATGATTATAAATTTCTTAGGGTCTCTTTTTACGTCGGAAATAAGACAAAACTTACGGAACGTAAAATTATGATGTATTGATGGTAAAATAGATGGGGTGAAGAATAACTATTCCTCACCCAGGGTGACGAATAGCGCGAAGTCAGTAAGTATCGCCAAAACGAGACTTGCGCTAATAAAACGCTACTCCTGCCTACACCAATGCGTCGCCTCACGTGCGCAATATACAATTGAGTGCCTTGATCCGCAAGATTATTCTACTAGCGGTTCCTATCGAGAGGATCGGTCGAAGAAAACACAAAGTGGGGACAGATCCTACTAGACTCATTGCATCTCAACCACTACCGGGCCACGATGAACATGAATTGTAGCTCACACAGAGAAATCAGTACTGTACGTATTAAGTAATGTATGCATGACCGACGACATGGCACCGGGGACTGGTCGCATGTATAGTGATCTAAACCGCTCGTATATTTCTTTACAGAGGGAGTAAGAATTAAGCAATGTAGAATTTTAACGAAGAAATGACATAGGCCATTTACAATGCCGACCATCAGATCGCCCGCGTGTGTCCAAGTCAGAACGTGTTGTGTCATCTAACACGGGTTTGTATCAGCAGTCCGGATGCGCGCTTTCCGCCCTATACATAAAGCCAAAGAGCGAGAGTTGGTGATCACTAAATAATACGCCTACTCCCGCCTGCACCAATGCGTTGGCTCACGTGCACAATAGACAATTCGGGGCCGTGGTCCGCAATCTTCTTCTAGAAGCGGGACCTATGGGTAGAGGATCACTCCAAAGAAAAACAACAAGGGACAGATCCTACTGTGCTCAATGCATCTCAACCACTAGCGGGCACACATCAATTGAAGCTCACACAGAGAAATCAGTACTGTACGTACGTAGTATATTAACTAATGTATGCCAGACGCTGACAGTGCCGATCGAGATGGCCCCGGGGGCGGGTCGCATGTCGTGGCCCAATTAAACCTGCAGGCCCAGCCCAACCGATTTCTGACCCACAGCGGCAGCAAGCCTTGTATAGCACACGGGTAGGTGCATCCGGCTCAAAACAACAAAAAGTATGGCCATAGCCTATACGCATACGCATGGCATGGCGCAGCGCTTACTGACACATGTCCTGGCATACGTATGAAATGGACGATTGAAAGTGAAAGTAAACCAACTGTATGGGATTTTTTTATCAATGAGATCAATTCGGGTAATTAATGGGCTTTCCGCAAAAGAAAAGTAGGTAATGGGCTTGGGAAAAAAAACACCGGAGCACGGATCCCATGAGCGATTTGGACGTGCGACTATAGTGCATAATTTTAGTGCGATGGTCGCTGTCTTGGAGGAAACGCAAGAGAGGCTTCCGTTTACGAAATCATTCGTCGCGATTGACGTCGACGAGTACCTCCATGCGTATCACGGAGGAATTTTCTATGAGGACTCTTGCTCCTCACGGTTACTACTTACTACGTGATGGCTGCTGCCACCGTGACCGGGTCGACTCGACTCGACTCGACCGCAGTAATAAGAGCCAGAGGTGGCCGTCGTCCCTGCGCCGCTCCTTCCATCGCCAGCAACAAAAACGCAATCAATGCGTCTCATCGCCAACGAACGAACAAAACGAACCGTATGGGTATGGCTCGTCTTGACCGGAGGAGATAGGGCCTGTGTGAACCGTATGCCGTGAGGCCGCCAAAGCCAGCGACCAGAGCTACGTTCACTCACGCGACCAAAACAAAAGCGATGTGAATCGTGCCATGTCTTGGCAGGTAGGCGTGGTACAATCATGAATGAGTGACCGTGCCATGCCTGCTGGATGACAAAAACAAGAAGGAAAATTCACCCTTTTCTATCTCACAAGCAACGAAAAATGCCATCGGCGAATCTACCCGACCCGGGTCACGTCAGCCGATCCTTGTTCTCTTGCGTTGACGTCAGTGAATACCTCATCGGCCGCCCGATTCTTCTTTCCAACGTACAGCATGATTGGGGCAGAAACAAAGTTGCGCGAAATTGCCGGTGATCCGCACCAACAATCATGCATGCATGCATGCATGCACCGCAGCCAGTCAATGGAGTCAATGGACGTACTACGTACCTGGAGCGGCATGAGCCAGAGGTAGTGGATCTGGAGCATCATGTCGGAGAGCTGCTGCGCGTCGACGGCCATGTAGTTGACGATCATGCCCAGCCCGTGCTTCTGCCGCGCCGAGCACGACAGCCGGAGGCCCTTGCGGTAGAGCGCCGTGATGAGCGCGCCCCGGATCTGCATCCCCAGCTTCTGGCAGTGGAAGTTGTACTGGTGGCTGCACAGCGCCTCCATCGCCTTGGCCCCCAGCAGCGCCACCACCAGCCGCGCCCCCTCCCACAGCGGCCGCCGCTCCGCCGCCGACGTGAAGCTCACGAAGCTCTGGATCAGCGTCGGCCCCACGTACATCACCGTCAGCCGCAGCAGCGCCAGCCCCGCGTTCAGCAGGAACAGCGGCCAGAAGCACCGGAGCAGCGCGTGCCGCACCGGGTTGTTGTCCTTGCGCGCCCACGAGGACGGCCAGTGCGAGAGGAACAGCGCGTGCATGCGCTCCGGCCGGTGCGCTGGGGCGAGGGTGGGTACGTCTGACAGGTCTAGTGGCGAGCGGTAGCCCCGCTGGATCAGCGGGTTCATCCACGCCCACGACATGCGCGACGGCCATGACGCGCTCGCGTACGGCGTCGTGTTCTTCTCCTTGCTGGCTTCTTCTTCTTCTTCTTCGGACCGATCGTCGTCATCGGCTTGTTCTTTTACGGAGATTCCCGTGGCGCCCAGGACGGCGACGACGGGGAGCGGGAGGGACAAGACGAGCGCCGCGATCGCGAGCGCATCGTCCGGGAGAGCGCCGGCGCCGGACGCGAGGCGCGCGACGGCCGCGCCGGCGAGGAGCGCGGTGAGCGCGGACGCGGCGAGCCAGAAGAGGCGGAGCGTGAGCGGGTGCGCCGCCGCGCGGAACCGCTTCTCGTGACCCACCAGGGCGGCGGCGGCGAGGTGCGCCGCGCACTGCAGCGCCAGGAACGCCGCCTCCTGGGCCTCGCCCGCGCCGCCCCGCATCACGACCGAGAGAACGAAGAGCACGGCGTAGAACCCCGCGAGGACCGCGGAGGCGGCCAGCGCCAGGACGAACCCCGCGCCGACCCGCACCGCCCGGGGCCGCCCCCGGTCGAGCAGCGGCTTTTCGGCGCCGTTGCCGTTAACGGCGCCGTCCCGCCGGCGGGACAGGACCTTACCAACCGCGAGGCAGAGCACGGCGACCAGGAACGCCGCGGCGGCCGCGGACAGCATGAGCCGCTGCGAGCAGGTGGAGACCAAGAGGAAAGCGGCCCATTCAAGGACGCCCGTGGAGGGGAGGTCGCATGTCCTCGTGGTGAGCCACCACGGGGCCGTGGACGCGAGCTCCATGGGCGGATCGGATCAGCGGCGACGCATGCAGATACAGGGACGTACGGGGAGATGGAGAGGGAGAGCAGAGGAGCTCCGCGGCGCGCTGGGGTTCGCCGTCTGGTCCTCGGGAGGAGAGGAGAGTGGAGGGGAGGGGACGAGGCTTCTTTGGTTTTGACGGGCCGCGGCTTATTTTTGGACAGTATTAACGAGCCACGCTCGTCACCTACGACGTGGCGATCGTTCTCCAGCAGAGTGCCAGCGCGAGTAGTTTATTGCCGGAGCGGAGCGCCGTCCGGAGTCCGGAGTGGTGCGAGTATCTTGGTCACCGAGGATTAGGAAGGAAGCGACTCCATCCACTAGCTGGCGTCGTGGCATGGCTGCGAGCCACACTTGGCGCCCGCTGCTGCTGTGGCTGCCCGCCTGGCCGTACGATTGATTCGAGGACCCGGGAGGAGACTTGTTTGGTTTCCACGAGGAGAGGGGAGGACGGACGAGATGGGCACGGCCGCCCGTGGCTAGTAAATAAATTTGGTTATCTTGCCGGGATCCCTGCCAATGTTTTTGTCAGAAGCATCTAATGTGTAAATTATAGAGGCAAATACTACAGTCCCACGGGCACATGCTTGGGCCGTAAATTCAGTGTCCTGACAATGCACGAAATTTTAACTACTAGTATATCATCAGCCTATCTATCTAAAGTAATTACTGCTCGTGCTAGCCTGCCACACACCTTTCGTTCCACGTGAATTGAGCGAATCTCTCAAGAAATTTCCTTTCGTATCAACCACGTGGGTAGTGAATAAATTTGGTTATCTTGCCA
>NC_041388.1:649845753-649849233 GCF_002162155.2 Triticum dicoccoides | reverse complement strand
ATCTAAAGTAATTACTGCTCGTGCTAGCCTGCCACACACACCTTTCGTTCCACGTGAATCGAGCGAATCTCTCGAGAAATTTCCTTTCGTATCAACCACGTGGGTAGTAAATAAATTTGGTTATCTTGCCAGGATCCCTGCCAATGTTTTTGTCAGAAGCATCTAATGTGTAAATTATAGAGGCAAATACTACAGTCCCACGGGCACATGCTTGGGCCGTAAATTCAGTGTCCTGACAATGTACGAAATTCTAACTACTAGTATATCATCAGCCTATCTATCTAAAGTAATTACTGCTCGTGCTAGCCTGCCACACACACCTTTCGTTCCACGTGAATCGAGCGAATCTCTCGAGAAATTTCCTTTCGTATCAACCACGTCCATGCAAATTATTCCCTCCGATCACAAATACAGATGTTTTGGATTATCGACTTGCGGACCGAATTGAGTGAACTAAACCCACTAAAAAGGTGTTTATATACATTTGATTCATAAAAATACTCATATTTGTGAACGAAGAGAGTACATAGGTACGAGTAAAAAAAACAAGTATACATGAAACAGACTTCCACCCATCTTTATATAAGAAATAAATAAAGACACAAACGACCGAATAATAGAAAGTGGTAAGAAAACCCTTAAACAATGGTTCAAAAAAAAAACCCTCAAACAAGCTTGTACATTCTAGCAACATTACTTGACATGCCCAAAAGCAAAAATAAAAAAGCGAGACACGATTCGTCAGAGACGAGGAGTCAACCGCAAGGAGGCTAATCGAGTTGGTGATCCACCACCTGAAAACCATTCAGCATGTCGTCTAGCCGTTGTTTGTCCCGTCGCCTACATACCGGACCGACTTTTATAAATATGCTAAATTTAATACATTGTTATAAAGTCGCTGCAAGAAGATCTTCTCAATATTTTCTACTGTAACTAGCTAATTGCACATGCATTGCAACGGATGTATGCTCTAGTGGTTCAACATCAATCTTTTTTGACATATACCTTGCATCAATTTTGATAACATTTATTTTGATGGGAATATGGGTAGGGGAAGGCAAAAAAGTTTGGAAATGATAAACACCAAACGTTCGGGATTTGACCATGGCGAATCAAATGTTCGATGGCAAGTTTAGTTGACACGCGCGGCAATTTCTTGGTAAAAAATACACTGAGCGGCGTATGCTGCAGAATTTGCGGGCCGACAGATTACATCCACGGCAGAGTTTACGTGAAAAACACGAGCCGTTGCAGTGTCGCCTCTTCGTGTGGTTAGCCGCATGGGATCGGTGCTGGACATCGAATAGACTGACCGGGAGGGGACTCCCACATCAAGATTCTTGCCCACCATGCACCCAAGAGCAGTGGCGGAGCTTGCAGCAAATTCCTGGGCGGGCTGGGTAGGCTAAATTGCATGAAATTGGTTTTTCCCCGGCCCATGGGCCGGCTATAATAGGAGGAGGTGGTGCAAAGCTGGGCGGGCCATGGCCCATGTAGCCTTGCTGAAGCTCCGCCACTGCCCAAGAGGACAAATCAATGAATCACATTATTCTTGGGTGCGTCTTTGCAAGAACTTTTTGGGTGCAGGTGTGCACGGCGTTGGGCAAGCCGGAGTGGACACCCACTATGGAGGACGAATTGCCGGCATAGGTCTCAAATAACACAGTGGTTGGACTGCAGCAAAAGGACGCGCATGCCATCCTTACACTAGGATTGTGGGAGTTGTGGAAGCACCGTAATGTCATTGTGTTTGATATAGAGTCTCCATCTTTAGGGAGGTTGTTCGGTAGGTTTGTGAGTGAGGGCCGGGCTTGCTAGATGACGGGCTTGCTCAAGAGTGACCTAACTTCTTCGGAACGCAAGGGGGGTGGAAAATGCGGGAGGAAAAAACCAAGAAGGTGGAGGCCACACTACCAACTTCCCTTTAAATTTCTCATATGTCCCTCCGAGATAATTGAATAAAATTTAACTTCTAGTACAACATTAGTACCTGACAAAATCTTTGAATCACTCTTGTTTTATAGGTAACTCCATTGACACTTTCTTCAAAACTTTTTGTGCTTAAGCTTCATGCCGAGGTGCACTGATCAGAAGCTCACCCGACTTAACCATCTGAGGTAGGAGATGCAGCCATGCAGGTACTCACCTTCAGACTTAACCAGCAAGTATGCAGAAAACTGCGCAGTTGTGTGCTTCACCCTATAGTCCCGATCTGGAGGCGTAGAGATAGATTTACGTGTCTCACCGTGAGGTAGTGTGAATAAGGCATGCGCCAAACGCCTCATGGTTTCGCAATGCACTTGTTTAATTAGTGTGATCAGTCCTATGGTTTTGCAACCACTTCATTTGTAATATGTAAGAGCATCTCCAATACTTGCCCTATAAAAGAGCACACATACTTTTCTTTTGACATTATGAAGCCAAAAGACATCTCCAACAACTGCGGGAAAACGAAAAATGGAGCAATTTTTTGGGATTGCCCAAAAATTGGGTTGCAAGAAAAGAGCATTGAAACCAGAGAACAAAAATCTTCAGCAGCGACGTTTAATCCAAACGCACATCTCTACAGCCAAAAAGTCGAAATACAAGAACGTGCAAACCCGCAATGCATAAATAAAAAACAATGAATGCAAGAGTAGGAACACGTGGTGGTGGTGGCACGGACACTGCGTTAGGTGTGTGCGGGTTAGCGGAGCTGCTGTCGGCCTTTGCCGGCTGCGTGGAGGTGATGGTCTGCACTGCTACAGGTGATAGCCTTGCCGGTGCCTGTGGGCGTGGTGTTTCTTCTTGGAGGCGTTGTTGTGTTCATGTGCATCTTCTACTTCCGGATCAAGCTCTTCGGGCGAAGCGAGCCGACGGTCGGCCACCTGTCACTGCTAAAATTATACTTAGTCACAAAGTCGGTGCAAGAAGACCCTCTCGATAAGTATATTGTTATTGTAACTAGTTAATTGCACATGCATTACAACGGACGCAGACTCTAGTGGTTCAACACTAATCTTGTCAAACATATACCTTACATCAATTTTGGTACTCCCTCCGTTTTTATTTACTCTGCATATTAGAGTTGACTGAAGTCAAACTTCTTAAAGTTTGACCAAGTTTATAGAAACGAATATAAATTGATATCATAACAAATTTATATGATGTGAAAGTACATTCAATAATGAATCTAATGGTGCTGAATTGTTATTGTATATGTTAATATTTTTGTCTATAAATTTAGTCAAAGTTTACAAAGCTTGACTTTGACCAAAGCTAATATGCGGAGTAAATAAAAACGGAGGGAGTAACATTTAATTTAATGGGAATATGGGTAGGGGAAGGCAAAAAAGTTTTGATTTAGTCGAGATTTTGATAAGATTGATTTGATTGAATTAATGCAGGAGAAGATTTTGAAAAATATCGATTTGATTTAGATTATTGCACGTTAATATGTTTACGTTGATTCTATTTTGTACGACATCGATTGGGGTTACC
>NC_041388.1:649710284-649845358 GCF_002162155.2 Triticum dicoccoides | reverse complement strand
GAGAAAGCGGGAGGAAAAAATCGAGTAGAATGTGGAGACGACGTTATCAACTCCCCTCATATGTCCATCGTCGGAGATAACTGAATAAAAGTTAACACTCTACAACATTATGTCCTCGCCTGAATCTTTTAGGATCTGACAAAATCTTTTAATCACTCTTGTTTCGTAGGTAACTCTGTTGACACTGACTTTTAAAACTCTTTGTGCTTAATCTTTATGCTGAGGTGCACTGATCAGAAGCTCACCGGACTTAACCATCTAAGGTAGGAGATGCAGCCATGCAGGTATTCACCTTCAGACTTAACCAACAGGCATGCAGAAAACTGCGCAGTTGTGTGCTTCACCCTGTAGTCACGGTCTGGAGGCGCAGGGATAGATTTACGCATCTCACCTCAGTGAGGAAGTGTCGTTGTAGTGTACGCGCGTCAGGTCGTTGACAGACAAGTAATGACAATTAATGTAGTGTGAATAAGGCATGCGCCAAACTCCTCATGGTTTTGCAATGCACTTGTTTAATTAGTGTGATCAGTCCTATGGTTTTGCAACCACTTCGTTTGTAATATGTAAGAGCATCTCCAACAATTGCCCTATAAATAGAGCACAAGTACTCTTTCTTTTGACTTTTTGAGGCCAAAAGACATCTCCAACAATTGCGGGAAAACGAAAAATGGAGCAATTTTTTGTGGGGATTGCCCAAAAATTGGGTTGCAAGAAAAGAGCATTGAAACCAGAGAACAAAAATCTTCTGCAGCGATGTTTGATCCAAACACACATCTAAACATCCAAATAGTCAAAACACAAGAACGCGCATACCCGCAATGCATAAATAAAAAGACAACGAATGCATGAGTAGGAACACGTGCTGGTGGTGGTGCGGCCACCGCGTCAGGTGTGTGCGGGTCACGGAGATGCTGTCGGCCTTTGCCGGCTGCATGGAGGTGATGGTCTGCACTGCTACAGGCGATAGCATTGCCGGTGCCTGTGGGCGTGGTGTTTCTTTTTGGAGGTGTTGTTGTGTTCATGTGCATCTTTTACTTCTGGATCAAGCTCTTCGGGCGAAACCCTAGACCCAGCTGGGTCGGGCAACGACATCGTCCCTACGGCGTTTCCTCCTTTGGGGCGTTGCTTTGAAGACTCTTGATCCTTCTTCGTGCCTCCTTTGGGCTGGACATGCACGGTATCATGGTTGGCAGGTGCTCAACCGTGATGTGAGTGGTTGGTGCTGATTCTTGTGTGGCAACGATGGCGGCTTCGGGTGGAGTTGATTTGCAGCTGAGTTTTGATAGTCGGTCTCATCCGGCGTGTTCGAGGGGTTGTCGTGCTTCACTCTGTTTTTTGGAGTCAGAGTTGCTGAGGAGGGCCCTTGCGGCAACGATGACGCGAGGCGGGTGGTTGGTTTTGGTGCAGGCTCAGCGCTTTTTTCCTGCAATGCTCGTTGACAAAGTCAGAGCTGCCTAGTAGCCGGCGTGTGCGGTTGATTGTTTGGCATCGGCCGGCGCAGGCCTTGGCGTTTGCTTGCGGTGAGGGCTACATTGATGGTTGTCGATTGTGGAGTCGGAGTCGCCCTCATGGAGGTGTGATGACGATGACACTAGGTTGCAACCTTGAGGGCGTTCTCTCCTTAGTGACGTGTGTGCGTTCTTGTGTTGGTTGCCAGGTCGCCGTGTGTGTCCTGTGTGGACGTGTTGTAACAGTTTTCGCTTGGTTTTTCATTGATTAACCACGCAATTCTTCTCTTCTTTATTAATAAGATGAGGCAAAGCTTTTGCCTCCGTTTAAAAAAAAAAGTAGAAACACAAGAATGCACTGATTTTGAGATTTAAACCGAACATTTGAAAAGAAAAAGAAAAGGATAAAAGAAGCAATGGTCTCTAGAGCTCTCTAAAAATACAAGCACACTAGTTGCTCTTTGCTCCCAGCATCATTTAGGCACGCACAACGAGCTCCGTAAAACGTCTCGAGCTTCATCCAGCAGCAGAACATGATAAACAAGACCAGAGGATTCAGCCTTCATCGAGACCATTACGACATATATAGCGAATTAAGGTAGCAACAGAACACAGCTTCCGGCAATTAGAAGTTGAGTTTAATTACAGTAGCAAATATAGCATTGTCAGACTAGTCACCAAGAAGTATCAAGGACATCCTCTAATTTCCTCAAAAAGAATAACAGCCTCTTACAATGCAGTCAAGCTGAAATCACGGTTGATCAAGCAAGGGTAGTCATCAGTCAAGCAGAATGTGCGCAGATAATATCAAGTAGGAGTAGGAGGAGTGGTAGTACTAGATTCAGATTCAAATTACCATCTGTTAGATGATTCTTTTTTTTCTTGGGCAGAAGATCATCAGACCATCCAGTGTGGCTCGGGCAGAACTTGGCGGCAAACAGGGAAGGCATGACGGGACGGAAACCTTTGGAAGGCTGGTCTTTGTCTCGCCACTTGGGTGAGAAGCCATCTTTGATCGGACGATGGCTGCAGGACAGGAGAGATTTTGTGCGCATGTTGATGCTGATCACACACTCAATCTCCCTGCATAGCCGAGCCCTTCTCTCCCAATCGAGGTAGTAATCTCCCAGCAAGAGGTAGAGGACACCAACCTCGTCGGCCTTGAGGACTGGGCACTGCGGCATGGCCTGCGGCAGCCTCTCACGCTTGTAGGCCTCCGACTGCCAGAGCAGCGGCAAGGGCAGCTCCATGTCTTCATCTCTCGTCCATGAGTGAAGGTCTGGCGACAGAGTCCAGCTCCGCAGCACAACGTCGGCAGGGGGCGTGTTGTCACGGGGGTTGTCGCCACTGATGGTGACAATGGAGATGAGCTTTATGGAGTCCCCGACAGGGCCCATGGTCCGACGATCCTTGGGGTAACTGCGGGAGAAGTCACGGCCTTGGCACTCCTCGGGAAGATGAATGAAGTCCAGCTCCACGTGGTCAAGGTCTTCGCTGGTAGTGGTACCGGTGGATGGCATGTCACAGACAATGGCGCCAAGCATGAGATCGGCCCAGAAAACCTTCCCTTTGAAAGTGAAGGCCGCGTCTACTTTGTACGCCGGCTGGCGCGGCACCTGGGTATGCGGGCTGAAGCGCGCCTCCTGCTTCGTCCACTTCTTGCCAGCGGCATGGCTCGACCACCGGAAGATGATGCCCGACGACCCCTGCAACACTCTGTCGCGTGTAGCGAAACGGAACCCCAGATTGAACAGATCGTAGGAACCGTCGTCGCGTGGCAGGACGGCAGGTTGCCTCAGGAAGAAGAAGGGCACAGAATCAACTCTCGACGCGAAGTCGTAGCCCTCGAAGGAATCCATGGTGGCGGGGAGCAGCGAGAGCGAGTTCTTGGCTGCGTCGTAGACGAGCCCGTACCACCTGTCGCAGAACCCCAGAGTCATGACGAGGTAGTTCTCCACGACGGAGTCGAGGACGCACCCGATGCCTCGCTCCTGCGTCTCGATCTTGGCGCGCACGGACAAGGTGGGGAGCTCCGGCGGCTCGACGAGGTGCGCGTCGAGCGAGAACTGGTCCAGTATCCAGGACCCTTTCTCGATGTCCCCCCAATCTTTGCTCGCCTTGGCCATGATCTTGTCTTCCTGATGCTTCTCCTCGGCGTCGAAGACCGGGACGTGCTTCCTCAGTACGACCCAGGAAAGCCTCCTCGGTGAAGACATGGCGAAAGATCGCCGGAGATGTGGCTGGGATTGGGAGCCCTCATTGATGGATCGTTTTTAGCGGCCGAGTTTGAGTCTAGAAAAATGTTTTGAGTCATTTAGAAATTATATATCGGAGAATTTAGGAATTCTTTTTACTCCCCAGTCTCATCGCTCTGATAAGGCATCTTGACGTAGAGTTTTGATTCTTCTCTCCTCAAATTTTACTAAAAAAATTTAGGATCACGCGGGTATCTTGAAATCGTTCTGATGGTTTTGTGACGAGAACATTGTTCTTGGTGCCTCTTGTCTTTAGGGGTTGTGGCAGTGTCCCGGGGAGTTGAGCTCCGAGGTGTTGTCGTCACAATTTTATCGTTGCAGTTCTGGAATACCTGAGTTTAGTACGCCGACATCGAAAATCTCTTTTATGCAGTTCGTTGGTGAGATAACCTCGACGCCACCCAGTACTGGGGCGGGAGTTCGGGAGTATCGCCATAACTTGTATAACGGATACTTTTCGAAGGTTGAGGTAGATGGTTTCCGAAGTTTTTCTCGGTTATGTGTTGAAGGATGGATACAGCATGATGTAACGCCCCGGACACACGCGCCGGTGATCTTTACTCCTGGCGGGATGTAGACTAGCCCCACAGATCAATACTAGTCTTTTCTGCGCACTTTGTCCTCACTCATGCGCACCCGGGAGCAACTTCCCGGTCGGTCACCCATCCTGATACTACTCCAAGCTGAGCATGCTTAACTTTGGAGTTCTGTCCGAATGGGCTACCGGAAAAGAAGGAATTCCTTATTTATATGAGTAATCTATCATCCCTAATAAGCCAGGCCATCACATACACCCCCACTCAGAGGAACCGACGTCCTCGTCGGGCCACAGGAACGTTCCCTCTTGGCACATACGTCTGTGCTTCCAGTCCAGTACATGTGTCATGCCGTGTGCCACGACGGGTCACAACTGTCATGAACAACATGACCACGCACCTGTCCGCAACCATCCGTGTAACCGCGAGGGTCGGCTCTGATACCAACTTGTAACGCCCCGGACACACCTGCCGGTGGTCGTTACTCCTGGCGGGATCTAGACTAGCCCCACAGATCAATACTAGTCTTTTCTGCACATTTTGTCCTCACTCATGCGCACCCGGGAGCAACTTCCCGGTCGGTCACCCATCCTGATACTACTCTAAGCTGAGCACGCTTAACTTTGGAGTTCTGTCCGAATGGGCTAGCGAAAAAGAAGAAATTCCTTATTTATATGAGTAGTCTATCATCCCTAATAAGCCAGGCCATCACATAATGGTATCGGAGCCTCCCGAGTCCCGATCCCCGACTCGAAAACCATAAGTTTAGGCTTTAGGCCGTTTGCTGATGCCTGTGGACGGTGGAGATGCGGCCATACCCAAATAACTTTTTTTAGGGGACCATACCAAACAACCAGAAGGAACCCTATTGGGCTTCATTCTGTTGGGCTTCTAGAAGCCTGGGTGGCTTCTGGCTGGCCACGGTTATTGTTCCCTCAAAAAAAGAAAACTAGGGTTATTACAGTCAATAAGTGGGTCTAGGTGAGGGCCTGGTTTGATCTAGTTTTTAGTTGAGCATCAAAATTAGGTGTCTGCCCGAAGAAGTTTGATATCTGCCATTTAAATGTAGTGTGGTGGAACATGCTGATTTTTGTTGCGGTGCTGTTTAATATGATGGTGGTATGTATGCAAACTTTGATGGCAATGGATGCTTGTAGATGTCACTTAATGTACAAGTTGAGTTTATGTCCAGAAACTTTGTGAACTTGCTGTGGTCAAATGGTGTGATGGACGTTAATGAAAATTGGGCGGGAGTGGTGTTTTGTCATGGTTAATCAGCATGACAAGTTTGAGCTTAAATGGATGGATGGAAAATACTCCTTCCTTCACAAAGTGGTTAGGTGGATGCAAATTTGGAAAATTGTGGAGGGAGTTGTGATGGGTTGTTTATGCTCAAAGCTTGTGTGATAGTCATGATATGATGGTATGATGGTGTGCACAAAGTTTCAGCTTCATAGGATGAGGCACAATGTACTTGCTTCACAAACTGACAAATCTAGCAGAAACCCTAAATGGATGCTCTGGTCAAAACTTGGTTTGGTTGTGGGTATTTGTGGATGAAAATGGTGAATATATTTGTAGGAGAAGGCCTACAAATAATTTGGTGATTTTTGGTGCAAGGAAAATTGGTGGTGTAGTCCAATGGTGGTCTCTGGGGTTTAATAACAGAAATGACAATTAGGTTTTTGGAGGCAAAATCCTAATTCCAAGTAGCTAGGCAAGACACTTACTCTCAAATAAATACAAGAGTGCAAATAAAATCAATATTTTAAATAGCGCGCTACAAAATATAGCGAGGCCCTTCTCTAAATGCTACACAAGTTATAGCGCGCTAATAGCGTGCTATATTTCAAAATAGCGTTTGCAAAAAAAATCAAATATATCTAGAAATAAAGTATTTAAGCAACTAAATTTTTCATAGGAGCAAGCAATATATGCATAAGGGCCAAATCCAGCACATAAAAATAGTAAGTCTCAAACATCAACAACCATAGTTTTAAGAGTCTCTAACATCAACAGCCACCGGGGCAGCCACCTGGGCTTGTTTGTTAGGTCTCGTGGGAAAATCTGATAAAAGGAGTGAGAAAGCTAGTGGTCGTGGGTTGGTTTTGGCCTGCTGGGCCTGCTGGGTTGTGCTTATTTCAGTTTTGCATGGTCTGCACGTCGTAACGTTACAACGTTACGACGTTATAGCGTGTGTAGCGCGCTAATTACGCGATTAGCAGCGTAGCGTCCGATTTTGTCAAAACGTAACGTCTCCCTTTCAAATATGCTATAACCGCGTTATAACGGCAAAATAGCGTGCTATTTAAAATATTGAATAAAATTCAAGAACACCAACATAAAAAGACAAAAGCCAAATCTCTAAAAAATAATTTTCCAGAAGTGAAAATCTAGGGTGTTACAATACAAATAGCCATGATGCGCGGGAAGAACTACATATCTGAAGCAGAATATAGCAGCTTTAGTCACAATAGAGACATGGTTGTCATTAGGTGGGGAAGATACAAACCTTACAGTAGAGTAGGAAGAGTGTGGACGGAAGGCAAAAGGTGAACAGAGCTTTCATCGTGATGTTGTGAACGAGCATGCGATAGGAGCCGTTGGATTCGATGTCTACGCCAACGATGAAGCTTGACAGTGAATCGATGAGAACTAGCCCATCCAGTAGCCAGAGACCTCCAAGAGGATGTCGCTGCACCAGCATGGTTGCAATTACGAAAAGTGACTATGATAGAGTCTGTGGTGTGCTGCTGTATCAGGTTATGTGGATGGGAAGATGAAAACCGAGTCCAAAAAAGGCCTAAAAATAATCTTGGGGACATATTAGCGACCGAGGAATGACCACGATCGTCTGAAAGAACTCCAGACCCAAATGAGAACTGAATAGATTATTCGGTGAGGAAGATACGAATCCAACCTGAGAGAATCCGTCACCGAGGAAGAGGAGGGACGCCACTTCGACCTAGGAAACACACTGGTATCACCAAATCTGGTGGCCCGATGAGACGAAACCCCAAAACGCCATATAAGATGAAGATAAACAAACTACTTGTACTACCAGACTAGACAAAAGGGATGGGTGCCTCACCAAACTCTCTGTCGGCAACGGCCAGCGAGGGGACGAAGGAGGAATATTGGGGAGGCTTGGGAGAAGGCGTGCGAAGGGAAATGGAGAGGACCAATTTTGTGTTATTTTTCATCGTGGGTTGTGTTGTGTGAGTATACGCTTTTACCACGGAACTGCTTCACCGTTTTGCCGGCTTCGATGAATATATCTAACTATAATCCCTAATTATAGTAACTTTGCTTCGTTGCCAGGTCGTCTTGCAACCCACGCATGCTTGAGGTTGTAGGCGGCTAGTTTTCAAGAAGAAAACTATCAAATAAGTTGACTCAGCGGTGGCCTTCGAGGGAGCAACTTATGTACTCATTGACGGTTGAGCTAAATCTTTGCCTTCAGCAATTCCCCTAGGTAAACGAATATATACTATTCGGCCTTTCTCAAATATGTTGCTCGCATTCTTCCGTCTTGCATTTGAAGTAAATCTTTGGCTTCAAGTTGGCCTTCAATGGCTACAGTGTGCTCCTGTGAAAGTAATTCTCAAATTTGTTGCTTCGTGTGTGATGTCTTTTGTATTAATTTTTTTTGAGAATCACCGGGGAGAGCTCCCCACCTGAATATATTACTCAAAGGACTGCCGTGGCAGTAAGTACAGAATTACATAGGCACGGTGCAACATGCAGAGAGGTAGGAGCGCCACGAGAAAACGTCCTCCTTGTCTTGTGGAAGCACAAGACGATGAGACCATAGATCCAGAGCAGAAATAAGGTTTCTAAGGGTTATTACAGAGGTTTGATCGACCGTCCTAAATACCATGTCATTACGAGCTGTCCATATCATCCACAGCAAGGCCAAGAGGACCGAAGGCCATGCCGTGCTGGAGAGGTGAGGAGGAGTAGTGACATCCCAAAGGTCTGTGATGTCGTTGAATTGGGGCAGAAGCCCAATTCGTTGCCAGATCCTATTAGCAAGAGGGCGTGTGATGAATAGGTGGCTGGAGTCTTCGGGTAGCCTAGCACACCGGGGGCATATATCTGAGTCGATTATATGCTTGTGTGCAAGGTTGACCCTGGTGTTGAGGCGGTCTTTGAAGAGCATCCAGGCAAAGACTTTGAGCTTTCGAGGAACCTTTGCGCTCCAAATGAGAGGAGCATTGAGATCGTTATCTGGCCGATCCATGAGGGCGCCTTATGCATGCTTGGTGGAGAAGGCAATGCCATGTCATAGGAATCGTTGATCTTCCCCCACCGAAGGCATAAAATCCTACAAAACAGCCACAAGAGACACAAGTTCTTGTTCTGCCGTGAGAGAGAGACGGTTACAGAGGTTAGCTTGGATACCGAAATGCAGAATGTTAGCCACTTTTACTAGCTGTAGAGTGGAGTGTGAGAATAGGTGGGGGAAGGTGATGGCAAGGGGTTGTGGAGTCAACCAAGTATCTAGCCAAAAATAAGTATGTGAGCCACTGTTTGTTAACACAAAAGTGATATTTTGTACAGTAGTGAGTTGCTGTGAAATTGTGTGGTAGAGGAAAGAGGTTTGCGGGGGTGGGGAGACTAGAGTGTTTGAGTGTTGGAGATCAAGCCAATCTAGCCAGGGTGTTTGTGAAGTGGAGAGTGCTTTGGCAGCAAATTTCATAAGAAGGCAGTTATTTTGAACATGTAGGTTTTTTAGCCCAAGACCACCGATTTTTTTTGGGTAAGCATACATTTTTCCAAGAAATAAGACATTGAGCACCTAAGCAAGCATCCTCTCCTGCCCAAAAAAAAAATCCCTTCTCAAAGAGTCCACTGTTTTGATTGTTTTCTTTGGGATGCGGAACACAAACATGAAGTAGGTGAGGATTGAGTCCAGAACTGCAGAGATGAGAATGAGCTGATCACCTTTATCTAAAAGTTTGGCATGCCAACTGGTAAGTAATTTCCTAGTTCGTTCTATTAGAGGGTTGAAGATATTTGTGAGGGGCTTGGTGGGGGCGAGAGGGAGACCGAGGTAAGTTTGCGGGAAGGAGGCGCATGAGCACCCCATGGCGAGGGCGATGTTAGTAGTCCTGGATTCGTCCGTGTGTAGGGTGGTTTTGGAGAAGTTGATGGCGAGGCCTGTGGCGTGTGCAAAGTTGTTTAGGATTTCTTTAAGGGTTGAGGCGGTGGCAGGAGAGGCAGCTACAACGATGAGCGTGTCATCAGCGTATTGGAGGACAGTGGGAGGCAGGTGGGAGAAGATTGGGGTGGTGGAGAGCACGGAGAGAATTCTGGAGGATGAGCTGCTGAAGAAGATCGGCGACGATGAGGAAGAGGTAAGGAGAAACCAGATCACCTTGTCTCTAGCCATTTTTGCATTGATTCCATTTGCCCGGAACTCCGTTCAGGAGAATGGCTGCTTTGCTTGTGTGGAGAATGTTTTGGGTCCAGCGGCGGAAGGTTGAAGAAAACCCACTTAAGGCCAGAATTTTTTCAAGAGCAGGCCAAGCCACAGAGTCGAAAGCCTTTCTGAAGTCCAACTTAAATTCCATAGTGTGTTTTTTACGTGAGTGGCAAGAACTAATGAGATCGGCTGCAAAGACAAAGTTTTCAGCGATGTTTCTGCCAGAAATGAAGCCCTTTTGATTGCCATGAACTAGCAAAGGGATGAACGGCTTAAGTCGAGAAGTGATGACTTATGCAACAGCTTTGATTGGACAGTTTTGCAGAGAGATAGGCCTAAAGGCGTCGGGTATGGTTGGCGCGTCCTTCTTATGGAGGAGGACAATGTGGGCATGGTTTAAGCGTTCGGTGTCTGATGTACCTTGGTGGAAATGAGAAAAGAAAGATAGAACAATATTTTTAACTAGAGGCCAGAAGGATCTATAGAAAGTAGGTCCAAAGCCGTCCGGTCTAGGGCTGGCTTGGGGGTTCATTGTGAAGAAATCAAGCTTAATTTCCTCTTCGGAGAATGACTCATCGAAGACGTGGAGTCCGGGCACCAGTTGTGGGTAGATAGACTTCAGATCAAACGCCAAATTTGTCGGAACTGGAGTGCCAATTAGTGAGACAAAGAAGTCACGAAGGATTTCAGCTTTCTGTGGATGCGCAGAATATTCGGATCCGTCGCGTGTGAGGGTGAAGATTTTATTTTTACATAGATGTTGGGAAGCAGACATGTGGAAAAACTTGGTATTTTCCCCGCCGTGGATGGCGCGTGAAACCTTACCACTCCATCGCCAGTACGTCATTTTCTCCTGTATGGTGCACTTGAGTATGGAGATGATGATTTTACGAGTGAGGGATTCTGGTCAAGAAAGGGGCCTGTTTTCCTCGACGAGGTCTAAGGCGGTGATTGCGGCTTGGCAACGAGCTTCACAGAGGGGGTGGGAATATGAGAACGTGCCCAATTTTTGATATAGATACGAGATTTTTTGAGCGCGGTAACGAGGGAGGCAGCTGCATTGGATGGCAAGGAGGACTTTGCGGCCCAGACTTGTCTAACAATGTCTCTACAGGGTTGGAAGTTGGCCCAGCCAGCCTCAAAATTGAAAAAGTTGGATCGTGGGATGGAGGTGGTGACGTGGATGAGGAGTGGAACGTGATCAGACATGAAACGGGTACGAGAGGAGAGCGATGTGTTAGGGAAAGCATCTTCCCACGCTAGGTTAAAGAAAACGCGATCTAGCCATTCTAAGGTGGGGGTGGCGCGGTTATTTGACCAGGTGAACCTGCGGTCCAGTAGGGGCAATTCGATGAGCACAAGATCATCTAAGCTTTGGTTAAGCGCGTTGGCTTCGGCGGGGCGGAAGGCGGGATTGTTTTTGTCAGAAGGGAAGCGGATAAGGTTAAAGTCACCGGCAATAAGCTAGGAGGTATCATCCGGTAGTGAAATTGATGCGAGCTCGTTTAAAAAAGCTTACTTAAGTGAGCGTGATGAAGGGAGCGTAGATGTTTGTGATGGCAATGTGTTGGGCGCACGCAGTGGATTGTAGGATTAGGGTGGAAGAGAAGGTTAGGTGAGAGTAGGAAACTACTTGGAAAGAGGCAGAGTTGGTGGCAGAGATGGTGCCACCCGCTGATCCGACAACTGGCAAGGAGAAAACTTGGTTAACTTGACGTGGCAGGAAGGATTTTATTTTGATGTCAGGGAGAGATTCGAGTTTTGATTCTTGCAAGAGGGTGATGACCCACAAGTGTAGGGGATCTATCGTATCCTTTTCGATAAGTAAGAGTGTCGAACCCAACGAGGAGCAGAAGGAAATGATAAACGGTTTTCAGCAAGGTATTCTCTGCAAGCATTGAAATTATCGGTAACAGATAGTTTTGTGATAAGGTAATTTGTAACGGGTAACAAGTAATAAAAGTAAATAAGGTGCATCAATATGGCCCAATCCTTTTTGTAGCAAAGGACAAGCCTGCACAAACTCTTATACAAAGGAAAGCGCTCCCGAGGACACATGGGAATTATCGTCAAGCTAGTTTTCATCACGTTCATATGATTCGCGTTCGGTACTTTGATAATTTGATATATGGGTGGACCGGTGCTTGGGCACTGCCCTTACTTGGACAAGCATCCCACTTATTATTAACCCCTATTGCAAGCATCCGCAACTACAACAGAATTATTAAGGTAAACCTAACCATAGCATGAGACATATGGATCCAAATCAGCCCCTTACGAAGCAACGCATAAACTAGGGTTTAAGCTTCTGGCACTCTAGCAACCCATCATCTACTTATTACTTCCCAATGCCTCCCTCTAGGCCCAAACAATGGTGAAGTGTCATGTAGTCGATGTTCACATGACACCACTAGAGGGATGACAACATACATCTCATCAAAATATCGAACGAATACCAAATTCACAGGACTACTTAGGTCTTGTACAATGGGAGGTGCTTAGAAAAATAAACCGAGTTTTTCTGAAGCACCGGTGCCTATTTCTACAGGAGAGATGCTTAATTAAGTGTCTACCCTATACAAATAAGCACCAGTGCTTAAGGAAATCCTGGTTTATTTTTCTAAGCACCTCCCATTGTACAAGGCCTTATAGCAAGACTTCTCCCATGTCCTCAGGAACAAACGTAACTACTCACAAAGCATATTCATGTTCATAATCAGAGGGGTATTAATATGCATAATGGGTTTGAACATATGATCTTCCACCAAGTAAACCAACTAGCATCAACTACAAGGAGTAATCAACACTACTAGCAACCCAGAGGTACCAATCTGATGTTTGGATACAAAGATTGGATACAAGAGATGAACTAGGGTTTGAGATGAGATGGTGCTGGTGAAGATGTTGATGGAGATTGACCCCTTCCAGATGAGAGGATCGTGGGTGATGACGATGGTGATGATTTCCCCCTCCCGGAGGGAAGTTTCCCCAGCAGAACAACTCCACCGAAGCCCTAGATTGGTTCCGCCAAGGTTCCGCCTCGTGGCGGCGGAGTTTCGTCCCGTGAGCTAGCTTATGATTTTTTTCCTCGACGAAAGAATCCATATAGCCAAAGATGGGCATCAGAGGGCCACCAGGGGGCCCACAAGGCAGGGGCGCGCCCCCACCCTCGTGGACAGTGGGTGGCCCCCCTCTGGTACTTCTTTCGCCCAATATTTTTTATATATTCTGAAAATAATTCCCGTGGAGTTTCAGGACTTTTGGAGATGTGCAGAATAGGTCTCTAATATTTGCTACTTTTCCAGCCTAGAATTCCAGTTGCCGGCATTCCCCCTCTTCATGTAAACCTTGTAAAATAAGAGAGAATAGGCATAAGTATTGTGACATAATGTGTAATAACAGCCCATAATGCAATAAATATCGATATAAAAGCATGATGCAAAATGGACGTATCAACTCCCCCAAGCTTAGACCTCGCTTGTCCTCAAGCGAAAGCCGAAATCAAAAAATATGTCCACATGTTTAGAAATTGTGGTGTCGATAAAATAAAATACAGACATGAGGGCATCATGATCATTCTTAGAACAACAACATATATATGTATATTGTCATATGGTCTCTTATGCTAAAGTAATAATTCAGTCACAACTTCAAGTATGAATCATAAACTTCATTAAGAGCTAACAAACTATAATCTCAGTCATTGAAGCAATTGGAATTTATCATAACATCAAAAAGAGTCAATATAAGAGCTTTTCAGCAAGTCCACATACTCAACTATCATTTAGTCTTTCACAATTGCTAACACTCACGCAATATTTATGGGTATGAAGTTTTAGCCGGACACAGAGAAAGATAGGGGCTTATAGTTTTGCCTCCCAACCTTTTACCTCAAGGGTAATGTCAACAATTAATAGTTCATGAAAACTCACATCCAATTAGCTATATATATCAGGATCTTTCCAACACATTGTGCTTGCCAAAGGATAAAATGTAAAAAGGAAAGGTGAAGATCACCTTGACTCTTACATGAAGTATAATACAAGAAGAAAAGATAGGCCCTTCGCAGAGGGAAGCAGAGGCTGTCATGTTCTTTTATGGTTGGATGCACAAAATCTTAATGCGAAAGAACATCACTTTATATTGCCACTTGTGATATGGACCTTTATTATGCAGTCCGTCGCTTTTATTTCTTCCACATCACAAGATCGTATAAAGCTTATTTTCTCCACACTAATAAATCATACATATTTAGAGAGCATTTTTTATTGGTTGCAACGATGACAACTTACTTGAAGGATCTTATTCAATCCATAGGTAGATATGGTGGACTCTCATGGCAAAACTGGGTTTAAGGATATTTGGAAGCACGAGTAGTATCTCTACTTGGTGCAAAGAATTTGGCTAGCATGAGAGGGAAAGGCAAGCTCAACATGTTGGACGATCCATGAAAATATAATTTATCTTAGATGTAAGAAAACATAACCCATTACGTTGTCTTCCTTGTCCAACGTTAACTCTTTAGCATATCATACTTTAATGAGTGCTCACAATCATAAAAGATGTCCAAGATAGTATATTTATATGTGAAAACCTCCCTTTCTTTATTACCTCCTATTAATTGCAACGATGACCAAAACTATGGTTGTCAACTCTCAACAACTTTTATTCATCATACTCTTTATATGTGAAGTCATTACTCTCCATAAGATCCATATGATCTCTTTATTTCTTTTTATTCTTTCTCTTTTATTTTATTCCCTCAAGATCATAGCAAAATAATCAAGCCCTTGACTCAACACTAATCTTTATTATATATAGCTCACGGACTCGATTACATAGAAGGATCATAAAGCAAAACTCACAACTAGATCATACTAAAACATTATTCTACTGGATCAAGATATTACCAAAAGGATCGAACTAAGAAAAATGGTAAAGATAAAAGTGATGGTGATAGATCTGGGCTTGGAGGCGCTCGATTTTCTCGTGAAGCTTGAAGATGGCCTCCCCAATGTTCTTGTCATCCAGCTTGTGGTTGTTGGTGAACTCCATGATCATTATATGATTGGAGTCGAGTCCACGTTCCACCATCTCCTAGCACTTGAAAACTTGTTGCTCCAATGCCTCGAGCCTTGTCTCCATGCTTCTGGTCCTCCTTGGTCCCTCAACATCGCGGATATGCAGCAACCCCTCACGCATCTCAATGGTTTGAGGGTGTTGCAGCACCTTCGCGAGGTAGGGGTTGATGACCTTCTCGAAGAACTTGTCCTTGGGGGCACTTGAAGACGCCATGACGATCAAGATCTGTCAGAAAACAGCTCGAAACAAAGATAGGAGATATTTGCGTGATACGGTGGTCAAAATCTTCGGGAGATTATATAGTGATTTTTTATCGACCAAAAGAAGTATCGTGCATGAAAACGGAGACCGGAGAGAACACAGGGTGCCCACGAGGCAGGGGGCGCGCCCAGGGGGTAGGGCGCGCCCTCCACCCTCGTGGAAGCCTCGTGTCCTTCCCGGACTGCTTCTTATTTTCCTATTTTCTTAAATATTCCAAAACATAGAAAAATTGACATTAGAACTGTTTGGAGTCGGTTTACTTACCGTACCACGTACCTATTCCTTTTCGAAGTCTAAAGCGTTCTGGAAAGTGTCATTTATGTATTCCTCCGGGGTTACGGTTTCAATAACATTAGTTTCAACATTTATGGGGTTACCTGAGATATAATGTTTGATTCTTTGACCGTTCACCACCCTTGGATTTGTGCCTTCGAAGTTGTTGATTTTTATGGCACCGGAACGATAGACCTCCTCGATGATGTAAGGACCTTCCCATTTAGAGAGAAGTTTGCCTGCAAAAAATCATAAACGAGAGTTGTATAATAATACATAATCACCTACATTAAACTCATGCTTTTGTATCCTTTTATCATGCCATCTTTTAACTGTTTCTTTAAACAGTTTGGCATTTTCATAGGCCTGGGTTCTCCATTCATCAAGTGAGCTAATGTCAAAAAGCCTCTTCTCACCGGCAAGTTTGAAGTCATAGTTGAGCTCTTTAATAGCCCAACATGCCTTATGTTCTAATTCAAGAGGTAAGTGACATGCTTTACCATAAACCATTTTATATGGAGACATACCCATAGGATTTTTATATGCAGTTCTATAAGCCCATAATGCATCATCAAGTTTCTTGGACCAATTCTTTCTAGATCTGTTGACAGTCGTTTGCAAAATTAATTTAAGCTCTCTATTGCTCAGTTCTACTTGACCACTAGATTGTGGATGATATGGATATGCAATTCTATGATTAACATCATAGTTAGCAAGCATTTTACGGAAAGCACCATGAATAAAATGTGAACCACCATCAGTCATTAGGTATCTAGGGACTCCAAACCTCGGAAAAATAACTTCTTTAAGCATCTTAATAGAGGTGTTATGATCAACACTACTAGTTGGAATAGCTTCTACCCACTTAGTAATGTAATCAACAGCAACTAAAATATGTGTATACCCATTAGAGGAGGGAAACGGTCCCATATAATCAAAGCCCCAAACATCAAATGGTTCAATAACAAGTGAATATTTCATAGGCATTTCTTGACGTCTACTAATATTACCAATTCTTTGACATTCATCACAAGACAAGACAAACTTATGGACATCCTTGAAGAGAGTAGGCCAATAAAAACCGGATTGCAATACCTTATGTGCAGTTCTGTCTCCAGCATGGTGTCCTCCATAAGCTTCGGAGTGACACTTGCGTAGGATCTGTTCCTGTTCATGCTCAGGTACACAATGTCTAATAACACCATCTACTCCTTCTTTATAAAGATGTGGGTCATCCCAGAAGTAATGTCTTAAATCATAGAAGAACTTTTTCATTTGCTGGTATGTGAAACTAGGTGGTATAAATTTAGCAACAATGTAATTAGCATAATCAGCATACCATAGAGCAGTACGAGAAACATTTATGACAGCTAATTGTTCATCGGGAAAGCTATCATCAATAGGTAGTGGGTCATCAAGAACATTTTCTAACCTAGACAAGTTGTCTGCAACGGGGTTCTCAGCTCCCTTTCTATCGATAATATGCAAATAAAATTCTTGAAGCAAGAGAGCCCATCTAATAAGTCTAGGTTTAGCATCTTTCTTTTCCATAAGATATTTAATAGCGGCATGATCAGTGTGAACAGTTACTTTAGAATCAACAATATAAGGTCTGAACTTATCACAAGCAAATACAACCGCTAAAAATTCTTTTTCAGTAGTAGCATGATTTCTTTGGGCACTGTCTAGAGTTTTACTAGCATATTGAATAACATTTAATTTCTTATCAACTCTTTGTCCTAGAACAGCCCCTACAGCATAATCACTAGCATCACACATAACTTCAAAGGGTAAATTCCAATCAGGAGGTTGAACAATAGGTGCAGAAACCAAAGCTTTCTTAAGTATTTCAAAAGCTTCTACACAATCATCATCAAAGACAAAAGGGACATCTTTTTGTAAGAGATTAGTCGGAGGCCGAGAAATTTTAGAGAAGTCCTTAATGAACCTCCTATAAAAACCGGCATGACCAAGGAAACTTCTTATACCTTTGATGTCTTTAGGACATGTCATCTTTTCAATAGCATCAACTTTAGCTTTATCAACTTCAATACCTCTTTTAGAATTTTTATGCCCAAGACAATACCTTCATTAACCGTAAAGTGGCACTTCTCCCAATTCAAGACAAGATTAGTTTCTTCACATCTCTGCAAAACTCGATCAAGGTTGCTTAAGCAATCATCAGAAGAAGTCCCATAAACAGAGAAATCATCCATGAATACCTTAACAATATTTTCGCAAAAGTCAGAGAATATAGCAGTCATACATCTTTGAAGGTAGCAGGTGCATTACATAAACCAAAAGGCATACATCTATAAGCAAAGGTACAGAAAGGGAAAGTAAAAGTTGTCTTTTCTTGATCCTCTTTTGACACAGGTATTTGAGAGAAACCAGAATAACCATCTAGAAAGCAAAAATGTGTATGCTTGGATAATCTTTCTAGCATTTGATCAATAAAAGGTAAAGGGTAGATCCTTTTTAGTAGCTTTATTTAATATGCGGAAATAAATTACCATTCTATAACCTGTAACAATTCTTTGTGGGATCAATTCATCTTTATCATTAGGAACAACAGTAATACCTCCCTTCTTAGGGACACAATGGACAGGACTTACCCATTGACTATCAGCAACGGGATAAATTATACCTGCCTCTAGAAGCTTTAGTATTTCTTTTCTTACCACTTCTTTCATCTTAGGATTTAACCGTCATGGGTGATCAACAACTGGTTTAGCGTCTTTCTACAATTTTATTTTGTGCTAGCATAGAGTGGGACTAATGCCCTTAAGATCATCAAGAGTATATCCAATAGCAGCACGATGCTTCTTCAGAGTTTTCAATAATTTCTTTTCTTCATGCTCTGAAATGTTAGCACTAATAATAATAGGACATATCTCTTTCTCATCAAGATAAGCATATTTCAGAGTATCAGGCAAAGGCTTAAGCTCAAACACGGGATCACCCTTGGGTGGAGGAGGATCCCCTAGGATTTCAACAGGCAAGTTGTGTTTCAAAATAGGTCCCTGTTTAAAGAATACTTCATCCATTTCCCTTCTTTCATTCATAAACATATCATTTTCATGGTCTAGCAAATATTGTTCTAAAGGATCACTAGGAGGCACGACAATAAAAGCAAGACCAATAATTTCATCTTTACTAGGCAATTCTTTATCATGGGGTTGTCTACGAAATTTAGCAAAATTAAACTCATGAGACATATCCCATAAACCAACAGAAACAATATCCTTATTGCAGTCTATCTTAGCATTGACAGTATTCAAGAAGGGTCTACGAAATATAATGGGACAAAAGTCATCTTGTGGGGAACCAAGAACAAGAAAATCAGAAGGATATTTAACTTTCCCACACAAGACTTCAACATCTCTAACAATCCCAACTGGTGAAATAGTATCTCTATTGGCAAGCTTAATTGTAACATCAATCTCGTATATCTTAGCAGGTGCAATATCATGCATAATTTCTTTATATAAGGAATGAGGTATTGCACTTGCACTAGCACCCATATCACATAAGCCATGATAGCAATGATCTCCTATTTTAACAGAAATAACAGGCATGCCTACAACAGGTCTATGTTTATTTTTAGTATCAGGTCTAGCAATTCTAGCAGATTCATTGCAGAAGTAAATAACATGCCCATCAATGTTATCGGCCAAGAGATCTTTAACCATAGCAACACTAGGTTCAACTTTAATTTGTTCAGAGGGAGTAGGTGTTCTATTATTACTCTTACAAACCACAGTTGAAGATTTAGCATGATCCTTTATTCTAACAAGAAAAGGTGGTTTCTCAATATAAGCAGTAGGAACAACAGGATCATTATAAGTGATAGTCTTTTCTTCAACTTTAATAGGTGCAATTACTTTTACTTCAATGGGAGGATTATATTTAAAACTTCTCCTTAGGGAGATCAACATGAGTAGCGAAGGATTCACAGAAAGAAGCTACTATCTTAGAGTCAAGTCCATATTTAGTGCTAAATTCATGGAAAGCATCGGTATCCATAAAAGATTTAACACAATCAAACTTAGGTGTCATACCTGACTCCTTACCTTCGTCGGGCTCCCAATCTTCAAAGTTGTGTTTAATTATTTCCAATAAATCCCATTTGAATTCAATAGTCTTCATCATAAAAGATCCAGTACAAGAAGTATTGAGCATGGAGCGATTACTGAGAGAAAGCCGAGCATAAATTTTTTGAATAATCATTTCTTTTGAGAGCTCATGATTGGGGCATGAATATAACATTGACTTAAGCCTCCCCCAAGCTTGAGTGATGCTTTCTCCTTCGCGAGGCCAAAAATTATATATATAATTACGACCACGATGAATAAGATGCATAGGATAAAACTTCTGATGAAATTCCAATTTCAATCGGTTGTAGTTCCATGATCCCATATCATCACATAGCCTAAACCATGTCAATGCCTCTCCCTTCAAAGATAAAGGGAAGCCTTTCTTCTTGATAACATCCTCGGGCATACCTGCAAGCTTTAATAATCCACAAACTTCATCCACATAGATTAGGTGCAAATCGGGATGTAATGTTCCATCACCTGTGAATGGCTTAGCTAGCAGTTTCTCTATCATACCCGAAGGAATTTCAAAGTAAACATTTTCAGTAGATTCAATGGGTTGAGGAGCAACTCTTTGCTCTACTGGTCGGGGTGAAGATACCCCGAACAAGCCCCTCAAAGGATTATGCTCCATAGTAACAAGTGACAGTAAATTTCAGCACACTATATAAATTTTTCCTTACCAAATTCCACCTACCAAAGGAGCTTCACTCCCCGGCAACGGTGCCAGAAAAGATTCTTGATGGCCCACAAGTGTAGGGGATCTATCGTAGCCTTTTCGATAAGTAAGACTGTCGAACCCAACGAGGAGCAGAAGGAAATGATAAGCGGTTTTCAGCAAGGTATTCTCTGCAAGCACTGAAATTATCGGTAACAGATATTTTTGTGATAAGGTAATTTGTAACGAGTAACAAGTAATAAAAGTAAATAAGGTGCAACAATATGGCCCAATCCTTTTTGTAGAAAAGGACAAGCCTGGACAAACTCTTATATAAAGGAAAGCGCTCCCGAGGACACATGGGAATTATCGTCAAGCTAGTTTTCATCATGTTCATATGATTCGCGTTCGGTACTTTGATAATTTGATATGTGGGTGGACCGGTGCTTGGGTACTGACCTTACTTGGACAAGCATCCCACTTATGATTAACCCCTATTGCAAGCATCCGCAACTACAACAGAATTATTAAGGTAAACCTAACCATAGCATGAGACATATGGATCCAAATCAGCCCCTTATGAAGCAATGCATAAACTAGGGTTTAAGCTTCTTTCACTCTAGCAACCCATCATCTACTTATTACTTCCCAATGCCTACCTCTAGGCCCAAACAATGGTGAAGTGTCATGTAGTCGACGTTCATATGACACCACTAGAGGGATGACAACATACATCTCATCAAAATATCGAACGAATACCAAATTCACACGACTACTTATAGCAAGACTTCTCCCATGTCCTCAGGAACAAACATAACTACTCACAAAGCATATTCATGTTCATAATCAGAGGGGTATTAATATGCATCATGGGTCTGAACATATGATCTTCCACCAAGTAAACCAACTAGCATCAACTGCAAGGAGTAATCAACACTACTAGCAACCCACAGATACCAATATGAGGTTTGGATACAAAGATTGGATACAAGAGATGAACTAGGGTTTGAGATGAGATGGTGCTGGTGAAGATGTTGATGGATATTGACCCCCTCCCGATGAGAGGATCGTGAGTGATGACGATGGTGATGGCTTCCCCTCCCGAAGGGAAGTTTCCCCGGCAGAACAGCTCCGCCGGAGCCCTAGATTGGTTCTGCCAAGGTTCCGCCTCGTGGCGGCAGAGTTTTGTCCCGTGAGCTAGCTTATGATTTTTTTCCTTGACGAAATACTCCATATAGCCAAAGATGGGCATCAGAGGGCCACCAGGGGGCCCACGAGGCAGGGGGCGCGCCCAGGGGGTAGGGCGCGCCCCCACCCTCGTGGACAGTGGGTGGCCCCCTCTGGTACTTTTTTCGCCCAATATTTTTTTATATATTCTAAAAATAATTCCCGCGGAGTTTCAGGACTTTTGGAGATGTGCAGAATAGGTCTCTAATATTTGTTCCTTTTTCAGCCCAGAATTCCAGCTGCCGGCATTCCCCCTCTTCATGTAAACCTTGTAAAATAAGAGAGAATAGGCATAAGTATTGTGACATAATGTGTAATAACAGCCCATAATGCAATAAATATCGATATAAAAGCATGATGCAAAATGGACGTATTAGAGGGTAATGTGCGGTTTAGTCGCGATTAGTTCAGATAGCACATCGGTGCATTTTTCATTATCACCAAGACCTCGTACATTCCAGGAGCAAATTAAGAAGGCGTCATTACTCATTAAACTCGTTCGAACACCAGCGGGCAGAAGCGGGGTACAACTGACATACAAACTCAAAAGCTATAGATGGGGCGAAGAGTAGCAATGGTACAAGCGACAAAGGGTGCGGCAACCAAAAGTACAACATGGCAGCAGCGACATGCGGCAAAGCTAAGGGAGGTCGGGGTCACACCACAATTCCAAGGAGGCAAGGAGAGCTGATCATGGAGCCTCGTCTTCACCAGAGGCAGAGGCCTCGGATCCAAGGATGGCATCCAGCTGCCCGTCGTCAGCTCCACAGAGCTGCGCAATGGCCGCAAGATCTTCTATGGAGGCAAGGGGCATCAGCCTTGTGTAGGCGGGCCTCCTGGATAGCACGGCCAATGGCCGTGTCGACGTCCGCAGCGGAGAGACAAGCTGCCTTGGCCTTGACAGCTTTGGCAAGCATGGGGAGTAGATGGCCTCCTTGCCAGCCAACCTCGCACTCCGTCTTAGTTTGTCCTTGGAGACGGACTAGTCGCGCACCGTCTTACGGCGCGCCTTGCAAATGGTGCACTCGTGGGTGTCCAGATCCTGCAGAGGGAGAGCTGCGTCCATGGCGACATTGGTCAGTGGCAGAGAAGCAGAGGGAAAAAGATTAGATCGATTGAGCGTAGGAGGGGGTGAGGGGTTACTGATAACCCGCAAGTATAGGGGATCAATTGTAGCCTCTTTCGATAAGTAAGAGTGTCGAACCCAACGAGGAGCTAAAGGTAGAACAAATATTCCCTCAAGTTCTATCGACCACCGATACAACTCTACACACGCTTGATGTTCGCTTTACCTAGAACAAGTATGAAACTAGAAGTACTTTGTAGGTGTTTTTGGGTAAGCTTGCAAGAAAGTAAAGAACACGAAAATAAAACTAGGGGCTGTTTAGATGAAGACACAACTAAATTAGTTTTTTGTAAAGAGCTTTTGTCAACAAGAAGGTTATTTGTCCCTAGGCAATCGATAACTAGACCGGTAATCATTATTGCAATTTTATTTGAGGGAGAGGCATAAGCTAACATACTTTCTCTACTTGGATCATATGCACTTATGATTGGAACTCTAGCAAGCATTCGGAACTACTAAAGATTCATTAAGGTAAAACCCAACCATAGCATTAAAGTATCAAGTCCCCTTTATCCCATACGCAAACAACCTACTTACTCGGGTCTGTGCTTCTGTCACTCACGCCACCCACCATAAGCAAATCATAAGCATATTGCAAACCCTACAGCGGGAATCCCTCACGCTTGCACGACACGGAGAGCACCATAGGACAGCACCAATAATAAAACATACAACTCAAACCAATCACGATCATCAAATAGCCATTAGGACAAAACAGATCTACTCAAACATCATAGGATAGCCATACATCATTGGGAAATAATATATAGCGTTGAGCACCATGTTTAAGTAGATATTACAGCGGGTAAGAGAGAGGTTACACCACTGCATAGAGGGGGGAAGAGTTGGTGATGATGGTGGTGAAGTTGTTGGTGAAGATCGCGGTGATGATGATGGCCCCCGGTGGCACTCCGGTGCCACTAGAAGCGAGGGGGAGAGAGAGCCCCCTCCTTCTTCTTCTTCCTTGACCTCCTCCCTAGATGGGAGAAGGGTTTCACCTCTGGTCCTTGGCTCCCATGGCGTGGGAGGGGCAAGAGCCCCTCCGAGATTGGATCTATCTCTCTGTCTCTCTCTGTTTCTGCGTTCTGTTATGGCTCTGTTTCACCGTTTCGCGTATATATGGAGATCCGTAACTCCGATTGGCCTGAAACCTTCGCCGTGATATTTTTCCAAATATTAGCTTTCTTGCGGCAAAATAAGAGCATCAACCGCCTTACGGTGGGCTCACGAGGGTAGGGGGCACGCCCTAGGGGGGGCGCCCCCTGCCTCGTGACCACCTCGGGCACTAGTTCGCGTTGATTTTCCTTCCGAATTTTCCATATTTTCCAAAAATAAGCTCTGTCCGTTTTTATCCCGTTTGGACTCCGTTTGATATGGATATTCTGCGAAACCAAAAACATGCAACAGACAGGAACTGGCACTGGGCACTGGATCAATATGTTAGTCCCAAAAATAATATAAAAAGTTGCCAAAAAGGATATGAAAGTTGAATAATATTGGCATGGAATAATCAAAAATTAAAGATACAGCAGAGACGTATCAGCATCCCCAAGCTTAATTCCTGCTCGTCCTCGAGTAGGTAAATGATAAAAATGATAATTTTTGATGTGGAATGCTACCTAGCATAATCTTGATCATATGTCTAATCATGGCATGAATATTAAGACACGAGTGATTCAAAGCAATAATCTATCCTTTGACATAAAAACAATAATACTTCAAGCATACCAACCAAGCAATTATGTCTTATTGAAATAACATAGCCAAAGAAAGCTTATCCCTACAAAATCATATAGTCTGGCTATGCTCCATCTTCACCACACAAAGCATTCACATCATGCACAACCCCGATGACAAGCCAAGCAATTGTCTCATACTTTTGACGTTCTCAAACCTTTTCAACTTTCACGCAATACATGAGCGTGAGCCATGGACATAGCACTATAGGTGGAATAGAATATGATGGTGTAGAAGACAAAAAGGAGAAGATAGTCTCACATCAACTAGGTGTATCAACAGGCTATGGAGATGCCCATCAATAGATATCAATGTGAGTGAGTAGGGATTGCCATGCAACGGATGCACTAGAGCTATAAGTATATGAAATCTCAAACTGAAACTAAGTGGGTGTGCATCCAACTTGCTTGCTCATGAAGACCTCGGGCATTTGAGGAAGCCCATCATCGGAATATACAAGCCAAGTTCTATAATGAAAATTCCCACTAGTATATGAAAGTGATAACTCTAGAGACTCTCTATATGAAGAACATGGTGCTACTTTGAAGCACAAGTGTGGTAAAAGGATAGTAGCACTGCCCCTTCTCTCTTTTTCTCTCATTGTTTGTTTTTTTTAATTTTTTCGGTGGGCTTCTTTGGCCTCTTTTTTTTGTAAAGTCTGAAGTCTCATCCCGACTTATGGGGGAATCATAGTCTCCATCATCCTTTCCTCACTGGGGCAATGCTCTAATAATGATGATCATCACACTTTTATTTACTTACAACTCAATATTACAACTCGATACTAGAACAAAGATATGACTCTATATGAATGCCTCCGGCGGTGTACCGGGATGAGCAATGATCTAGCGTAGCAATGACATCAAAAAACGGACAAGCCATGAAAGCATCATGCTAGCTATCTTACGATCATGCAAAGCAATATGACAATAAATGCTCAAGTCATGTATATGATGATGATGGAAGTTGCATGGCAATATATCTCGGAATGGCTATGGAAATGCCATGATAGGTAGGTATGGTGGCTGTTTTGAGGAAGGTATATGGTGGGTTTATGGTACCGGCGAAAGTTGCGTGGTACTAGAGAGGCTAGCAATGGTGGAAGGGTGAGAGTGCGTATAATCCATGGGCTCAACATTAGTCATAAAGAACTCACATACTTATTGCAAAAATCTATTAGTCATCGAAACGAAGTACTACACGCATGCTCCTAGGGGGGTAGATTGGTAGGAAAAGACCATCGCTCGTCCCCGACCGCCACTCATAAGGAAGACAATCAATAAACACCTCATGCTCCGACTTTGTTACATAACGGTTCACCATACGTGCATGCTACAGGACTTGCAAACCTCAACACAATTTCTCAATTTCACAATTAATCGACTAGCATGACTCTAATATCACCATCTTTATATCACAAAACTATTGCAAGGAATCAAACATATCAAATTCAGCGATCTACAAGTTTATGTAGGATTTTATGACTAACCATGTGAATGACCAGTTCCTATCATCTCTCTAAATAGATATAAGTGAAGAACGAGAGTTTTATTCTTTCTACAAAAGATATGCTCGTGCACTAACAAATATAATTGAAGCAAAAGAGCATTCTACAAATGGTGGTTGTCTATGTAAAGAGAAACAGGCAATCCAAACTTCAAATGATATAAGTGAAGCACATGAAGCATTCTATAAAGCCATACTCAAAAGATATAAGTGAAGTGCAATGAGCATTCTATAAATCAACCAAGGACTATCTCATACCAGCATGGTGCATAAAAGAAAAGTAAAAACCTAAATGCAAAAGACGCTCCAAGACTTGCACATATGGCATGAACGAAACGAATCCGAAAACATATCGATATTTGTTGAAGAAAGAGGGGATGCCTCCCCAGCATCCCCAAGCTTAGACGCTTGAGTCTCCTTGAATATTTACTTGGGGTGCCTCGGGCATCCCCAAGCTTGAGCTCTTGCCTCTCTTCCTTCTTCTCACATCGAAACCTTCTCAATCATCGAACACTTCATCCACACAAAACTTCAACAGAAAACTCGGTAAGATCCGTTAGTATAATAAAGCAAATCAGTACTCTAAGTACTGTTGCAAACCAATTCATATTTTGTTTTTGCATTGTGTCTACTTTAATATAACTTTTTCATGGCTTAATCCACTAATATAAATTGATAGTTTCACCAAAACAAGCAAACTATGCATCAAAAACAGAATCTGTCTAAACCAGAACAGTCTGTAGCAATCTGAACATTCACCACTTCTGATACTTGAAAAATTCTACCAAAATTAGGAAAAATAAACAATTTGTATAGGAATACAGTGCAAAAAGAATCAGAACCATTTGACGCTCCAACAAAAATGTAAAATCACGCACTACAGCCAAAGTTTCTGTCCTGCACCGTACAAATCATCAAGCAAATGTAAACATCCTAAAGGCAAACCTTGGCACATTATTTTTATAATACAGTGGAATTGTACAAGGGGATAATTATTTTTGTTGAAAAGTTTCTGTAATCAAGATTCACAAAGTTTCCGTGAGCATGAACAAAGTTCAAGGCTAGCTTCCACTTCAACAATGCTTGTCTTTCTCACTTTCACTTTTCTTTTTGAATGAGCTTTGGGTTCCCCTCTTTATTTTTGTTGTTTTTAAACTATATGAAAACACTCAACAGAAATAAATGACTCTCTAAAACTTCCGTGTTGTCTCCCTGACAGCGCTTTTTTTAAGTCATTAAGCTAGGCATATAGTGCTCAAGTAATGAATCCACCCGGATCCCAAGGTATATCAAAGCCAATTTTAATTAACAATGATTTGTAATTTAGTGGTGAGCACAAAGTAACATATATCATGTAACAACAAAGTCTAACTCTCTTCCTATGCATCGGCATGTCATAAAAGAACAATTCAAGCACACATAGTAAAGGCCAATACATAGTATAAATAGTTTCTTGCAATTTTATCATATTGGAAACATAGAGAGGTGGAGATATAGTCCCTCTCTCATAATAATTGCAAGTAGGAGCAGCAAGCACATGCATATTATATCTATCAAAATCATCATGTGCAACGGTAAAAGGCAACCCATCAATATAATCCTTAATAAGGGCAAACTTCTCCGATATAGTGTAGTCGGGAGAATTCAAAAAGATAATAGGACTATCATGTGTGGGTGCAATAGCAACAATTTCATGTTTAACATAAGGAACTATAGAAAGTTCACCTCCATAAGCATAATTCATATTGGCATCTTGGCCACAAGCATAGCAAGCATCATCAAAAAGGGATATTTCAAAAGAATCAACGGGATCATAACAATCATCATAGCAATCATCCTTCGGTAAGCACGAAGGGAAATTAAACAATGTATGATTTGAAGAGTTACTCTCATTAGAATGTGGGCACGGGTAGCTAATCTGCTCTTCCTCCTTTTGTTCTTCGCTCTCCTCATCATCTTTTTCATCCAATGAGCTCATAGTTTCATCAATTTCTTCTTCCATAGACTCCTGCAAAATATTAGTCTATTCTTGGACAGCGGAGTAGTACTCAATATATGGTTCAACATAGGCATTAGAAGCATAATTATCATAGCAATATTTAAATATGGCAAAATTTTCAGATTTGTAAAGAGTAGCATCATACTTTTCAATCAAAGAAGCAATTTCATAAGCACCCTTAAAAGCAACAAATTCTTCAATTTGTTGAACATCATAGTAACTATAAACACCCTTAGCATAAGAGGATACGATTCCATTATCACTAAACAAACATTGGTAGGGAAGGTGTTTCTTAGGGTCTTCATAACAACAAGTATAATCATATATTTCACATAAATTCCAAGCATAGCATTGCAAACGATGAATTTGATCCAGTAAAAGTTTCCCTTTTTCAGATATTGGGTGTCGCACATAACAAGCATGCTCATCTAAAGATTTGCCCTCAACTAAGCTAGTTGGGGTTTCAGCACGAGCACATAGGGATCGAAGATGATCCAAGTAATAAGCTTCAGCAGTGTGATAGATTTTGAGTGGTTCTTCAACCATTGGTTTAGTAGGTACAAGTAATTTTTTTGGTATTTTGCGTTTCCTACCCATAATAAAGATAGAAAACAACTTAGAACAGCAAATAAAAATTACTTAGTGACAAAGCAAACAAGCACACACGAGAATATTCACCCCACGCTATTGCTCCCCGGCAACGGCGCCAGAAAAAGGTCTTGATAACCCACAAGTATAGGGGATCAATTGTAGCCTCTTTCGATAAGTAAGAGTGTCGAACCCAACGAGGAGCTAAAGGTAGAACAAATATTCCCTCAAGTTCTATCGACCACCGATACAACTCTACGCACGCTTGATGTTCGCTTTACCTAGAAAAAGTATGAAACTAGAAATACTTTGTAGGTGTTTTTGGGTAAGCTTGCAAGAAAGTAAAGAACACGAAAATAAAACTAGGGGTTGTTTAGATGAAGACACAACTAAATTAGTTTTAGTAAAGGGCTTTTGTCAACAATAAGGTTATTTGTCCCTAGGCAATCGATAACTAGACCGGTAATCATTATTGCAATTTTATTTGAGGGAGAGGCATAAGCTAACATACTTTCTCTACTTGGATCATATGCACTTATGATTGGAACTCTAGCAAGCATCCGCAACTACTAAAGATTCATTAAGGTAAAACCCAACCATAGCATTAAAGTATCAAGTCCCCTTTATCCCATACGCAAACAACCTACTTACTCGGGTCTGTGCTTCTGTCACTCACGCCACCCACCATAAGCAAATCATAAGCATATTGCAAACCCTACAGCGGGAATCCCTCACGCTTGCACAACACGAAGAGCTCCATACGACAGCACCAATAATAAAACATACAACTCATACCAATCACGATCATCAAATAGCCATTAGGACAAAACAGATCTACTCAAACATCATAGGATAGCCATACATCATTGGGAAATAATATATAGCGTTGAGCACCATGTTTAAGTAGAGATTACAGCGGGTAAGAGAGAGGTTACACCGCTGCATAGAGGGGGAGAGAGTTGGTGATGATGGCAGTGAAGTTGTTGGTGAAGATCACGGTGATGATGATGGCCCCCGGTGCCACCGGAAGCAAGGGGGAGAGAGAGCCCCCCTCCTTCTTCTTCTTCCTTGACCTCCTCCCTAGATGGGAGAAGGGTTTCCCCTCTGGTCCTTGGCTCCCATGGCGTGGGAGGGGCGAGAGCCCCTCCGAGATTGGATCTATCTCTCTGTCTATCTCTGTTTCTTTGTTCTGTTCTGGCTCTGTTTCACCGTTTCGTGTATATATGGAGATCTGTAACTCTGATTGGCCTGAAACCTTCACCGTGATTTTTTTTCGAATATTAGCTTTCTTGCGGCAAAATAAGAGCGCCAACCGCCTTACGGTGGGCTCACGAGGGTAGGGGCGCGCCCTAGGGGGGGCGCGCCCCCTGCCTCGTGACCACCTCGGGCACTGGTTCGCGTTGATTTTCCTTCCAAATTTTCTATATTTTCCAAAAATAAGCTCCATCCGTTTTTATCCCGTTTGGACACCGTTTGATATGGATATTCTGCGAAACCAAAAACATGCAACAGACAGGAACTGGCACTAGGCACTGGATCAATATGTTAGTCCCAAAAATAATATAAAAAGTTGCCAAAAAGGATATGAAAGTTGAATAATATTGGCATGGAACAATCAAAAATTAAAGATACGACAGAGACGTATCAGTTACCAGCAGCATGGGAGGACTCGCCCGCGGTGAACGTGAAGGTGGGAGGAGCAGCAGATGCATCTAGAGGTGGGATAACCGCGGTGAACGCAGACACGCTGGATTGTACCAGCGGTCCTGCGGGCAGTGGGGGGTTGGCAAATTAGTGCATGGGCTAGGTGGCACCACGGAGCCCACCTGAGCAACCGGGCAGATGACAGGTGGAGTATGCACATCAGAAGGAGGTGCATGCGCCGCGTCCAGCGAGTCTAAGGACACACCATGCAGGAGCGGGGCATGCATGTCGTCCGAGGCAACCGAATCGTCATCGGAAATGATGAGAGGCTAGCGTAGGGATCCATGGGGAGGGAAAGGTGAGGCCAGAGCTGATTGGTTTGTGTCGGAGCCAGGAGATGCGACAGGTGCACGGGGGGCGACTGGCCTAGAGCCTCCATAGGTGGGGTCGATGCGCCACCCCGCACGTACCGCGAAGACAACGGGGGCAAGGTGAGTAGGGGAGAGTGGGCGTGGAGAGGCACGCTGGGAAAGTGGTCCAGAATCGCCGTCAGAGGATCCACCACTGAACGGATTAGCACCATCGCCATGGTGCCAACGAGAAACCTCGACTACTTTGGCAATCTTGATCTTATTTATGGGTGGGAGTTGGATGACAATGCAAGGAGGAGCTGGCTTGCTTGATTGGAGGAGCACGAGGGCACGAACCGGTGTGTAGTCGATACCATGGAGGCAGAAGTCATCAATGGCACACAAGTCGCCAAGGAAAGCCAGGGCGAAGCATATGCCATCTTCATGCCATAGCTCATGTGGAAACTCGGAGACCTCGACCTCTGCGAGGTCAGTGAACACAACAATGGAGCGGTCGACGTGCTCGACAGGCTCGATGGTGACAACATTCCCTTCGAACTCTATTGGGTTGTGGCTAATCACGTCATTGCGTGCAGCAGGTGTGTGGAAGGTGAGGCAGGCAATCCCTCTCCACGATCCTCCCATGATAAATGCGGGGTTGCCGCAAGTATGTTGGATAGCTCGACAGATGAGGGGGTGGGGTTGTGGACTGGGTTGCGAAGGTGAACGAAAGCAAAGCGGAATGGGCGGTGAACGAGGCAGGGAGGAGCTGCGAGTAGGGGCATGTCTCCGTGGGGAGGCAGCAGCCCGGCCTCATGGGTCGGATGGGGCAGATCGTCCTTAGTGTCGGTTTCAGAGACGTGGGATGAGGCTCTGGTGTATTGGGAGGCGAGTAAGACGTCGGCGAGACGGTCCTGCAGCTCCTAGGTGTCAAATGGGGGAGTGTGCGTGTGGTCGAAAGCTGGTGGGAGGGAGGTGGGTGTAGGTGGAGGTGCAGAGGTGCGTGACAGTGAGGGGGGAGAGGAGCTCTGTTGGCATTGACAGGAGTGCCATGGAGGATGAATGGAGAGGGGACGCAGAGCGCGGGGAATGGTTCGGAGAGGATGATGGGGACGTCGCCGATCATGAGCGTGTGCGAAGCGCGAGCCGCCGTCGAGGAGGAACCGGTGGAGTCCATGCTCCGAGTGCAAAATGCTGGGTTAGGTTGAGATAAGAATGCGTCGGGAAGAGGAGGGAAGATAGGCCAGAATCTCCTATACCTGCAGTCACGGCTGCGGTGGTCGTTCCTCCAACAGTGAGCGCAGTGGGTTGGGTCATGGCAAGCCTCTACACGGTGATCTAGGGCAAGG
Organism: Triticum dicoccoides; assembly: GCF_002162155.2. Taxonomy (NCBI): domain Eukaryota; kingdom Viridiplantae; phylum Streptophyta; class Magnoliopsida; order Poales; family Poaceae; genus Triticum; species Triticum dicoccoides. The sequence continues at coordinate 649,813,794 of NC_041388.1, read as the reverse complement.
CAGCGGAAGCAGCGTTACTTTCTTTGTGTTGGTGAAGGAGTGAGAGAGCAGCGATGAGGAGGGGGGAGGCGACAAAGTGTTATATAGGGTGGGTGAGGATGAGGATGGCTGTGGGCGAGAGGGGGAGAGAGGAGGGCATATTTGTACTAAATCGTCGGGTTGTGGTTGGACTGCTTGGGAGACATATCCGCCGTCAGGGCAGCTAGAACTATTGCGTGTGCCAGAGAGCGAGGGGACGACGGGCTGTGGCATGGAGACCGAGCGGCCGTCGTAGCCTGAGCAGAGAGATTAGGCTTGCTGATGAGGTCAAGATGCAGATCATAGGTGGCGTGAGGGGGCTGCAGCGACGGGCGAGCGCACGATCTCTCCGCCTCGTCGGTTCCCAATGCAAGATTCGTTGCTGATGCAGTTGTCGGGGCCGCGCGTGCGGAGACAGCGGGTGGCGCGGCTGAGCCCGGATTAGATGCGGGGACGGCAAACGGGTCATCCAAAAATGGCACAGATAGAGAGACAGAGAGGGGGTTCTGGGGGCGCACGTCAACTCCACTCGCATGCGCCGAATCAGGTACAGCGTACGGATCTTTTGTGAGATTTGTGTGTCTGGGAGCGCCGCATAGCCATCATTGTGCATGGGGTGGGCCCAAGGTGCATGCGAAGTGCTACGTCTTGAGCTTGCGTTGGTTTTCCCCGAAGAGGAAGGGATGATGCAGCAGAGTAGCGTAAGTATTTCCCTCAGTTTTTGAGAACCAAGGTATCAATCCAGTAGGAGGCCACGCTCAAGTCCCTCGTACCTGCACAAAATGATAGCTACTCGCAACCAACGCGATTAGGGGTTGTCAAGCCCTTCACAGTCACTTACGAGAGTGAGATCTGATAGATATAATATTTTTGGTATTTTTGATATAAAGATGCAAAGTAAAAGGTAAAGGCAAAGTAAAAAGTAAAGCAAGATTAAAGTGATGGAGATTGATATGATGAGAATAGACCCGGGGGCCATAGGTTTCACTAGTGGCTTCTCTCAAGAGCATACGTATTCTACGGTGGGTGAACAAATTACTGTTGAGCAATTGACAGAATTGAGCATAGTTATGAGAATATCTAGGCATGATCATGTATATAGGCACCACGCCCGTGACAAGTAGACCGAAACGATTCTGCATCTACTACTATTACTCCACTCATCGACCGCTATCCAGCATGCATCTAGAGTATTAAGTTAAAAACAGAGTAATGCCTTAAGCAAGATGACATGATGTAGAGAGATAAATTCATGCAATATGAAATAAACCCCATCTTGTTATCCTCGATGGCACTGATGCAATATGTGCCTTGCTGCCCCTTCTGTCACTGGGTAAGGACACCGCAAGATCAAACCGAAAGCTATGCACTTCTCCCATGGCAAGAACTACCAATCTAGTTGGCCAAACCAAACAGATAATTCGAAGAGACTTGCAAAGATAACCAATCATACATAAAAGAATTCAGAGAAGATTCAAATATTATTCATAGATAGATTTGATCATAAACCCACAATTCATCAGTCTCAACAAACACACCGCAAAAAGAAGATTACATCGAATAGATCTCCACAAGAGAGGGGGAGAACTTTGTATTGAGATTCAAAGAGAGAGAAGAAGCCATCTAGCTACTAACTATGGACCCGAAGGTCTGAGGTAAACTACTCACACTTCATCGGAGGGGCTAGGATGATGTAGAAGCCCTCCGTGATGACGGCCCTCTTCCGGCGGAGCTCCGGAACAGGCCCCAAGATGGGATCTCGTGGATACAGAAAGTTGCGGCGATGGAATTAGGTTTTTGGCTCCTGTTCTGATCGTTTGGTGGTACGTGTATATATATAGGAGGAAGAAGTACGCCGGAGGAGCAACGAGGGGCCCACGAGGCAGGGGTGCGCCCTAGGGGGGCGCCCCCCACCCTCGTGACCGCCTATTTTGTTCCGTGGAGCAGGGTCCAAGTCTCCTCGATCACGTTCGGTGAGAAAATCACGTTCCCGAAGATTTTATTCCGTTTGGACTCCGTTTGATATTCCGTTTCTTCGAAACACTGAAATAGGCAAAAAAACAGCAATTCTGGGTTGGGCCTCCGGTTAATAGGCTAGTCCCAAAAATAATATAAAAGTGGAAAATAAAGCCCAATATAGTCCAAAACAATAGATAATATAGCATGGAGCAATCAAAAATTATAGATACGTTGGAGACGTATCAGGCATCCCCAAGCTTAATTCCTGCTCGTCCTCGAGTAGGTAAATGATAAAAAGAGATTTTTTGATGCAGAGTGCTACTTGGCATAATTTCAATACAAATCTTCTTAATTGTGGTATGAATATTCAGATTCGAAAGATTCAAGACAAAAGTTTATATTGACATAAAAATAATAATACTTCAAGCATACTAACAAAGCAATCATGTCTTCTCAAAATAACATGGCCAAAGAAAGTTATTCCTACAAAATCATATAGTCTGGCTATGCTCTATCTTCACCACACAAAGTATTTAAATCATGCACAACCCCAATGAGAAGCCAAGCAATTGTTTCATACTCTAACTTTTTCAAAACTTTTTCAATCTTCACACAATACATGAGCGTGAGCCATGGATATAGCACTATAGGTGGAATAGAATGGTGGTTGGGGAAAAGACAAAAAGGAGAAGATAGTCTCACATCAACTAGGCGTATCAACAGGCTATGGAGATGCCCATCAATAGATATCAATGTGAGTGAGTAGGGATTGCCATGCAACGGATGCACTAGAGCTATAAGTATATGAAAGCTCAAAAAGAAACTAAGTGGGTGTGCATCCAACTTGCTTGCTCATGAAGACCTAGGGCAATTTGAGGAAGCCCATCATTGGAATATACAAGCCAAGTTCTATAATGTAAAATTCCCACTAGTATATGAAACTGATAACATGAGAGACTCTCTACTATGAAGATCATGGTGCTACTTTGAAGCACAAGTGTGGTAAGAGGATAGTAACATTGTCCCTTCTCTCTTTTTCTCTCATTTTATATATATATATATATTTATTTGGGCCTTTTCTCTTTTTTATGGCCTCTTTTTATTTGGGCTTCTTTGGCCTCTTTTATTTATTTATTTTTCGTCCGGAGTCTCATCCCGACTTGTGGGGGAATCATAGTCTCCATCATTCTTTCCTCACTGGGACAATGCTCTAATAATGATGATCATCACGCTTTTATTTTTCTTACAACACAACAATTACAACTCGATACTTAGAACAAAATATGACTCTATGTGAATGCATCCGGCGGTGTACCGGGATATGCAATATGACAATGATGAATGTGTCATGATGAACTAGATGGTGGAAAGTTACATGGCAATATATCTTGGAATGGCTATGGAAATGCCATAATAGATAGGTATGGTGGCTGTTTTGAGGAAGGTATATGGTAGGTGTATGATACCGGCGAAAGGTGCGCGGTATTTAGAGAGGCTAGCAAAGGTGGAAGGGTGAGAGTGCGTATGATCCATGGACTCAACATTAGTCATAAAGAACTCATATACTTATTGCAAAAATCTAGAAGTTATCAAAGCAAAGTATTACGCGCATGCTCCTAGGGGGATAGATTGGTAGGAAAATACCATCGCTCGTCCCCGACCGCCACTCATAAGGAAGACAATCAATAAATAAATCATGCTCCAACTTCATCACATAACGGTTCACCATACGTGCATGCTACGGGAATCACAAACTTTAACACAAGTATTCTTTAAATTCACAACTACTCAACTAGCATGACTTTAATATTATCACCTCCATATCTCAAAACAATTATCATTCTTCAATCTTTTCTTAGTATTCAACACACTCAAAAGAAAGTTCACAAATCTTGAATACCAAGCATATTATTATTAAGCAAATTACCATGCTATTAAGAGACTCTCAAAATAATTTAAGTGAAGCATGAGAGATCAATAGTTTCTTTAAAACAAATCCACCACTGTGCTCTAAAAGATCTAAGTGAAGCATATAGAGCAAAATTATAACGCTCAGAAGATATAAGTGAAGCACATAGAGCAAAACTACTTAGCTCAAAAGATATAAGTGAAGCACATAGAGTATTCTATCAAATTTTAATTCATGTATGGCTCTCTAAAAAGGTGTGTACAGCAAGGATGATTGTAGCATACTAAGACACAAAGACACAAATAATACAAGACGCTCCAAGCAAAACACATATCATGTTGGTGAATAAAAATATAGCTCCAAGTAAATTACCGATGGAAGTGGACGAAAGAGGGGATGCCTTCCGGGGAATCCCCAAGCTTTGACTTTTTGGTGTCCTTGGATTGTCTTGGGGGTGCCATGGGCATCCCCAAGCTTATGCTCTTGCCACTCCTTGTTCCATAATCCATCATAAGAATTCACCCAAAACTTGAAAACTTCACAACACAAAACTCAAAGAAGAAAACTCGTGAGCTCCGTTAGCGAAAGAAAACAAGAGACCACTTCAAGGTACTGTAATGAACTCATTCTTTATTTATATTGATGTTAAACCTACTGTATTCTAACTTCTCTATGGATTATAAACTATTTTACTAGCCATAGATTCATCAAAATAAGCAAACAACACACGAAAAACAGAATCTGTCAAAAACAGAACAGTCTGTAGTAATCTGTAGCTAGCGCAAGATCTGGAACCCCAAAAATGCTAAAACAAATTTCTGGACGTTAGGAATTTACCTATTAATCATCTTCAAAAATAATGAACTAAATAGTACTCTTTAAATAAAAATGACAGCAGTTCTCGTGAGCGCTAAAGTTTCTGTTTTTTACAGCAAGTTCAACAAGACTTTCCCCAAGTCTTCCCAACGGTTCTACTTGGCACAAACACTAATTAAACACAAAAAACACAAAAAAACAGAGGCTAAATAATTTATTTATTACTAAACAGGAGCAGAAAGCAAGGAATAAAAATAAAATTGGGTTGCCTCCCAACAAGCGCTATCGTTTAACGCCCCTAGCTAGGCATAAAAGTGAGGATAGATCTAGGTATTGCCATCTTTGGTAGGCAATCCATAAGTGGCTCTCATAATAGTTTCATATGGTAATTTTATTTTATTTCTTGGAAAGTCTTCCATGCCCTTTTTTAATGGAAATTGAAATCTAATATTCCCTTCCTTCATATCAATAATCGCACCAACCGTTCTAAGGAAAGGTCTACCAAGAATAATAGGGCAAGAAGGATTGCAATCTATATCAAGAACAATGAAATCTACGGGCACATAATTATTATTTGCAGCAATAAGAACATCATTAATTCTTCCCATAGGTTTCTTAATAGTGGAATTCGCAAGATGCAAGTTTAGAGAGCAATCATCAAAGTTACGGAAATCTAGCAAATCACACAAAGTCTTGGGAACAGTAGAGACACTAGCACCCAAATCACACAAAGCATAAAACTCATGATCTTTAATTTTAATTTTAATAGTTGGTTCCCACTCATCATAGAGTTTTCTAGGGATATAAACTTTCAACTCAAGTTTTTCTTCATAAGATTGCATCAAGGCATCAACAATATGTTCGGTGAAGGCTTTATTTCGACTATAAGCATGTGGAGAATTTAGCATGGATTGCAACAAGGAAATACAATCAATTAAACATTAACTTTCATAATTAAATTCCTTGAAATCCAATATAGTGGGTTTAGCAACATCTAGATTTTAATTTCTTTCAATCCCACTTTCATCAATTTCATCATTAAGATCTAAATACTTCGAATTTTTAGAACGCCTTCTAGGTAAAGGAAGATCATATTCAGTTTCATCAAGATTCATATTGCAAAACAAAGATTTAATAGGGGACACATCAATAACTTTTAGATCTTCATCTTGATTTTCATAGGAATTGGAGGAAGACGCTTTAATAAAGGCATCTTTGGAAGCACGCATCCTAACGGTTCTTTCCTTGCACTCATCAATGGAAATTCTCATGGCTTTGAGAGACTCATTGGTATCATGTTTAGGAGGAATAGATCTAAGTTTCAAAGAATCAACATCAAGAGCAATTCTATCAACGTTCCTAGCCAAATCATCAATCTTAAGCAATTTTTCTTCAATCATAGCATTAAAATTCTTTTGCGAAGAAATAAATTCTTTAATATTAGATTCAAAATCATAGGGCATCTTATTATAATTTCCATAAGAGTTATTGTAGGAATTCCCATAATTATTGGAAGGATTACTAGGATATGGCCTAGGATTAAAATTCCCTCTATAAGCGTTGTTACAAAAATTATTCCTACCAACAAAATTCACATCCATAGATTCATTGTTATTCTCAATCAAAGTAGAAAAAGGCATATCATTAGGATCAGAAGAAACACTCTTATTAGCAAATAATTTCATAAGTTCATCCATCTTTCCACTCAACACATTAATTTCTTCTATCGCATGCACTTTTTTATTAGAAGATCTTTCAGTATGACATTGAGAATAATTAACCATAATATTATCTAGGAGTTTAGTAGCATCCCCTAAAGTGATTTCCATAAAAGTGCCTCCCGCGGCCGAATCTAAAAGATTTCTAGAAGCAAAATTCAATTCGGCATAAAAAATTTGTATAATCATCCACAAATTCAAACCATGAGTAGGGCAATTACGTATCATTAATTTCATTCTCTCCCAAACTTGTGCAACATGTTCATGATAAAGTTGTTTAAAGTTCATAATATCGTTTCTAAGAGAGATGATCTTAGCAGGAGGAAAATACTTAGAGATAAAAGCATCTTTGCACTTGTTCCATGAATCAATACTATTCTTAGGCAAAGACGAAAACCAAGATTTAGCACGATCTCTAAGCGAAAAAAGGAAATAGCTTCAATTTAACGACATCATTATCGACATCTTTTTTTCTTTTGCATATCACATAAATCAACGAAGCTATTCAGATGAGTAGCGGCATCTTCACTAGGAAGGCTGGCGAATTGATCTTTCATAACAAGATTCAACAAAGTAGTATTAATTTCACAAGATTCAGCATCGGTAAGAGGAGCAATCAGAGTGCTAAGGAAATCATTATTATTGCTATTGGTGAAGTCACACAATTTAGTATTATCTTGAGCCATCGCGACAAACAAGCAATCTAACACATGAGCAAACAAGAGCAAACGGGCAAAAGAGGCAAATAAAGAGGGAGGATAGAGAGAGAGGGCGTATAAAACAGCAAGGGTGAAGTGGGGGAAAGGAAAACGAGAGGCAAATGGCAAATAATGTAATGCGAGAGGTAGGGATTGCGATGGGTACTTGGTATGTTGACTTTTTGCGTAGACTCCCCGGCAACGGCGCCAGAAATCCTTCTTGCTACGTCTTGAGCTTGTGTTGGTTTTCCCCGAAGAGGAAGGGATGATGCAGCAGAGTAGCGTAAGTTTTTCCCTCAGTTTTTGAGAACCAAGGTATCAATCCATTAGGAGGCCACGCTCAAGTCCCTCGTACCTGCACAAAATGATAGCTACTCGCAACCAACGCGATTAGGGGTTGTCAAGCCCTTCACAGTCACTTACGAGAGTGAGATCTGATAGATATAATATTTTTGGTATTTTTGATATAAAGATGCAAAGTAAAAGTAAAGGCAAAGTAAAAAAAAGCAAAACAAGATTAAAGTGATGGATATTGATATGATGAGAATAGACTCGGGGGCCATAGGTTTCACTAGTGGCTTCTCTCAAGAGCATAAGTATTCTACGGTGGGTGAACAAATTACTGTTGAGCAATTGACAGAATTGAGCATAGTTATGAGAATATCTAGGCATGATCATGTATATAGGCATCACGTCCGTGACAAGTAGACTGAAACGATTCTGCATCTACTACTATTACTCCACTCATCGACCGCTATCCAGCATGCATCTAGAGTATTAAGTTAAAAACAGAGTAACGCCTTAAGCAAGATGACATGATGTAGAGAGATAAATTCATGCAATATGAAATAAACCCCATCTTGTTATCCTCGATGGCAACGATGCAATATGTGCCTTGCTGCCCCTTCTGTCACTGGGTAAGGACACCGCAAGATCGAACCCAAAGCTAAGCACCTCTCCCGTGGCAAGAACTACCAATCTAGTTGGCCAAACCAAACGGATAATTTGAAGAGACTTGCAAAGATAACCAATCATACATAAAAAATTCAGAGAAGATTCAAATATTATTCATGGATAGACTTGATCATAAACGCACAATTCATCGGTCTCAACAAACACACCGCAAAAAGAAGATTACATTGAATAGATCTCCACAAGAGAGGGGGGAACTTTGTATTAAGATTCAAAGAGAGAGAAGAAGCCATCTAGCTACTAACTATGGACCCGAAGGTCTGAGGTAAACTACTCACACTTCATCGGAGGGGCTAGGATGATGTAGAAGCCCTCCGTGATGACGGCCCTCTTCCGGCGGAGCTCCGGAACAGGACCCAAGATGGGATCTCGTGGATACAGAAAGTTGCGGCGGTGGAATTAGGTTTTTGGCTCCTGTTCTGATCGTTTGGGGGTACGTGTGTATATATAGGAGGAAGAAGTACGCCGGAGGAGCAATGAGGGGCCCACGAGGCAGGGGGGCGCGCCCCTAGGGGGCGCCCCCCACCCTCGTGATCGCCTCTTTTGTTCCTTGGAGCAGGGTCCAAGTCTCCTAGATCACGTTCGGTGAGAAAATCACGTTCCCGAAGATTTTATTCTGTTTGGACTCCGTTTGATATTCCGTTTCTTCGAAACACTAAAATAGGCAAAAAACAGCAATTCTGGGTTGGGCCTCCGGTTAATAGGTTAGTCCCAAAAATAATATAAAAGTGGAAAATAAAGCCCAATATAGTCCAAAACAATAGATAATATAGATGGAGCAATAAAAAATTATAGATACGTTGGAGACGTATCACGAGGCGGGGCAGACGTGCAGCAAGCGTGCGACCGTGGGGGGTTGATGTGTCTCGAGGGTCTGTAGACGCTGGTGATCAAAGGGGCCAAGTATAGAGTCTGATCAAGGGGGCAAAGTAGGGTAAGCAAACTTGGTGTAATGATGAATGAAGCGACTGTAGTGAGGAACGGCCAGTTCGAGCTGGTCAAAGAGAAAGAGCCGAAACCCTAAAAAATCTAGGGACCCATGTTTGAGGATTTGAATTTTGATGGAGCGAGAGAAGATGCCAGACTTGAAAATATGCTCATGAACTTTGACTGCTAGAAAATCTTGTTTGACCGAAAAACAGTGGTTTAGGGCAGACTCTACTAGTAGTTCATTAGGTCTAACAGTAATTGGTAAGAAGGTAATCCAAAACAGGTGCATGTGTTGAGTGTAGAGTGCGTGTGGTGTAAGCTGTCAAGAGTGAATAACATTAAGCATACGGTAAAAGAAGCTTATACCAGGACATTGACGACGCTCCTTGGGTAGATCAATAGTTGTAGACGCAGGTGGCAGCAGTGCAGGATCGACCGCCTTCGGCGAAGGAGACGCGGTTCCAGCAGACGACGGCAAGGCAATCCCAGGTGGTGAGCATGCAGCACCCATCAAAGGCAAAGGCCAAGGGAAGCATATGAGAATGCCTAGTTTGCGGAAGTCGCCCATGGAGGCGATGAGCGTGGCAGTGTCAGGCGAGGCAACAGTGAAAGAGAAGCAGGAGTCTCCGTCATCCGTGACGTTGAAATGGTGGTGGACGACGCCGAAGAGGCAAGCGAGGATGTGACCCACTGTAGTGGCATGTAGGGCGAAAGGGAACTGGATGACTCGTGCGTACGTGTGGCATCCATGCGGTTGATTTGGTGGACGCAAGGAAACGAGCGATCGACATTGTGCCCAAGCTACACTTTCGAACTGAAGTCACAGATCCTCGGGGATTTGGAGCAGTTGTGCCAGCGACATACATGTCGCAGCATGGAGTGGTGGAGGTGGGAGCAGGGGCAGGGTTCTCGCGAAAGAGAAAGAGTAGTTGTGGTGACGAATTGTGGTTTGGGCGAGGATGAGCTCTGCAACACGTGAGGAAGCAACATGGAAGCGATAAACTAAGGGAGAGCATTGGGCAACGAAGAAGTGAGCAGCGGAACCACCCAGGGCGGCCTGAAGCAGAGCGACGACGACTGTGGCATCAAGGTGGCGGTTGGAGTAGGTGAAAACGATATAGAGTGGCGAGGCAAGGTGGAGGGCTGGGGTGGTGATGTCGAGGCGGAGGTAGTAATAACAATCATCCTCGAACTCCAGTCCCATGGCATTGCCACAGCCCAGGAAGCAGCGGAGCGCAACCTGCCCGACTTTCACATAAGGCGGGTGATACTTCTCCGTCGTATCTATTTTTACAAACACTTTTGCCCTTGTTTTGGACTCTAACTTGCATGATTTGAATGGAACTAATCCGGACTAAGATGTTTTCAGCAGAATTGCCATGGTATTATTTTTTGTGTAGAAATAAAAGTTCTCGAAATGACCTGAAAATCAATGGAGAATTATTTTTGGAATATATAAAAAATACTGGAAGAAAGGTCCACGTCAGGGGGGCCACTACCTGTCCACGAGGGTGGGGGCGCGCCCTACCCCCTGGGTGCGCCCCCTGCCTCATGGGCCCCCTGACACTCCACCAACCTCAACCTTGACTCCATATATTCACTTTCGGGGAGAAAAAAATCAAAGAGAAGTATCCATCGCGTTTTACGATATGGAGCCGCCGCCAAGCCCTAAACTCTCTCGGGAGGGCTGATCTGGAGTCTGTTCGGGGCTTCGGAGAGGGGAATCCGTCGCCATCGTCATTGAGGGAGTCCTGGATTAGGGGGTATCCGGACAGTCGGATTATATCCTTTGGCCGGACTGTTGCACTATGAAGATACAAGATTGAAGACTTTGTCTCGTGTCCGGATGGGACTCTACTTGGCGTGGAAGGCAAGCTAGGCAATATGGATATGTATATCTCCTCCTTTGTAACCGACCTTGTGTAACCGTAGCCCCCTCCGGTGTCTATATAAACCAGAGGGTTTTAGTCTGTAGGACGACATACAATCATACCATAGGCTAGCTTCTAGGGTTTAGCCTCTCTGATCTCGTGGTAGATCTACTCTTGTACTACCCATATCATCAATATTAATCAAGCAGGACGTAGGGTTTTACCTCCATCAAGAGGGCCTGAACCTGGGTAAAACTTCGTGTCCCCTGCCTCCTGTTACCATCCGCCTAGACGCACAGTTCGGGACCCCCTACCCGAGATCCGCCAGTTTTGACACCGACATTGGTACTTTCATTGAGAGTTCCACTGTGCCGTCGCCAGAAGGAAGGATGTCTTGTCTCGTCTTTAAAGACGGTACTACTGTTGGGGGAGCTTTGGCTATCGACCAAACTCTCCGGCTAGGCGGTTTCGTCATGACCGCCTGTTCGGCCGCCGCGCCAACGATGACTTCTCGGGTCATCAAAAATAGCCTCCACGTCAAAGCGGCACTCGTCGAACAGATGGATCCAATGGAGCTCGCCTCCTTAAACGAGCTCTTGGATCGCATCGCTGCCTTGGGAGTCGCTACGGACTATGATCGAATTGGGCTTAAACCCAATCAAAGGGAGATTAACTCTCCACCGGTCACCCATCATACTGCAGTGGTGGAGGAACAATGCGGCGACCTTCCCTCTATCTTGAGGACCAACTATGTCCGGATTCCCGAGCTCTCCGAGCCGGACGCCTGTTCGCGGGAGGACAACATCCAATCCCTAAACTTAGAGTCAGGCAGCGGGCCAGGATTATCGGGTAACACCCCAGAACCTGAACTTCCAAAATTGGAAACTCCTCGGCCCCTGGATCCCAGATCAGGTAAGGGTTCGGATTCAATTCCACCCACCCACCCAAACATAAGCGATCTTTCCCACATCAGGCAAGAGCCCCAGGAAACAGTACATCACTATTGGGCCAGATTCCTCCTTGCGATGAACAAGGTTAAGGACTGTCGCGAGGAAGATGCAATCCTATTTTTCTACAATAATTGCATGGACAAGGGAATCCTTAACGCCATAAATCGCCATGAGATAACACGCTTCACTGACTTGGCGTCCATAGTACGAAAGTACTATGTGATGGAAAGTGCCTAGAAAACCGAAACAAACTTTTGGGATAATCCGGCCCTGAATACAAACCCAGTCCGAAATAAAAGGGTGCATCGTCAAAATACACCTGGGTCAACTACCAAAAAGCAAAAACCCTCTACAGGGCATGGAACCGTACTGGAGGGATGGCTCCACGGACCCTGCAAAATTCATAGTATAGTGGATACAATACCAACGCACAGCCTTAGAGCATGTTGGATACTCCGGCAGGTGGCCAAAAGTGGTGAGGATCTTATTCTCCCAAATACCACAGAGCACCATCCCGTGGATAACAATACGGTTTTAATAGTCTTCGAGACCTTCGCATCAAATAATAGGCGCAAGAGAATACTCCGCAGCATGGCCGAAATCTGCCACGTAGCAGCAATAAATCCATGGAGCGACACGGCTATTACCTTCAATGCCAGTGATGAACCTAAATTCCGAACAGCCCGAGCACCAGCCGCACTGGTCCTTAGTCCAATTGTGGACGGCTTTCGACTCACCAAAGTACTCATGGACGGCGGCAGCGGATTAAACCTCATTTATGAGGAAACTCTTCAAAAGATGGAAATAGACTGGAACCACATTAAGCAAAGTAGCACAACCTTTAGAGGAATCATCCCCAGTCGGGAAGCACGCTATGCTGGGAAAATCACACTAGATGTGGTATTTGGCACGCCGGATAATTACAGGTCCGAAGAAATTACATTCCAAGTGGCCCCATTCAGCAGTGGTTATCACGCTCTTTTAGGACGGGAGGCGTTCACAATCTTCCAAGCCGTACCCCATTACGGGTACATGAAGCTCAAAATGCCCGGGCCCAACGGAATCATCACTCTCGTCAGCGATCCGGACACAGCACTCCACGCCGAAAACAAAACAGCCGCATTGGCCCTCGAGGCATTATCCGAAGCCCTCTCGGCCGAGGAATTAACCACGCTACGCTCCACAATGGACAGGGATGACGTGATACTCGACAAGAGATCCAAGTCCACCTCTTTTAAACCAATGAATGAAATAGTCAAATTCCAAGTCCACCCAACGGTCCCTACAAAAATAGCCTCCATCGGGGCACAGTTAAACCCCGCTGTGGACGCCGCACTACGAGATTTCCTGCGCGAGAACTGGGACATATTCGCCTGGCATCCCTCAGACATGCCAGGAATCCCACGCAGGCTGGCCGAGCATAGCCTCAATATCCTAAAGGGATTCAAGCCGGTCAAGCAAGCTTTTCGGCGTTTCTCCGAACCTAAGATACAGGCCATGGGAGAGGAACTAGCCAAGTTATTGGAGGCCGGATTCATCAGAGAAATAAAACACCCGGACTGGGTAGCAAACCTGGTGATGGTACCAAAGAAGGACAAACCCTGGCGCCTTTGTGTCGATTTCAAAGACCTCAATAAAGCTTGCCCAAAGGGTCCCTTCCCCCTCCCACGCATCGATCAAATCATTGATGCTACCGCAGGACACGAGTCATTGTGTTTCCTCCACACATACTTTGGTTACCACCAAATCAAGATGGCGGAGTCCGACCAAGCCGCAACGGCATTCATCACACCATACGGTCCCTTCTATTTTAACACAATGCCTTCTGGGCTCAAGAACGCCGACACAACATATCAGCGCATGATTCAGACATGTCTGGAGAAACAAATCGGCAAAACTGTAGAGGCATAAGTAGACGATGTGATCGTTAAAACCAAACACGTCGACTCTTTGATAGATGACTTGAGGCTCACATTCGACAACCTTTGAACATACGACATCAAGCTCAATCTGGAAAAATGCGTTTTCAGCGTACCAGCCGGAAAGCTCCTGGGTTTCATTGTCTCCAGCAAAGGTATTGAAGCTAACCCGACCAAAATCCAAGCTTTGTCACAGTTGGCTACCCCAACAGACCTCAAAAAAATCCAAAAGTTAACTGGATGTGTGGCGGCTCTAAGCCGCTTTATCTCTCGCTTAGGAGAAAAGGCTTTACCCCTTTATCGCCTCCTTCGGAGCACCGAACACTTCGAGTGGACGGACGCTGCCACAGCCGGATTGGAAGAAATAAAGGCCATTTTGGCAACCAACCGAATCCTAGCCGCACCAAACATTGGCGAACCAATGCTGTTGTACATTGCGGCAACTCATCAAGTTGTAAGCGCAGTGCTCGTCGACGAACGAGAAGCTGTCGAACATAAATTCCCTCTTCAAAAGTCGGTATACTATGTATCCAATGTCCTCACTCCATGCAAATCACGGTACCCACATTATCAAAAGATAGCCTATGCGGTATTCATGGCATCTCGGAAGCTACGACACTACTTTCAAGAGTGTTCGATTACAGTAGCCTTGGAAGTGCCACTTAATGATATTATAAACAATCGCGACGCTAAGGGCCGGATTGCAAAATGGGCCATTGAGCTCCTCCCGTTCGACATAACATACAAACCTTGACGAGCCATTAAGTCGCAAGTATTGGCCGACTTCGTCGCCGAATGGACGGAGGTCGAACTCCCTAAAGAGTACGGCGCATACTCCAACTGGATCATGCACTTCGACGGTTCTAAAATGCTGGCCGGTCTAGGGGCTGGCGTCGTCCTGACGTCCCCAACCAGAGATACCGTTCAATACGTTCTGCAAATATTATATACAGACTCCAACAATGCAGCCGAATACGAAGCTCTGTTGCATGGTCTTTGGATGGCAGTCTCCATGGGCATTCAACGCCTGGAGGTGCGTGGGGATTCAAACCTCGCAATATCCCAAATAAATGGAGACTTTGATGCCAAGGATCCAAAGATGGCGGCCTATCGAAACGTCGTCCTAAAAATGTTAGCTCGGTTCGAGGGGCTCGAATTTCACCATGTGGCTCGGGAAAACAATCAAGCGGCGGATATCCTCGCCCGCATCAGCGCAAAACACAATGCGGTCCCCCCCAACATATTTCTGGAAAGGCTGTTCAAGCCATCCATAGTATGGGAAGGGGACACCGGTAACAATAGTCCGGACCCGGCCAAAATGCCCGATACCGAATACTATGACACAATCGGAGGCTCTGCCACTGAAATAACACCTTCAGCCCACGTAATAATGGCCATCATTGCCCCGTGGACAGAACCATTCCTGGCCTACCTAACTAGACAGGAACTTCCGGAGGACCAAAATGAGGCACGCTGCATAGTGCGGCGATCCAAGGCCTACAGGGTCAATGAGGGAGAATTGTACAAAAAAGCACTACCGGAGTCCTTCAAAGGTGCATCTCCGAAGAGGAAGGGCGGAATCTTTTGGCAGAAATTCACGCCGGACTCGGCGGTCATCACGCCGCATCCCAGGCCCTTGTAATCAAGGCCTTCCGTACAGGATTCTAGTGGCCAACGGCCGGGCAGACGCACAGGACTTGGTCCAACGTTGCGCCGGTTGCCAGCTCTTTGCAAATCAAAGCCACATGCCACCCACCGCCCTCCAAAAAATCCCCATTACATGGCCCTTTGCGGTCTGGGGGCTTGACATGGTTGGACCCCTTAAAGGGGGAACCCACAAGAAAAAATACTTACTGGTCATGGTGGATAAATTCACCAAATGGATAGAGGCCAAACCTGTTAAAACAGCCGAATCCGGACCGGTGATAGACTTCATATATGGGGTTGTACACCGTTATGGCGTCCCCCACAGCATCATCACTGACAATGGAACGAACTTCATGGCCGATGAGGTAAAACTCTGGTGCAACAAAATGGGCATCAAGCTCGATTATGCTTCAGTCTATCACCCACAAACCAACGGTCAAGTCGAGCGAGCAAACGGTCTTATAATGAGCGGCATTAAACCCAGATTAGTGCGTTCCTTAACGGAGTCTAACACGCACTGGGTAGAGGAGCTCGACTCTGTACTCTGGGGGCTGCGGACCATGCCGAATCGTAGTACCGAATATACACCCTTCTTTATGGTGTATGGCGCAGAGGCAGTCTTGCGCTGTGACATAATTCATGATTCACCTCGAGTGCGCATGTACGAAGAAAGAGAAGCTGAGCTCGACTGGCAGGATAGTCTGGACACCCTGGAGGAGGAGCGCGACGTAGCCAAAGCCCGTTCCGCATTTTATCAGCAACAGGCTCGCAGATACCAAAGCAGAGAAGTACGGGGCAAAACTTATAACATTGGCGAACTAGTTCTACGCCTGCCGGATAAGAAAAAGAACAAGCTCGAGCCCAAATGGGAAGGTCCCTTCATTATTGACCAAGTTCTGACCGGTGGAGCGTACCGACTGTGGGATGCATCGACTAGTCGACTCGAGTCGAACCCATGGAACGCGGCCAGGCTCCAAAGATTCTACGCCTAGCACCGGACTCTATGTTAGTCCCCTCCTTTTGTCCATTTTTTGCATATACACCATATGTCTTGTTTCTTTCTTTCTTTCTTTCTTTTATTATTTCTCTAGACCTTCAAGGGTCACCTTGTGCCTCGCTTGCACATTACAGATGCGCTAGCCGCACTCTTCATACCTGGGGGCTTCTTTCACAGAAGCTTAAATTATTTATCTAGGACTCATGCCAACACATGTGTTATACTTCCGCATGTACCTTTTTTCACCATTATATGCATCGATATGACTTAAGTTTTGGCCAAGCTGGGTTGCCTGGCTCTTGTATTTATGCCCTACGTTCCCGTTAATTCGGCTAGGGCATAAGGGGAGCACCTCTGCGATTGTTACTGTCGGGTCAGCCGGATACCTTAGACTGGGTGAAGCCTAAAGCTAGCATTCTGAAGGGAATATTCGGTCGGTGAACAAAAGATGATTTTTTATTTATTGTCCATATCTTCCCCCAGATGTTTTTCCTGTGTTTCCTATCGCAGTCCGGACATGCACTTTAGGGCATGCTTACCCAGGGAAAGGAACCCTTAACGGAACTATTCTCCCTAGAATATGTTCCTTACTACCCATGTAATATAACATAACTAGTTGGGCACTTGTTTGATAAAGCACTAATGACCCCTACGCCTGGTCTCCACGCATACCCCAGTTTTTATATCACTGAGCGGGTATTCGGATACACTCCGGACTATTGGGCCCGGAGGTTGAAGCGAAAAGGTCCGCAATGACAAATGATCTACAATCCGGCTAGAAGGCATTATACATGTCACTTTAATTACATAGTCATGCAGACTGATTAAATTCCTCTTCTATACCATCCAACAGGCGGTCTAGCTTACAATCCTGTTGACAATACTTTGCGGCTAATTCTACTTGCCCATAAACTAAGCTAACGGGGATCTCTTTTCCGTCGGGCCCCACAGGTCCGACCTCGGCCAGGTGATTTGGGTCTGCCTTGGTATACCTTGTCTTCACCATGGCCCAGGCTTCTCTGGCACCCTGTCGGCAGGCTGATATCTTCAATAATCGGAAGCGCCGCCGTGCTCCCTTGAGCTTTTCCGCAAGCTCTGCAACGCCCTCTGGCAGGGAGATGGACGGCCACAAGGCCTGGGCAACACCCTGCATCACCTGCCGAACTTGTTCGTGCAGATGTGACAGCTCGGACAGAAGATCACCCGCAGACCAGGGCATCTCCTCCGGGGGATTATTCGGCGCCTGCCCCATATCGGCTTTTGCCTCCATGTCCGATCCTGGCGCCCGACTGGTGGAGCATGATTGGCAACATCGCCGGACATATTCCGGCGAGCGTTTTTTCTGTTAAAGAAACACTGGCGTCATTACATTTCGAGAAAGACGACAACCACAGAGCGGGGTTTGTTATACCTTTGCGCCGGCGTCTTTGTCCTGACCGCCTTCCTTTTTGGCCTACCCGGCCTCGGTGCCTCCTGTTGGCGCATTGCTGCAGGTTCGGCAGGGCGTTCCGAATGCCTTCCCTATAAAAATGCCATGTGTATATGGTGGGTGAAGTGCATACAAGGGGATCCTCTTCCTCACCCTTGAACAGTTCAGACAGAATTTTCGCTAGAGCGGCAGCATTGTCCGGACCCTTACGCCCGCAGCGGGTGGCATCATCCGCCCCGTTATAACACCACAAGGGGTGCCCACAATATTGAAGTGGCTGCACTCCCTGCATTATGCAAATCGACATAACTTCGATTACTGTCAGTCCTGATCGAGCCAGTGCTTTAATCCGGTTCATCAGATATAGGACTTCTCCATTATCTTCCGCCTGGGGGCTCCGTGGGCACCAACTTCGGCGTTTCTTCAGAGGAGCGGTGTTGAACTCAGGAAGACCCCGCCGAACAGGGTCCGGAAGGGGGACCTCCTCCATATAAAACAATTCTAAAGGCCATTCTTCGGACGACTTCTTCGGGGTACCGGACAGGTATCCAGTATCGGCGATGCGCCATATTTCGGCTCCGCCCACTTGATAAAGTGACCCCCTCTGTGTGCGAGGGACAAGGCAAAATAGCCTTTTCCACAGCTTGAAGTGAGCCTCGCAGCCCAGGAACAACTCGTAGAGAGTAACATAGACGGCGATGTGTAGAAGGGAGGCAGGGGTGAAATTGTGTAATTGGAGGCCGTAGAACTCCAGGAGCCTGTGGAGGAACGGATGAATTGGAAATCTGAGTCCCCTTAATAGATAGGGAACAAGGCAGACCCGTTCCCCCATAGAGGGATAGGGAAAGCTCTTCGCTTGCTCCCCGCCATTGTAGGTGGTGAGCCCGGATCGAACGGACACCATGTACGCCGGAGGGAGAAATCCCTTAGTCTGCAGTTCGACTAAACGATTGTGTGGGATTGAACACCTCTCCCAATCACCGAGCTTAGGGCTTCGGGGGCGGGAGGAGGAGCTGCGGAGGTCGGCCATGCTGGAATGGATCTTTCCAGAATGCGCTCTGATGGACTCTCGCTGGGGGAGGATGGTATGGATCGGATCTAAGGATTCCATCCCTTTAATAGACAATTTATTTATCTGGCTAGGGGGTGAATGTAAAAACGCCCTGGCGCTTCATATTCATTCGAAGCGTGGGAGAAAGCCCTTATTGGGCATAGAAGCCAAGAGGTCCAAACATTTATGGGACCGGACACTGCTTTACAAACGTTCGGAAGATGAAGAAGAACCTGCCTTGCAATGCTGAAGACAATACTACGTGCCGGACTCATCGTCATTGAAGCGTGGTTCGGGGGCTACTGAGGGAGTCCTGGCTTAGGGGGTATCCGGACAACCAGATTTTATCCTTTGGCCGGACTGTTGGGTTATGAAGATACAAGATTGAAGACTTCGTCTCGTGTCCGGCTGGGACTCTACTTGGCGTGGAAGGCAAGCTAGGCAATACGGATATGTATATCTCCTCCTTTTTAACCGACCTTGTGTAACCCTAGCCCCCTCTGGTGTCTATATAAACCGGAGGGTTTTAGTCCGTAGGACAACATACAATCATACCATAGGCTAGCTTCTAGGGTTTAGCCTCTCTGATCTCGTGGTAGATCTACTCTTGTACTACCCATATCATCAATATTAATCAAGCAGGATGTAGGGTTTTACCTCCATCAAGAGGGCCCGAACCTGGGTAAAACTTCGTGTCCCCTACCTCCTGTTACCATCCGCCTAGACGCATAGTTCGGGACCCCCTACCCGAGATCCGCCGGTTTTGACACCGACAGTTATCATCAACCTTCCTCCATCACCAATTTCATGATGCTCACCGCCGTGCGTGAGTAATTCCATCATAGGCTTGTTGGACGGTGATGGGTTGGATGAGATTTATCATGTAATCGAGTTAGTTTTGTTAGGGTTTGATCCCTAGTATCCACTATGTTTTGAGATTGATGTTGCTATGACTTTGCTATGCTTAATGCTTGTCACTAGGGCCCGAGTGCCGTGATTTCAGATCTGAACCTATTATGTTTTCATCAATATATGAGAGTTCTTGATCCTATCTTGCAAGTCTATAGTCACCTACTATGTGTTATGATCAGGCAACCCCGAAGTGACAATAATCAAGACCACTCCCGGTGAGGACCGTAGTTTGAGGAGTTCATGTATTCACTATGTGTTAATGCTTTGGTCCGGTACTCTACTAAAAGGAGGCCTTAATATCCCTTAGTTTCCAATAGGTCCCCGCTGCCACGGGAGGGTACGACAAAAGATGTCATGCAAGTTCTTTTACATAAGCATGTATGACTATATTCGGAATACATGCCTACATTACATTGAACTGGAGCTAGTTCTGTGTCACCCTTGGTTATGACTGTTACATGATTGATCGCATCCGGCATAATTCACCGTCATCGATCCATTGCCTACGAGCTTTTTCATATATCGTTCTTCGCTTATTTACTTTTCCGTTGCTACTGTTACAATCACTATAAAACCCCAAAATATTACTTTTGCTACTGTTACTTTTGCTATCGTTGCCACTACTATCATATTACTTTGCTACCAAATACTTTGCTGCAGATATTAAGTTTCCAGGTGTGGTTGAATTGACAACTCAGCTACTAATACTTGAGAATATTCTTTGGCTCCCCTTGTGTCGAATCAATAAATTTGGGTTGAATACTCTACCCTCGAAAACTGTTGCGATCCCCTATACTTGTGGGTTATCAAGAACATTTTCTGGCGCCGTTGCCGGGGAGCATAGCTCTATTCTTTGAGTCACTTGGGATTTATATCTGCTTATCATTATGAAGAACTTGAAAGATCAAAGAACCAAGATTTTTCCCTCAACTACGAGGGGAGGTAAGGAACTGCCATCTAGCTCTGCACTTGATCCACCTTCTGTTTTGAGTAAGCTTGCGAAACCTGAACCTGCTTCTGCTATTAATTCCGATATGTCGCATGTTATTGATGCTGCCACTTCTACTATGCATGATACTTATGATGAAACTACTTCTATGCTTGATACTACTGTGCCACTTGGTGAATTTCTTGATGAACAACTTGCTAGGGCTAGAGAAAATGAAATTATTGAAACTGATAATATTGATGAAAGTGATGATGAAGATTCTCCCCCTAGATATGAATTGCCTATTGTTCTTGAGGGTTATGTTATGGATGAAGAAACTGCTAGAGACTTTCTTGGCTGCAATGATAGGAGTGGTCTTAAGAAACTATTAGTTAAGCTGAAACAAAAAACTCTAAATGCCAGAATGAAATATGATCCTGCTTATGCTACTTCACCTATCTTTATTACTTATAAGGATTATGATTTCTCTATTGATCCTGAGATAATTACTTTGGTTGAATCTGATCCTTTCTATGGCTATGAATCTGAAACTGTTGTGGCACATCTTACTAAATTAAATGATATAGCCACCCTGTTCACTAATGATGAGAAAACTTGCTACTACTATATCCTTAAAATATTTCCGTTCTCATTAAAGGGTGATGCTAAGATATGGTTTAGTTCTCTTGATCCTGGTTGTGTGCGTAGTCCCCATGATATGATTTACTACTTCTCTGCTAAATATTTCCCCGCTCATAAGAAACAAGTTGCTTTAAGGGAGATATATAATTTTGCACAAATTGAAGAAGAGAGTCTCCCACAAGCTTGGGGGAGGCTTCTCCAATTACTTAATGCTTTACCTGATCATCCTCTCAAGAAGAATGAAATACTTGATATCTTTTATAATGGACTAACCGATGCTTCTAGAGATTACCTGGATAGTTATGCTGGTTGTGTTTTCAGGGAAAGAATTATTGATGAAGCTGAAATTCTATTGAATAATATGTTGACTAATGAAAATAATTGGACACTTCCTGAACCAACTCCTGAGCCGACTCCGAAGAAAAGGAGTATTCTATTTCTCAGTCCTGAAGATATGCAAGAGACAAAGAAATCTATGAAAGAAAAAGGTATTAAAGCTGAAGATGTTAAGAATTTACCTCCTATTGAAGAAATACATGGTCTTAATCTACTGCTTGTTGAAGAAATACATGGTCTTAATTCATCACCTATTGAAGAAACACATGGTCTCGATAACCCAACACAGGTAGTAAAGGTAAACTCTCTCTATAGATATGATAAAGCTTAAATCCCTCCAGCTAAGTTTGCTAGCCAATGTTTGGATGAATTTGATAAATTTATGGTTAAGAAAGAAGATTTTAATGCTTATGTTGGTAGACAATTGAAACATAATGCTTATATGATTGAACACTTGAGTGATTATATGGCTAGTGTTAAAGGTGAACTTAAACTTATTAGTAAACATGCTTCTATGGTTACCACTCAAGTAGAACAAGTACTTAAAGCTCAGAATGATTTTCTCAATGAATTGAATAGTAAAAATAATGACTTTGTTGTTAGAGTTGCAACTAGAGGAGGTAAAGTGACTCAGGAACCTTTGTATCATGAGGGCCACCCTAAGAGAATTGAGCAAGATTCTCAGAGAGCTAATGTAGATGCACCTAGTCCTTCTAAAAGGAAGAAAAAGAAAAATGGTAGGACTTTGCATGCTTCTAGTGAACCTGTTGTAAACACACCTGAGAATCCCAATCATATTTATATTTCTGATGCTGAAACACAATCTGGTAATGAACATGAACCTATTGATAATGTTAATGATGATGTTCATGTTGATGCTCAACCTAGTAATGACAATGATATAGAGATTGAACCTGCTGTTGATCTTGATAACCCACAATCAAAGAATCAACGTTATGATTAGAGAGACTTTGTTGCTAGGAAGAACGGTAAAGAAAGAGAACCATGGGTTCAGAAACCCATGCCCTTTCCTCCTAAACCATCCAAGAAAAAGGATGATGAGGATTTTGAGCGCTTTGCTGAAATGATTAGACCTATCTTTTTGCGTATGCGTTTGACTGATATGCTTAAAATGAATCCTTATGCTAAATACATGAAAGATATTGTTACTAATAAAAGAAAAATACCAGAAGCTGAAATTTCCACCATGCTTTCTAATTATACTTTTAAGGGTGGAATACCAAAGAAACTAGGAGATCCAGGAGTACCAACTATACCATGCACCATTAAAAGAAACTATGTTAAAACTGCTTTATGTGATCTTGGAGCCGGTGTTAGTGTTATGCCTCTCTCTTTATATCGTAGACTTGATTTGAATAAGTTGACACCTACTGAAATATCTTTGCAAATGGCTGATAAATCAACTGCTATACCTGTCGGTATTTGTGAGGATGTGCCTGTTGTGGTTGCAAACATTACTATTTTAACGGACTTTGTTATTCTTGATATTCCCGAGGACGATAGTATGTCTATAATTTGTGGAAGGCCATTTTTGAATACTACAGGGGTTGTTATTGATTGCACCAAAGGCAATGTCACTTTTCATGTTAATGGTAATGAGCATACGGTACACTTTCCGAGGAAACAACCTCAAGTCCACAGTATCAATTCTATTGGAAAAATTTAAACAATTACTATTGGAGGTTTTGAATTTCCTCTTCCTACTGTCAAAAAGAAATATGATATTCTTATCGTTGGGGATGTGCATATCCCCGTTGAGGTAACCTAGTGTTATTCGAAATTTCTCCGGCTTCATGCGATTCGGAATGAGTTTGTTAACAAGACCTGATCAACCTTGTTAGTGGATTCCTTTTGATGAGCATGAGATGGATGAATTTAGAAAACACAACTCTCTGTACCCTCTTTTTACTTTCTGTTATTTATATTAAATAAAGCAAAAATAGTAATTTATGTTTGTTTTCTGAATTATCAATGCAATAAAAAATACCCCAAAAATAAAAGTTCTCCAAATGCCCTGAAAATTAAATATGATTTTTTCTAGAATATTTGAGAATATCTGACACTGAAAACACAACAGGGGGAGCAAGCACCTGGCCACGAGGGTCCAGGGCGTGCCCCCCCCTAGGCGCGCCCCCTGCCTCGTGGGCCCATGGTGGCCCCCCTCCACTTATTCCAGCTACCACACACTCCTTCTTCCTTCCAAAAAAATCACTAGCCAGCTCAAACCTGAGTCCAAGCTCATCTTGCTACCATTTTCGATCTCCTTGCTCAAAGCTCCATTCACAAAACTGCTTTGGGGGATTGCTCTTTGGTATGTGACTCCTACAATGGTCCAATTAGTTTTTGTTCTAGTGCTTTATTCATTGCAAATTTTTATTGCTTAGGTGACCCTGTTCTTGAGCTTGCATGTCAAATTTATATGGTCAAAAGTAGTTTTAATGCATGGTATTGCCTCTAGGCACTTGTAGGAGTAGTTGCTATCAATCTTGTTGTGTTTGGTTCACTTTTATTTTGAAGTTACTAAAAATTTCAGAAATTTTTCAGAGGAAGAAATATGTTTACGAAAATGTACCAAGGTGGTTCTTCAAGGAAGCAAGGACCCGGACTCGCAATACGTGATGCGGACGAGGAACCACCAAGGGATGCTCAAGTGCGGCCCTGTGAATGGCCGTCAGAGGACTTCATGGTTCGAGCGGGAATCAAGGAGGAATTTGAAGCTTATGTGAGTAATGCTGATCTTGAGAGCTTCGAGGCAGATAAGTGTCGTCAATACCTCTATTTAACTGATTCATTTGTGAGAAGGTTTAAATTTTCATCATCACGCAATTCTCAAACCGTCATGTTTGACCTTTATGATAAATCTTATACCATGGACTTAGAAGATTTTAACACTGCTTGTAAACTCCCATAGTGGGGTGATGTTAGTGAACCTCGCAAGTCT
The DNA here is from genome assembly GCF_002162155.2 of Triticum dicoccoides. Lineage (NCBI taxonomy): Eukaryota > Viridiplantae > Streptophyta > Magnoliopsida > Poales > Poaceae > Triticum > Triticum dicoccoides. The sequence continues at coordinate 649,789,130 of NC_041388.1, read as the reverse complement.
GAATTTAGAGATTTTCTTGATAGTATAATTGTGGGGGAATCTAGGGATGTGACACAAGCTACCATAGGGAGCATTCATTTTCCTGCTATACATTATTTTTCTCTCTTCATGGGTAGATGCATTAGTGGTAAAGATGAAGCATGTCATATGTGTGTGCCTGATCTTAGCGTTCTCAGAAGCGCTGTTTTAGGAGATAAACAATACAACTTGGGGGCTATCGTTGCACGTAGGTTGCATAATAATCGTATTCATGGAGATTTCTTTGGTGGAATTTATGCAACTCGTATAGCTAACTTTCTTGAGATACCCACACGTGGACATGATATTGAGTTGCCTCCTTCTTATCTAGATTATGATGCCATGGTTCGTCATCAGTTTGTTGAGAGGAACGATCAGTTCCTCCAGTACCGACTAATCTTTGACAGACGACGCACCTATCACGTCGCTCTCCCTGCTCCTACTTTCTTTGACTTTCAGGCAAAGGGGAGATATGTTATAACCAGGGAGGAGGCGACCGAGTACGAGAGGAGGGCGGAGAAGGCTCGCCTCCAAGCTGCAGCTCATCAGGCAATTGCCGCTGCATCTCAGTACGACCCCAGCTATAACTTTGGATATCCGCCAGGCCAGCCGTGGCCATAGACCAACTTAGGCCAAAAGCCTAAGCTTGGGGGAGTACATATTTCTCACCGACATTACATTTATGTTCACACACCCATGCTAGTTGTCGGTGCTCATACTTTTTGATTGTAATATCCATGCTAGTTTATTTCTATTCTTATGCTTTCTTCTTGTGTGTTTGATAAACCTTAAGAAAAACCAAAAAAATAGTTCTAGCTTTTAGTTAGTTTACTTTCCATGCCTGTAGTAGTAATTAAAAAGAAAACCCAAAAAGATTTCTTGTTCTTCTTTTGCTTGTTGGGAGCTTTCCCGTGTAACTATGTTTCTTTTCTATTTTTTGGGGGGTCGAGAGGAGAAGACCATGATTAAAATGTTAAGTGGCTCTTATATGCATTATTGTTGATCTAACAAAGAGCTCATATTACCTTGTCTTCTCTCTTGAATTGAATGCTTGTAGATTCCAGCTTAGTCCAATGCACGTGCAATATTATTATTATCCACATTATTCGGTCGTGCGAGTGAAAGGCAATAATGATGATTATATGATGAACTTATTGAGATGAGAAAAGCTGGTATGAACTCGACCTCTCTTGTTTTTGTAAATATGATTAGTCCATCGTTCCTGATTCAGCCTATTATGAATAAACATGTTTGCAATGACAATTAGATATTGTAGTTGCTTATGCCATGCTTAATTAGCTAGGAGCTTATAATGGTTTACTTTGCGTGCCAACGTGCTATTAAAATGGTTGTGATGTGGTATGATAGGGTGGTATCCTCTTTTGAACGATTCGAGTGGCTTGACTTGGCACATGTTCACGCATGTAGTTGAAACAAAATCAACATAGCCTCTACGATAGTTATGTTCATGGTGCATTATATCCTACTCATGCTTGCATTCGGTGTTGATTAATTTTAATGCATGGTCATGACTATTGTCGCTCTCTAGCTGGTCGCTTCCCAGTCTTTTTCTAGCCTTCACCTGTACTAAGCAGGAATACTGCTTGTGCATCCAATTCCATAAACCCCAAAATCGTTCCATATGAGTCCACCATACCTACCTATATATGGTATCTACCTATCGTTCCAAGTAAATTTGTATGTGCCAAACTCTAAACCTTCAAATAAACATTCTGTTTTGTATGCTCGAATAGCTCATGTATCAACTAGGGTTGTCTGTATCTTCCATGCTAGGCGGGTTATTATCAAGAGGAGTGGACTCCGCTCCTCACTCACGAGAAAATGGCTAGTCACTGGGATGCCCGGTCCCATGCTTTATGCAAATCAAATCAAAATAACTGCAAACAAAACTCCCCTGGGACTCTTGTTAGTTGGAGGCACTTGTTGTTTCGAGCAAGCCATGGATTGATGCTTGTTGGTGGAGGGGGAGTGTAAACTTCACCATTCTATTTGGGAACCACCTATAATGTGTGTAGCATGGAAGATATCGAGATCTCTCAGTTGTTATGTTGACAATGAAAGTATACCGCTCAAAATATTATTCATATCTATTTCAAAACCGAGCTCCGGCACCTCTGCAAATCCCTGCTTCCCTCTGCGAAGGGCCTATCTATTTAATTTTATGTTGAGTCATCATCCTCTTATTAAAAGGAACAAGTTAGAGAGCACCGCTATCATTTGCATCCATTACTGTTAGTTTACATTGAGTATGACTTGACTGGATCTCTTTTGCCATGAATTACAATGTCTAGTCAGTCCTTGATCTTTAAAGATGCTCTGCATTTATCTTTTGCGGTCTCAGAAAGGGCTAGCGAGATACCATCTTGTCATATCATATCATGATTGTTTTGAGAAAGTGGTTTCATCCGAGATTTATTATTATTGATCGCTAGTTGATTATGCCATTGATATGAGTAAACATGAGACCTAAATGTTATTATGAATATGGTTAGTTCATAATCTTTGCTGAAAACTTGAATACTGGCTTTACATATTTATAACAACAAGAGCAAACAGAGTTTGTAAAAGTTTTTCTTTATCACTTTCAGTTTATCAACTGAATTGCTTGAGGACAAGCAAAGGTTTAAGCTTGGGGGAGTTGATACGTCTCTGTCATATCTACTTTTCCAAACACTTTTGCCCTTGTTTTGGACTCTAACTTGCATGATTTGAATGGAACTAACCCGGACTGACATTGTTCTCAGCAGAATTGCCATGGTGTTATTTTTGTGCAGAAATAAAAGTTCTCGGAATGACCTGAAAATCAATGGAGAACTATTTTTGGAATATATAAAAAATACTGGAAGAAAGATCCACGTTAGGGGGGCCACCACTTGTCCACGAGGGTGGGGGCGCGCCCTACCCCCTGGGCACGTGCCTCTGCCTCGTGGGCCCCCTGACGCTCCACCGACCTCAACCTTGACTCCATATATTCACTTTCAGGGAGAAAAAAAATCAAAGAGAAGGATTCATCACGTTTTACGATACGGAGCCGCCGCCAAGCCCTAAACTCTCTCGGGAGGGCTGATCTGGAGTCCGTTCGGGGCTCCGGAGAGGGGAATCCGTCGCCATCGTCATCATCAACCTTCCTCCATCACCAATTTCATGATGCTCACCGCCATGTGTGAGTAATTCCATCATAGGCTTGCTGGACGGTGATGGGTTGGATGAGATTTATCATGTAATCGAGTTAGTTTTGTTAGGGTTTGATCCCTAGTATCCACTATGTTCTGAGATTGATGTTGCTATGACTTTGCTATGCTTAATGCATGTCACTAGGGCCCGAGTGCCATGATTTCAGATCTGAACCTATTATGTTTTCATCAATATATGGGAGTTCTTGATCCTATCTTTCAAGTCTATAGTCACCTACTATGTGTTATGATCCGACAACCCCGAAGTGACAATAATCAAGACCACTCTCGGTGATGACCGTAGTTTAAGGAGTTCATGTATTCACTATGTGTTAATGCTTTGGTCCGGTACTCTATTAAAAGGAGGCCTTAATATCCCTTAGTTTCCAATAGGACCCCGCTGCCACGGGAGGGTAGGACAAAAGATGTCATACAAGTTCTTTTCCATAAGCACGTACGACTATATTCGGAATACATGCCTACGTTACATTGATGAACTGGAGCTAGTTCTGTGTCACCCTAGGTTATGACTGTTACATGATCGATCGCATGCAGCATAATTCTCCATCACTGATCCATTGCCTACGAGCTTTTCCATATATTATTCTACGCTTATTTACTTTTCCGTTGCTACTGTTGCAATCACTATAAAACCCAAAAATATTACTTTTGTTACCGTTACCACTACTATCATATTACTTTGCTGCCAAATACTTTGCTGCAGATATTAAGTCTCCAAGTGTGGTTGAATTGACAACTCAGCTGCTAATACTTGAGAATATTCTTTGGCTCCCCTTGTGTCGAATCAATAAATTTGGGTTGAATACTCTACCCTCGAAAAATGTTGTGATCCCCTATACTTGTGGGTTATCAGCGGGTCAAAGAATGGCGAGGGTGGAGGAGCCACAGAGGGAAGGAGCTCATCTAGAGGACTGGTGGCTAGTGTTAGCTTAGGCGAGGGGGCGGCCGGGGGGGAGGGGTTGGTGGCTGGGGCTTGGCCGGAGGCCGGCGAGGAGTAGGCGGGAGCGGGAGCGTGGAGAGTCATGTGAGCTCTCTTTCGTGGATGCATGATTCCTGACCATACGTGAAAGTTTAACCATCCGTCTTTTATATTAATATGTGTTTTCCTTACATTGTGTTGTACTCCCTCCGTTCTGAATTACTTGTTGCACGTATGGATGTATCTAGATGTATTTTAGTTCTAGATACATCCATTTCTGCAACGAGTAATTTGGAACGGAGGGAGTATATGAAAGAAGCAACGCCACATGATTATAAACAATGTTGTTAATATGGCAGGATGGTTACTACTCCCTTTGTTTCTAAATATACGACCTTTTAGATATTTCAATGTGGCCTACATACGGATATATATATATACACATATTTTAGAGTGTAGATTCACTCATTTTGCTTTGTATGTAGTCCATATTGTAATATCTAAAAAGTCTTATATTAGGAACGGAAGGAGTACTAGATTAGCAGTGACATTCAGTTCTATATGGCTAAACACTAAATGAATTGTTCTGTTTTTCTTGTTCTGAGTCAAGAAGGCTCTGACTATATTTATCCTAATGGTGAGCTCTACATATTCTGAACATGTTTTAACTTGGTGAGGAAGCCATATGGGCATTTCTCACTTGAAAATTGGCTAGTCACCTTGTTGTAACCCTGAGAATCGAACTATTTTGAAAGTTGAATTAATGTAAATCTTCCTTATGTTGTTTTCTTTTAAATAGATGAAATTCATTTTAATAATCAGTTTCAAAATGTTTGCAATTTTATGGGAAAAGGTTCTTGTTTTTGAAATTGTGCATGTTTTTACAAAAATATTTCTAAATTTTCAAGCTAAGAAAATATTCAAAATTTAATTAAAAATATTCAGATATTTTCAAAAAAAGTGTTTGATGTTTTCAAAAGGTGTGAAGAACACTGGCATCGGGAGAACGTTCCAACCAAATATGACTTTTTCCCCGAGAAGACTGGCCTAACATGAAAATACAAGCCCATAAGAAAGAAAGAAGAGATGGGTCCCAGACGAGCCGGCCCAGCCAAATGAACGAGTATGATAATGGAAGAGGCCGGTCCGAAGACGAGTCCCGAGTCTGACTCGAGGCGGCTAAGCCACGGCTCGCCCTGGAGATGATATATACAACCTCCTCCCCTTTTTTCGAAACGGACGCAAAAATTTTTGCCTCATCCATTAATTAAGCAGAAGAGAGTTGCCCAGTTAGTTAGTGGAAAACCGGGAGAAAACCAATACATCAAGGGCCAAGCCCACACTCGCCGACAACATGTCAAACGACAACAAGTCGGCCATCCACCACTGCAGGAAAGAAGAATCCGCGACTACTATGAGAGGAGCAGTCACGGGACTCTCCGGCAGAAACGAACGACATGCACACCACATGACCTGCGCCCAAATGCATAAACATGCCAATGGACAACATCGAAGGCAACCTCGTTGCCCACACAACACGAAGCCGGATCCCTCAAAGCTGCAATATCTCAGAGCCTCCACCCCGACATCCACCGCTCCACCGCGCCCTGCGCGATCAACCAACTCCACCTTCCGGGGCCGCCACCCCGACATACCATCGCTCGCTCTCGAGCCACGATGCCGCATGACCCAGCCACCCACAACCCGCGTTGTGCAGGAAAACTGCTCGCAGACCACGGCCGTCGCACTACTTCCGGGGCCGCCACCCCGACATACCACCACTCGCCCACGAGCCACGACGCCGCATGACTCAGCCACCCGCAACCCATGTTGCGCAGGTAAACCGCCCGCAAACCACGACCGTCGCACTGCTTCCGGGGCCGCCGCCCCGACATATAGTCCAATCGTCCACACTGGAACGTGTCGGCCGAGCCAACGACCTTGCCGACCTTGTAGCTCAAGAATGTTGCCCAAGCCATGCTGAGCTGCAGCCCTACCTCATGGAGTTGTCGCTGCATTGCTTCCCGAGACCGCCGTCTCGGCGCCCAAGTTCGGGGCCGCTGCCCCGACATCCACTGATCCTGATGGTAGAGAGATCCCTCGCAACAGCCTCAACCGCCTCTCCCAAGCGACGCCTCCAAGGAAGACACGACGTAGACACTGCCGCCACCTGCTTTGGAGTACCGAAGCTAGGATTTTCATCCGGAGAGCCAAATCCATCGTGAGGCTGAAGGAGCTCCATAGCGACGCCTCCAAGAAGGTAGACGACATCTGTAGGTGCCGCTATCGCCGGCCCTAACCATGGTCAGGGCAATGCTTTCGTTGGAGCTCCTCGTCACACGATCGGATTGCGGATCCAGAGCACCATGGCCACCCGGATCACCGGAGAGCTCACCTCCACCACCTGTAGCCAACCACCACCACGCAAACCCCACCACCGCACCTCATGCGGCGACGAACTCCATGCCACTACCGCGACAACAGCCGCCGCCGTTGCAGCCACCATCCCGGAGCCGCCGCCCCGGCATCCTCACCTGGCCTGGAACCTCCCTCACACCTCCCTGACACACCATCGTGCCCGGCAACCCCTGGATCCGCCCCGCAGCAGCAACACTACGCCGTACACGAGCCATGGCGCCAGATCCGCGCGGCAGGATGCCGCCGCGCTCACCCGACCAGATGCACACCCACGTGCATTAGCGCGCCCAGCCACCCCTTGTCGCCGCGGCCACGCGGCTCTCTGCACCTCCGCGAGCCACGGCCGCCACCCCACTTCTCCGCTGAGCCCCGCTCCCGCTGCCGCACACCACCATTGAAGTTAGACGGGACCTCGAGATCTGCTCGAACCACGCCGCCATACGGCCCAACCGCCACCGATGACGCCCAGGCTTTGCCCGGCGATGCCCTCCGGCGGCGGTGAGGGTAGAGGATGAGAACGAGGGCCCCTAGGCGACCGGAGTTTGGGTGCCCCGGTGCAGCTCGTGGAGCCGCATGGGAGCGAGGGGATTTGCTCAGTTTACAGCCTCCTCCCCTTGGTTTTCAAGAGATCCAGCGAGAGAGAGAGAGAGAGAGAGAGAGAGAGAGAGAGAAATCCCCAATCCACCAAACTCTAGCCCACGAGAGAGATCCAGCGATGGATGAGGCGCAGAACGAGAAGGAGGCGGCGAGCCTCGAGTCCGAGGCAGGGGCGGACGAGGAGGATGCCCTCAAGGCCAAGGCGAGGGGAGTAAATAGCATAACTACTACTTTACAGGCTAGGTGAGGGAGTCCTGGATTAGGGGTGTCCGGATGGCCGGACTATACCTTCGACCGGACTCCTGGACTATGAAGATACAAGATTGAAGACTTCGTTCCGTGTCCGGAAGGGACTTTCCATGGCGTGGAAGGCAAGCTTGGCGATACGGATATGTAGATCTCCTACCATTGTAATCGACTCTGTGTAACCCTAGCCCTCTCCAGTGTCTATATAAACTGGAGAGTTTTTAGCACGAAGAACAATCATACCATAGGCTAGCTTCTAGGGTTTAGCCTCTCTGATCTCATGGTAGATCTACTCTTGTACTACCCATATCATCAATATTAATCAAGCAGGACGTAGGGTTTTACCTCCATCAAGAGGGCTCGAACCTGGGTAAAACGTCGTGTCCCCTGCCTCCTGTTACGATCCGGCCTAGACGCACAGTTCGGGACCCCCTACCCGAGATCCGCCGGTTTTGACACCGACATTGGTGCTTTCATTGAGAGTTCCTCGGTGTCATCGCTTTTAGGCCCGATGGCTTCTCCGATCATCAACAGCGATGCGATCCAGGGTGAGACTTTTCTCCCCGGATAGATCTTCGTATTCGGCGGCTTTGCACTGTGGGCCAATTCGCTTGGTTATCTGGAGCAGATCGAAAGCTACGCCCCTGGCCATCAGGTCAGATTTGGAAGTTTGAACTACACGGCCGACATTCGCGGAGACTTGATCTTCGACGGATTCGAGCCATAGCCGAGCGTGCCGCACTATCACGATGGGCATGATTTAGCTCTGCTGTCGAACAGTGCCCTGGAGGCCGCACCTATGTCCGCTCCGACCCCTAGCTCGGAGCCGATCACACCAACCGAGGATGGGTGGTTAGACACCGCCTCGGGGGCTGCAATCTCTACGGCGATCGAGCCGAACACCAGCCCTATTCTCTGCGAAGCCCGTGACTCCAAGGATCCGGACTCCTCTCCGGACTCCGAGCCCTCTGCGCCCCAACTGATCGAACCCGATTGGGCGCCAATCATGGAGTTCACCGCCGTGGACATCTTTTAGCACTCGCCCTTCGGCGATATTCTGAATTCACTAAAGTCTCTCTCTTTGTCAGGAGAGCCCTGGCCAGACTATAGTCGGCAAGGTTGGGATGCGGATGATGAAGAAATTCAAAGCCCACCCACCACCCACTTCATAGCCACTATCGATCATTTAACCGACATGCCCGACTTCGACTCCGAAGACATCGACGGTATGGACGCTGATGCAGGAGACAATCAAGATCCAGTGCCTATAGGGCACTGGAAAGCCACCTCGTCGTATGATATATACATGGTGGACACCCCAAAAGAAGGCAATGGCGATGGAACAGCGGAGGATGATCCCTCCAAGAAGCAGCCTAAGCACCGGCGTCAGCGGCGCCGCTCTAAATCCCGCCAAAACAAAAATGGTGATTCCGGCACGGGGGATAATAACACCCCGGACAGTGCCGAAGACAACCACCTCCAGCAAGATTCAGCACAGGAGGATAGAGAAGCCAGCCCTCATGATAGAGCGGCAGACAGAGAGGTTGAGGAATTATATGCCTCCCTCCGAAGGCGAGGCAAACCTCGACGACGACGAATTTTTCGTGCCGGAGGATCCCATCGAACAAGAGCGTTTCAAACGCAGGCTTATGGCCACGGCGAACAGCCTCAAGAAAAACATCAACAGCTTACAGCTGATCAGGATTTGCTAGCCGACAGATGGATTGAAGTCCTTCGGCCGAAGAGTATGAACTCGAACGCCCCTCCAAGAGCTACCCAAAGCGCAGGTTGCTACCCCAATTAGAGGAGGAGGCACTTAAACCTACATCACCAGCGCATGATGCGGCCGACCGGCCACCCCGTGGCCGCGACAGAGAGGCCTCTCGGCCCTCCACTCAAGTCGCACCCCGGCGCCGCTCAAAAACTACCAACGCATGGGAAAATGCGCCAGACCTACGAGACATATTGGAGGACAAGGCAAGGCAAACAAGATCGATCTACGGATCACGTGGGCGCCCCACGGCATGAGACAGTACTCGTCACGCCGGATATAGTAAATCCGGTCGGGAAGAACACAGTAGACAAAGCTCATTTGAGCTGCATCGTGATATAGCCCAGTATAGAGGTGCCGCACACCCACTATGCTTCACAGATGAAGTAATGGATCATCAAATCCCCGAGGGTTTCAAACCGGTGAACATCGAATCATATGATGGCACAACAGATCCTGCGGTATGGATCGAGGACTATCTCCTTCATATCCACATGGCCCGTGGTGATGACTTACACGCCATCAAATACCTCCCACTCAAGCTTAAAGTACCAGCTCGGCATTGGCTTAACAGCTTGCCAGCAAAATCAATTGGTTGTTGGGAGGACCTGGAAGCCGCATTCCTCGATAATTTCTAGGGCACTTATGTGCGACCACCAGACACCGATGACCTAAGCCACATAATTCAGCAGCCAGAGGAATCGGCCAGACAATTCTGGACACGGTTCCTAACCAAGAAAAATCAAATCGTCGACTGTCCGGACGCAGAGGCCCTAGCAGCCTTCAAGCATAACATCCGCGACGAGTGGCTTGCACGGCACCTAGGACAGGAAAAGTCAAAGTCTATGGCAGCCCTCACGACACTTATGACCCGCTTTTGCATGGGAGAAGACAGCTAGCTCGCAGCAATAACATGACCTAGAACCCTGGTAATTTGGATACCAAGGACAACAGTGGCAGGTCGCGTCGCAACAAGCAAAAGCGCCACATTAACGGCGACAATGCTGAGGATACGACAGTTAATGCCGGATTCAGAGGCTCTAAACCCGGTCAGTGGAAAAAGGCATTCAAAAGAAATACTCCGGGCCCGTCCAGTTTGGACCGAATACTCGACCGCTCATGCCAGATACATGGCACCCCCGAAAAACCAGCCAATCACACCTACAGGGATTGTTGGGTGTTCAAGCAGGCAGGCAAGTTAAATGCCGAAAGTGAAGACAAGGGGCTGCATAGCAATGACGAGGAGGAGCCCCGGCCGTCGAACAACAGTGGACAGAAAGGTTTTCCCCCACAAGTGCAGACGGTGAACATGATATACGCAACACACGTCCCCAAGAGGGAGCGGAAGCGTGTGCTAAGGGACGTATACGCGATGGAGCCAGTCGCCCCAAAGTTCAACCCATGGTCTTCCTGCCCGATCACGTTTGATCGAAGGGACCACCCCACTAGCATCCGTCACGGCGGATTCGCCGCATTGGTTCTAGACCCAATTATTGACGTATTTCACCTCACTAGAGTCCTTATGGACGGCGGCAGCCGCCTGAACCTGCTTTATCAGGATACAATGCAGAAAATGGGCATCGATCCCTCGAGGATTAAACCCACCAGAACGACCTTTAAAGGCGTCATACCAGGTGTAGAAGCCAACTGTACAGGCTCAGTTACACTTTAAGTGGTCTTCGGATCTCCGGATAATTTCTGAAGCGACATAGTCCCGTTCCGCAGTGGCTATCACGCACTGCTCGGGCGAACCGCATTTGCCAAATTCAATGCGGTGCCGCACTACGCATACCTCAAGCTCAAGATGCCAGGCCCTCGAGGCGTCATCACGGTCAATGGAAACACTGAACGCTCTCTCCGAACGGAGGAGCATACGGTGGTTATCGCAGCGGAAGTACAAAGCAGCCTCTCAAGGCAATTCTCTAGTCTGGCCATTAAATGTCTGGACACCGTCAAGCGCGCCCGGAGTAACCTCCAACAAGACCGCCTGGCACTTTCCGAGCAAGCGTAGCAATACGGCCCCAACCCCAGCCCTCACAAACTTGCGAATCCAGTGTTGCGGGTACATAACTACGCTCTAGAAATACCATGGGCGCAGGGGAAGGGGCACCATCACAGCACGCCCGAAACGCGGCCTAAACCGCACTAGGGGCTGCCGATTTCTTAATTTTCTCTTATTTTCAGGACTCCATTCTTCGGAAGGCTTGTCCGGCAGTACGATTGCCGCACAAATGATACAACCAGGGAAGCAGAAAGCTATGCCGCACTACGGAACTCTAAGGTGGTCTCTATAACGAGCAGTATACCTGTTTCGCATAACATTCCGCAGCTCGCCCCTGGAAAGAACATATTTGATAGTCCCATCTTTTGCTTATCGCACTATTTGTATCGTTCTGCTTTAATAGCAGCTTCTCTAAAATAAACAATGCATAGCTTCCGTCTATTATTGCATTACCTTTTTTTACGAATATATGTTCATTAATGACATGTTGCACCCATACACTTTGGTACAGCCAATACGCCAGGGGCTTAAGTACCCCACAACATGGTGTGAGAAGTCCGAACACTTTCACAAGTGCGGCACCCCGAACTTATAGCATTATATGCATCGGCTCCGAATCATGTCTTGGATCAATAGTTGGGTTTGCCCGGCTCCTATGTTTTGGTACCTTACGTTCCGTCATATCGGCTAAGGTAGCACTAGGAGAACTACTGCGATTGTGCCCCAGTTGAGCTGGGCTAAGCACCTTAGTAGATAAAGCTAAAACTGACTGTCATGATGAGGCGAGAGCTGGTCGCTGTTCAAGAGGTTTTCGAGTCCCTAAAGACTTATGTCACCTAGAGCGAGGAGTCGGCTTTGTCCGGCCTAGGCGTGGATAGCGCCCCGAACTCGGTCTTCCGAACACTAGGGGCTTCACCGAAATTTAAAATTATAGAATTCTATGGCTAAGTGAGAGTGTTCAAGCACTATAGTCCGATTGCCTTGTTCGTTGTGTTGAGCGCCTCCCTCGAAGGACCCAAGAATGGGAAAAAGAGCGCTCATGTTTATCCCGAACACCCCAGCACTCATGCCATGGGGGCAGAAGCCGACGACTCGCCATCTCTCAAATTTGATAAACGGCCGCACATAAGGTAATATTTTTAATTCAAAAAGCATTGCTTAGCGCACATGAACAAGTTTTCAGCGCACAGGACAAAACGAGCGAGTTCACTGAAAAATTACATTCATGGAACATTCATCCGCCACAAGGCGGGCACCCTTCAGAACGCCCTCATAATACATCTCGGGCTTGCGATGCTCCTTACCCGGCGGTGGCCCGTCCTTCACAAGCTTCTCAGCATCCAGCTTGCCCCAGTGCACCTTCGCACGGGCAAGCGCCCTACGGGCACCCTCGATGCATACGGAGCGCTTGATGACTTCGAGCCTTGGACAGGCCTCCACCAGCCGCCTCACCAGCCCGAAGTAGCTCCCAGGCATGGCCTCTCCAGGCCACAGCCGGACTATGAGGCCCTTCATGGCCTGTTCGGCCACCTTATGGAGCTCGACCAGCTGTTTCAGCTGGTCGCTTAAGGGCACCGGGTGTTCGGTCTCAGCATACTAAGACCAGAACACCTTCTCCGTCGAGCTTCCCTCCTCGGCGCGGTAGAAGGCGGCGGCATCCGACACGCTACAGGGCAAGTCTACGAATGCTCCTGGAGAGCTCCAGATTCGGGTAAGTGACAAGTAATTCACTTTTACGTGCTTGCTTTGCATAAAGAATGCCTTACCCGCCGCTATCTTTTTTACTGCCTCAACCTCCTGGAGGGCCTTCTGGGCTTCGGCCTTGGCAGACTTGGCATCTTCGATGGCCGCCGCGAGCTCAGACTCTCGCGTCTTCGAGTCAAGCTTCAAACTCTCATGTTTTTTCATGAGAGCCTGGAGCTCTTGCCGCACCTCGCCAACCTGCGTCTCATGCTTCTCCCGCTCGGTGCGCTCCATGGCCGCCCTCTTTTCGGCCTCGTACAATGCTTGCTTAAGGGTCGCCACCTCAATTGTGGCCCCTACAATAGCCGCGTTAATCCTGTCACTTTTTGCAATTGCACCTTTCACATATTTTAATAAGGTATTTCTTACCTTCCTTCTCCTCGAGCTGCTGCTTGGCTAGGCCGAGCTCTTGCTCGGACCGCTCGAGGTTCTACTTCAGCGTATCCACCTCCGCAGTCAATGCGGCGGAGGCCAACAGCGAAGCCTGCATACGCATATTAACTTGATTATGGTAGACTCCTGCGATTGTTAGATCCTCTATTCGGCTTTTCTTTCCGAACACCGAACAGAGCATCAGGGGCTACTATCTATGCGGTAATATTTTTACATATTATTTACTTACCTCAAAGCCTGCTAGAAGACTGGCACAGGCTTCAGTCACTCCGCTCTTGGCGGACTGAACCTTCTGGATCACCGCACTCATAATAGTGCGGTGCCCCTTGTCGATGGAGGCGCCGTTAAGCGTCTCCAGCAAATTGTCCGGTGCCTCCGGTTGGACGGAGGTCACCCGCTCGGTAGGCTTGCTCCTCTTGGAAGGAGGCTGCCTACCGGAGTCTGGAACCGTTGAAGGTTCCGGCGCGGTGTCCAGCTCAAGGCCGGACTTGGAGCCCTTGGGGGTTCTATCCCCTTTACGCCTGGAGTCCGGGAGGTTGCCTTGCGGCGCCTCCAGGACCACCTCCTCCTGGCTTCGAACATGTTGGGACGCCACCTCGGCGTCGTCCGTAGGGTGGGGGGAGGAAGCCGTCGGAAGCGAATTCACATCCGACGAATCTAGGGAGCCACTCGACGACTCGACGAGCCCGGCCTTGGGCGGACTGCACAATCATGTTCGACGTAAGGAAAAGTTGTGCAATGGGGGAATACTATGAATCACTCGGGTATCCGGATACTTACGATCTCGCCAGGGGCTTGGCCCTGTGCGGCCACTCCTCTTCGCCATCGTCGGCGTTGGTGGAGTAGTCCGGAGGAGGGGTCTTCCCCCTCTTGGACCCTTCGGCCTCCCCGGTTGGGGCGGCCTTCCTTTTCTTCCCTCCCCCCGCTGGAGGGGGAGAGGTCTCTTCTTCCTCCTCCTCGTCTTCATGGGAGGAGTGCGCCTTGGAGTCGTCGGATGGTGAATCCGACACCTCCTGGCGCCGGGCGCTCTTTCGAGTCCCCGTGGCCTTCTTCTCCGGCACCACGTAAGGTGCCGGAGCCAGCAGCTTCGCCAAGCGAGCGTCCGCTGGGCCTTCGGGCAAAGGAGCCGGACAGTTGATATGTCCGGGCGTCTCCTGCCAATCCTGTCAAAGGTAAGGAAACTTAGATCCCGCATGGAGTCGCACTATGAAAAACTAATAGCCTATAAAAGGTGAAAACAGCTTACCGCACAAGCGTGATGCTGCATGCTGAATCCGTGATCCTCGGTAGCGGACGCGGGGGCCTCGGCGCCCTTGAAAAGCACCTTCCAGGCATCTTCGTACATCGTGTCGAAGAGCCTGCTCAGAGTTCGGTGCCGTGTCGGGTCGAATTCCCACAGGTTGAAAGCCCGTTGTTGACACGGGAGGATCCGGCGGATGAGCATAACCTGGACTACATTGACAAGTTTGAGATTCCTGTCCACCAGGGTTTGGACGCATGTTTGGAGTCCGGTCAGCTCTCCTTTTTTACCCCGCGACGGGCCCGTATCTTTCCAGGAGGCGAGTCGCGTAGGGGGTCCGGATCGGAACTCGGGGGCTGCGACCCATTCAGGGTCGCGCGACTTGGTGATGTAAACCCACCCCGATTGCCACCCCTTTAGGGACTCCACGAAGGAGCCCTCAAACCATAGGACGTTGGGCATCTTGCCCACCATGGCGCCTCCGCACTCCGCTTGGGTGCCGTGCACCACCTTCGGCTTGACATTGAAAGTCTTGAGCCATAGGCCGAAATGGGGCTGGATGCGGAAGAAAGCCTCGCACACGACGATAAACGCCGAGATGTTGAGGACAAAATTCGGGGCCAGATCATGGAAATCCAGGCCATGGTAGAACATGAGCCCCCGGACAAATGGGTGGAGAGGCAAGCCCAGTCCGCGGAGGAAATGGGGGAGGAACACCACCCTCTCATGGGGCCTAGGGGTGGGGATGAGCTGCCCCTCTTCGGGAAGCCGGTGCGCAATGTCGTTAGACAAGTATCTGGCCTTCCTTAGTCTTTTGATGTGTCCCTCCGTGATGGAGGAGACCATCCACTTGACTCCCACTCCAGACATGGCTGGAGAAGGTTGAGGTGGGGTGTGCGGACTTGGGCGCTGGAGCTCGAGTGCGCGAAAATGGATAGGCAAAGGACGAAGAAGGCGTGGATGAAAAGGTGGATCCTTATCCCCTTATATGGGCGGACGCGACTATGCACCCCCATCAGCCTGGTAAAACCCGCTTATCTCCCAAGCGTCGTAGCCAATGGCGTGGTTGGGTTACCCACACCCTTATTGATGAGAATCCCGGAATAAGGGGACATGATCTCTGCTTTAACAAGATGTGCCAAGGAAGCCGCCTCGCTAAACATGCTGAGGTGGGATAGTAAAATGATTCGAATAAAGACTTGGCCGTGGTGTGATGTCACGCTCTGGAATACGTCAGCAGATTAGATTTGTGTAAATATTATTCTCTCTATGGCAATATGTGGAAACTTATTTTGCAGAGCCGGACACTACCTTTGTGTTCAGAATCTTCTATGAAGTACTTGGAGGAGGAACCCGCCTTGCAATGCCGAAGACAATCTGCGCGGGTCTCGTCGTCATTGAAGCCTGGTTCAGGGGCTACTGAGGGAGTCCTGGATTAGGGGGTGTCCGGATGGCCGGACCATACCTTCGACCGGACTCCTGGACTATGAAGATACAAGATTGAAGACTTCGTCCCGTGTCCAGAAGGGACTTTCCTTGGCGTGGAAGGCGAGCTTGGCGATACGGATATGTAGATCTCCTACCATTGTAACCGACTCTGTGTAACCCTAGCCCTCTCCGGTGTCTATATAAACCGGAGAGTTTTTAGCACGAAGAACAATCATACCATAGGCTAGCTTCTAGGGTTTAGCCTCTCTGATCTCGTGGTAGATCTACTCTTGTACTACCCATATCATCAATATTAATCAAGCAGGTCGTAGGGTTTTACCTCCATCGAGAGGTCCCGAACATGGGTAAAACTTCGTGTCCCTTGCCTCCTGTTACCATCCGGCCTAGACGCATAGTTCGGGACCCCCTACTCGAGATCCGCCGGTTTGGACACCGACATTGGTGCTTTCATTGAGAGTTCCTCTGTGCCGTCGTTGTCAGGCCCGATGGCTCCTACGATCATCAATGGCGATGCAGTCCAGGGTGAGACCTTCCTCCCCGGACAGATCTTCGTCTTTGGCGGCTTTGCACTACGGGCCAATTCACTTGGCCACCTAGAGCAGATCAAAAGCTACGCCCCTGGCCGTCAGGTCAGATTTGGAAGTTTAAACTAGACGGCTGACATCCGCGGGGACTTGATCTTCGACGGATTCGAACCACTGCCGAGCGCGTCGCACTGTCACGACGAGCATGATCTAGCTCTACCGCCAAACAGTGCCCTGGAGGCCGCACCCGCATCGGCTCCGACCCTTAGTTCGGAGCCGACCGCGCCGATCGAGGATGGGCAGTTGGATGCCACCTCGGGGGCTGCGATCCAAATGGCGATTGAGCCGAACACCAGCCCCGTACTCTGCGAGGCTCATGACTTCAAGGAGCCGGACTCCTTTCCAAACTCTGAACCCCCCGCGCCCCTGCCAGTCGAATCCGGCTGGGCACCGATCATGGAGTTCACTGCCGCAGACATCTTTCAGCACTCGCCTTTCGGCGATATCCTGAAGTCACTAAAGTCTCTCTCTTTATCAGGAGAGCCCTGGCCCGACTACGGTCAGCAAGGTTGGGGTACGAATGATGAAGAAATTCAAAACCCACCCACCACCACTTTGTAGCCACTGTCGACGACTTAACCGACATGCTCGACTTCGACTCCGAAGACATCGACGGTATGGACGCCGATGAAGGGGATGATGAAGAACCAACGCCTACTAGGCCCTGGAAAGCCACCTCGTCATATGACATATACATGGTGGACACCCCAAAAGAGGGAGAGGGCGATGGAACAGCAGAGGATGACCCCTCCAAGAAACAGCCCAAGCGCCGGCGTCAGCGGCACCGCTCAAAATTCCGCCAACACAAAAATGGTGACTCTAGCACGGGAGATAATAATACTCCAGAGAGTGCCAAAGAAAACCCCCTCCAGCAAGGTTTAGCACAGGAGGATGGAGAAGCCAGCCCTCATGAGAGAGGGGCAGACAAAGAGGTCGAGGACGATAATTATATGCCTCCCTCCGAAGACGAGGCAAGCCTCAACGACGACGAATTTGTCGTGCCAGAGGATCCCGTTGAGCAAAAGCGTTTCCAAAGCAGGCTTATGGCCACGGCAAGAAGCCTCAAAAAAACAGCAATAGCTCAGAGCTGATCAAGATTTGCTAGTTGACAGATGGACTGAAGTCCTTGCGGCCAAAGAAAATAAACTTGAACGCCCCTCCAAGAGCTACCCAAAGCGCAGGTTGCCACCCCAATTAGAGGAGGAAGCACTTGATGTGGTCGACCAGCCACCTTGTGGCCGTGACAGAGAGGCCTCCCGCTATGGAGTTCTATGGCCTCCAGCTACACAATCTCACGCCTGCCTCCATATTGCATATTGCGGGCTTCGTAGCCCTCTGCAAGCTGTTTTTGGGTATCGAGGCTCATTTCGGGCTATGGAAAAGGTTATTCTGCCTTGTGCCCCGCTCTAAGGAGGGGTCAATGTATCAAGTGGGCAGAGCCGAAGTGTGGCGCATCGCCGGGACCGGATATCTGTCCGGAACCCCAAAGAAGGCATCCGAAGACTGGCCCTCGGAATGGTTTTATATAGAAGACGTCCCACTGCCGGATCCTGTCCGGATCGGCCTCCCTGAATTCGACAGTGCTCCCTTAAAGAAGCGCCAAAGCTGGCGTCCACGGAGCCCTCAGAGGGAAAGTGACAGGGACATCATTTACCTGATGGGCCGAATAAGATTGTTAGCCCATTCCGGACTAACCATGATCGGGGTTATGGCCGAATGCATTATGCGGGGGGTGCAACCGCTTCAGTATAGAAGCCACCCCATGTGGGACTTCAACGGGGAGGACGACGCCACCCGCTACGGCCATAAGGGGCCGGATTCAGCTGCCGCTCTACTAAAGATCTTGTCCACTTTGTATAAGGGAGAAGAGGAGGAATTTCTCCGCGTCAACCCACATGGTGGATTCTCTATGCACAATCCCCCAAGCTGGGTAAGCGGTCGTATTTACTTGCCCATCAATTTTGTATTCCCATTGTTAAATATTCAGTCTGACGACTTCAACACAGGAACTGCGCCGGGCTGTTAAGGAAATAAGCAGCCCTCCTCCACAACCCGAGGACCCAGGACGGTCCCTCGGCCCGGCCTCTCAAGAGGATTCGGACATATCTGTGGAGCTGATTGATGGAGTGTTCCATCAATTGAGCAAGGACAACGCCTTGGTGGCCATTACGGCCGATTACCCAGGGCTAATCCCGGCCTCCCAGGTAACTGAGATCGAAGTCCCAGTACCCCGAATAGGTGTCCGCCCTCTCGTGTTTTCAGTTTCCTGATTACAACCGAACTTTGCAGGGGAGGTTTTTAAGGCGGAAGGCCAAACCTGCGGCGACAAGCCAATGAGGGGCCGCAGGGCCCCGTAGGCAGAAAAGAAATGCAGTCCGGACCGAGCCGTCAGCGCAAAGGTATGGCGCGCCCCCTTATCCCAGGTGTTATACCTTCGAGGCACATTGACACTCATGCTCTCTTCAGGACAAAGAGACCTCGCCGGACTATATCCGGAGAGGCTGCCAATCGCGCCTCCACCAGCCAGGCTCCAAAGCCTGGTCCAGAGGCGGAGGCGAACGCAAGGCGCGCGCCGTACGCTCCTCCGACGGAGGATGTGGACGGGTTGTCTGCCACCAACTCTGAGGTGGAGAGTGCTATGAACCATAGGCGTCGCCGGACAATTCTTCATGACGCTTGTTTCTCCCAAGGGGCGTTAGATGCCTTCAACTCGGGAGATGCGTACCTCCGTGCCGCTCAAAATGGTCTAGCCAGAGCCACGGAGCAATATGTAAAAGACATACGGGTAAGAAAATTTTGGTAATTATATATATAT
This sequence comes from Triticum dicoccoides, assembly GCF_002162155.2. Lineage (NCBI taxonomy): Eukaryota > Viridiplantae > Streptophyta > Magnoliopsida > Poales > Poaceae > Triticum > Triticum dicoccoides. Next base: position 649,769,720 of record NC_041388.1, on the reverse strand, counting down.
ATATACCAGTAGCCCCCGAGACTTGAAACAGTTAGAATAACTGATTTAAGGATCATTTGTTATGCAGGTTCTTACAGAAAAGAATTCCCTACTGTCCAAGGAGCTGGAAGAGTGCAAAGCCCAACTTGAGGCCGCACTAGCCGTAGCAGGGGAGCCCAAGGAGACCCCCTCTGGTAATATACACTTCGAAAGATAAGTATTTTGCGAAGCACGGCATGGGTGCGAATCTGACAAATGAAATTGCGGATGGCGCCGGATTGAATCCGGAAAGGCAACACCTCCTACGCCAGCTAAAGGCTGGTGAGAAGGTGCTGACAAAGGTGAGGCGGGAGAAGAACGATCTCCAAGATGCCAACACCAAGCTGGGCGTCAAGCTGAAAGATGTTCGTGCCCAGCTGTCAGACTCCGTGAAGGAGAATCAGCGGCTTCGGCACGGCATATTTAGTAAGTGCTTGAACGAACCTTTGAAAGAAAGTTCCGCGGGGAAGTCGACTAACAGAGCAATGTCTGTAGGTGTGCTAATAGGTCGTCCTGTAGAGGAGATGCCCGGTTCTACGGGTGACCTTCTTCTCGAGCTCTCGCAACTACTCGATCGAGTTCGGCAGGCGATGCAAGGCGTCGCCCAGGCCCTGTGGCCATCCATCTCCATGCCCGAAGGTCTTGGAGAGCTTGCGGAGAAGCTAAAGGGAGCACGGCGGCGCTTCCGATTGTGGAAGATATCGGCCTGCCGTCAAGGCGCTAGGGAGGCCTGGGCCATGGTGAAGACGCGGTACGCAAAGGCTGACCCCAACCACATGGCCGAGGTCGGTCCTGTAGGGCCCGACGGGAAGGAGATCCCTGTAAGCTTAGTATATGGCCAAGTAGAGTTGGCCGCAAAGTATTCCCGGCAGGACTGTAAATTAGACAGCCTGTTAGATGGTATTGAAGAGGAATACAATTAGTCAAAATGACTATGTAATTTAATTGACATTTATAATGCCTTCTAGCCGGATTGTAGATCATTTGTCATGGACGACCTTTTCACTTCAGCCTCGGGACCTGATGGTCCGGAGTGTGTCCGAATTCCCATGCGGTTATATAGGAACCGGGGAATGCATGGAGACCAGGCGTAGGGGTCATTAGTGCGTGAACAGACAAGTGCCCGACTAGTTATGTTATATTACATGGTTAGTAAGAAACATCTTCCAGGGAGAATAGTTCCGTTAGGGGTTCCTATCCCTCGGAGGCATGCCCTAAGGTGCATGTCCATGCTGCGAAAAGAAACGCAGGAAAAACATCTGGGGGCGTATAGATAAATAAAATAAAATAAGATCATCTTTAGTTCACCGACCGAATATTCCCTTAAGAACGCTAGCTTTCGGCTTCACCCAGTCGAGGTACACGTCCGGCTAACCCGGCAGTAACAATCACAGAGGTGCTCCCTTTACCACCTAGCCAAACAATCGGGAACGTAGGGGTAAGCACGGGAGCCAGGCAACCCAGCTTGGCCAAAACTTAAGTCATATCGATGCATATAATGGTGAATGAAAGGTACATGCGGAAGTGTGACACATGTGTTGGGCATGAAGCCCGTATGAATAAGCTTCTGTTTAAAGAAGCCCCCAGGTTTAATGAGCGCGCATAGCGTCACTTTATGAGCCTTTAAAGGCTATAAGAGAGAGAGAGAAGAAGAGAAATGTAAGACAGAAAATATATAAAAAATGGACAGAGGAAGGAGACGAACACATAGTCCGGTGCTAGGCATAGAATCTTCTGAGACGGGCTGCGTTCCATGGGTTCGGCTCGAGTCGGTTATCTGATGCATCCCGCAGGCGGTACGCTCCACCAGTCAAGACTTGGTCAATTATGAAGGGACCTTCCCACTTGGGCTTGAATTTGTCCTTTTTCTTGTCCGGTAGTCGTAGAACTAATTCGCCAACGTTGTAATTTTTGGCCCGTATTTCTCTGCTTTGGTATCTTCGAGCCTGTTGTTGATAGAATGCGGAACGGGCTTTTGCCACGTCATGCTCCTCCTCCAATGTGTCCAAGCTGTCCTGCCGATCGAGCTTGGCTTCTCTTTCTTCGTACATGCGCACTCGAGGGAGTCATGAATTATGTCGCAAGGCAAAACTGCCTCTGCGCCATACACCATGAAGAATGGTGTGTATCCGGCGGTGCGATTCGGCATGGTCCACAGCCCCCAGAGTATGGAGTCGAGCTCCTCTACCCAGTGCATGTTAGATTCCTTGAGGGACCGCACTAATCTGGGTTTGATGCCGCTCATGATAAGACCATTTGCACGTTCGACCTGGCCGTTAGTTTGTGGGTGATAGACGGAAGCATAATCGAGCTTGATGCCCATGTTTTTGCACCAGAGTTTTACCTCGTCGGCCGTGAAGTTCGTGCCGTTATCAGTGATGATGCTGTGAGGGACGCCGTAACTGTGTACAACCCCGGATATAAAGTCTATCACCAGTCCGGCCGTCTTAACAGGCTTGGCTTCTATCCATTTGGTGAACTTATCCACCATGACCAGTAAGTATTTTTGCTTGTGGGTTCCGCCTTTAAGGGGTCCAACCATGTCAAGCCCCCAGACCGCGAAGGGCCAAGTAATGGGGATAGTTTGGAGGGCGGTGGGTGGCATATGGCTTTGGTTTGCAAAGAGCTGGCAACCGGTGCATCGTTGGACTAAGTCCTGAGCATCTGCCCAGGCCGTCGGCCAACAAAAGCCTGTACGGAAGGCCTTGCTTACAAGGGACCGAGCTGCAGCTTGATGACCGCCGAGTCCGACATGAATTTCAGCCAGGAGGTTCCGCCCCTCCTCTTCGGAGATGCACCTTTGAAGGACTCCGGTAGTGCTTTTCTTATAAAGCTCTCCCTCGTGGACTCTGTAGGCTTTGGATCGCCGCACTATGCAGCGTGCCTCATTTTGGTCCTCGGGGAGTTCTTGCCTAGTAAGGTAGGTGAGGAATGGTTCTATCCACGTGGCGATGACGGCCATTATTATGTGGGCTGAAGGTGTTATTTCATTGGCAGAGCCTCCGATTGTGTCAGGATGTTCGGTGTCGGGCAGTGCGGTTGGGTCCGGGCTGTTATTGTTCGGCTGCCCTTCCCATACTACAGATGGCTTGAACAACCTTTCCAAGAAGATGTTGGTGGGACTACATCGCGTTTTGTGCCTATGCGTGCCAGGACATCTGCCGCCTGATTATTTTCCCGGGCTATATGGTGAAATTCAAGCCCCTCGAACCGAGCTGACATTTTTAGGACGGCGTTGCGGTAAGCTACCATTTTTGGATCCTTGGCATCGAAGTCTCCATTTATTTGGGATATTGCGAGGTTCGAGTCCCCGCGCACCTCTAGGCGTTGAATGCCCATGGATACTGCCATCCGGAGACCATGTAAAAGGGCCTCATATTCGGCTGCATTGTTGGAGTTCGTGTACATAATCTGGAGTACGTATTGAACTGTGTCTCCTGTGGGGGATGTCAAAATGACGCCGGCCCCCAGTCCGGCCAACATCTTGGAGCCGTCGAAATGCATGATCCAATTTGAATATGTGTCGTACTCTTTAGGGAGTTCGGCCTCCGTCCATTCTGCGACGAAGTCGGCCAAGACTTGCGACTTGATGGCTCGCCGTGGCTTATAAGTTATGTCGAACGGGAGGAGCTCAATGGCCCATTTTACAATCCGGCCCATTGCATCGTGGTTGTTTATAATATCGTTAAGTGGTACTTTCGAGGCTACTGTTATTGAACACTCTTGAAAGTAGTGTCGTAGCTTCCGGGATGCCATGAATACCGCGTACGCAATCTTTTGATAATGCGGGTACCATGATTTGCAGGGAGTGAGGACAGTGGACACATAATAGACCGGCTTTTGAAGGGGGAATTTGTGTCCGTCCGCTTCTCGTTCGACGACGAGCACTGCGCTTACAACCTGATGTGTTGCTACAATGTATAATAGCATTGGTTCACCAATGTTTGGTGCGGCTGGGACTGGGTTTGTTGCCAGTATGGCCTTTATTTCGTCGAGTCCGGCCGTGGCTGCATCCGTCCATTTGAAGTGTTCAGTGCGCCAAAGAAGGCGGTAAAGGGGTAGGGCCTTTTCTCCCAAGCGGGAGATAAAGCGGCTTAGAGCCGCCACGCATCCGGTTAACTTTTGTATTTGTTTGAGGTCCTTTGGGATATCCAGTTGCGACAGAGCTTAGATCTTGGCTGGATTTGCTTCAATTCCTCTACCGGATACAATGAAGCCCAAGAGCTTTCCGGCTAGAACGCCGAAAACGCATTTTTCCGGGTTGAGCTTGATGTCGTATGTTCGGAGGTTATCAAATGTGAGCCTCAAGTCATCTACTAGAGATTCAACATGTCTTGTTTTGACGACCACATCATCTACATATGCCTCCACTATTTTGCCGATCTAGCTTGCCAGACATGTCTGAATCATGCGCTGATATGTTGCACCGGCGTTTTTAAGCCCGAAGGGCATCGTGTTGAAGCAGAATGGGCCGTATGGTGTGATAAATGTCGTTGCGGCTTGGTCTGGTTCTGCCATCTTGATTTGATGGTAGCCGGAATATGCGTCGAGGAAACACAACGAATTGTGTCTTGCGGTAGCGTCGATAATTTGATCAATGCGGGGGAGGGGGAAGGGATCCTTTGGGCAAGCCTTGTTAAGGTCTTTAAAATCAACACACAGGCGCCAGGATTTGTCCTTCTTTGGTACCATCACCAGGTTTGCTAGCCAGTCCGGATGTTTTATATCTCTGATGAATCCGGACTCCAATAGCTTTGCTAGCTCCTCTCCCATGGCCTGTCTCTTAGGTTCGGAAAAACGCCGAAGAGCCTGTTTGACAGGTTTGAATCCTGTTTGGATATTTAAGCTGTGCTTGGCCAGCCTGCGTGGGATTCCTGGCATGTCTGAAGGGTGCCAGGCAAAAATGTCCCAGTTCTCTCGTAGGAACTCTCGCAGTGCGACGTCTACATCAGGGTTTAACTGTGCCCCGATGGAAGCTGTTTTATTGGGGTTCGTTGGATGGACTTGGAATTTGACTATTTCGTCCGCCGGTTTAAAGGAGGTGGACTTGGATCTTTTGTCGAGTACCACATCGTCCCTATTCACCATAGAGCGCAGCGTAGTCAGTTCCTCAGCCGCTAGGGCTTCAGATAGTGCCTCGAGGGCTAGTGCGGCTGTCTTGTTTTCGGCGCGGAGTGCTATGTCCGGATCACTAGCGAGAGTGATGATCCCGTTAGGCCCAGGCATCTTGAGCTTCATGTACCCGTAATGGGGTATTTCTTGGAAGATTGTAAACGCTTCCCGCCCTAGCAGAGCGTGATAACCGCTGCTGAACGGAGCCACATGGAACGTGACCTCTTCGGACCTGTAATTATCCGGCGTGCCGAACACCACATCTAGTGTGATTTTTCCTGTACAGCGCGCTTCCCGACTGGGGATTATTCCTCTAAAGGTTGTGCTGCTTCGCTCAATGCGGTTCCAGTCTATTTCCATTTTTTGAAGGGTTTCCTCATAAATGAGGTTCAATCCGCTGCCGCCGTCCATGAGTACCTTGGTAAGACGAAAGTCGTCCACTATTGGACTGAGGACCAATGCGGCTGGTGCTCGGGCTGTTCGGAATTTAGGTTCATCACTGGCGTTAAAGGTAATAGCCATGTCACTCCATGGGTTTATTGTTGCTACTTGGTAGACTTCGGCAAGGCTGTGAAGTGTCCTTTTTCGCGTATTATTTGATGTGAAAGTCTCGAAGACTGTTAATACCGTATTGGTGTCTCTGGGTGGCTTTCTGTGGCCTCCGGAATTAGGAGATTTTCGCCAATTTTGGCCACCTGCCGGAGTATCCAACATGCTCTAAGGCTGTGAGTTGGTGTGGCGTCCTCTGTACTGTGAGTTTTACAGGGTCCATTGAGCCATCCTTCCAGTACGGTTCCATGCCCTGTAGAGGGTTTTAGCTTTTTAGTGCTTGATCCGGGTGTCTGGTGATGATGCACCCTTTTATTTCAGACTGGGTTTGTATTCAGGGACAGATTGTCCCAAAATTTTATTTTGGTTTTCCAGGCGCTTTCCATCGCATAGTACTTTAGTACAATGGACGCCAAGTCAGCGAAGTGTGTAATATCACGGCGACTTATGGCGTTGAGTATTCCCTTGTGCGTGCAATTATTGTAGAAGATTGAGATTGTGTCTTCCTCGCGGCAGTCCCTTAGCCTGTTCTTAACCAGGAGGAATCTGGCCCAGTAATGATGTACTGTTTCATCGGCTCTTGCCTGAATTTGGATAGATCGCCTATGTTGGGGTGGGTGGGTGGAATTAAATCCGAAGCCTCACCCCATCTGAGGCTCAGAGGCCGAGGAATTTCCGTACTCGAAAATTTGGATTCCTGGATGTTGTCCAATGAATCCAGCCCGTCGCCTGACTCTAAGTTCAGGTCTTGAGTGATATCCTCTCCTCCGCGGGTATCCGGCTTGGAGGGATTGGGAATCCGGACGTAGCGAGTCCTTAAGATAGATGAAGGGTCGCCGCACTGTCCCTCTACCACGGCAACGTGATGGGTGACTTGGGGAGAGTTAATCTCTCTCAGATCGGGTTTAGGCCCAATCTGGTCGTAATCCGTAGCGACTCCCAGGGCGGCGAAGCGATCCAAGAGCTCGTTTATGGAGGAGAGCTCCATTGGATCTAACTGCTCGGCGACTTCCGAGCTGACATGAAGATTGTTTTCGATGGCTCGAGAGGTCATCGTCGGCGCAGAAGCCGAACAGGCGGTCATAAGAAAACCACCTAGCCGGAGGGTTTGTCCGATAGCCAAAGCTCCCTTAGCAACGGTGCCGTCTTTAAAGACGGGGCGAGGCATCCTTCCTGATGGCGACGACACAGAGGAACTCTCAATGAAAGCACCAATGTCGGTGTCAAAACTGGCAGATCTCGGGTAGGGGGTCCCGAACTGTTCGTCTAGGCCGGATGGTAATAGGAGGCAAGGGACACGAAGTTTTACCCAGGTTCAGGCCCTCTCGATGGAGGTAAAACCCTACATCCTGCTTGATTAATATTGATGATATGGGTATTACAAGAGTAGATCTACCACGAGATCGAAGAGGCTAAACCCTAGAAGCTAGCCTATGGTATGATTGTTGTTCTGTATGTTGTCCTACGGACTAAAACCCTCCAGTTTATATAGACACCGGAGAGGGTTAGGGTTACACAGAGTCGGTTACAATGGTAGGAGATCTGCATATCCGTATCGCCAAGCTTGCCTTCCACGCCAAGGAAAGTCCCTTCCGGACACGGGACGAAGTCTTCAATCTTGCATCTTCATAGTCCAGGAGTCCGGCTGAAAGTATAGTCCGGCCATCCGGACACCCCCTAATCCAGGACTCCCTCAGCTTCCTTTCTAGAAAAGATTATTTGGACAGGTCTTCCCTTGTTGATCTGAAGATGGAAGCATTGAGCATTTCCAGGTTGATGACAAGTTTCAAGATTTCCAAGATTAACAGAAGGGCCAATAGGGTGGCGCATGAAATTGCTAATTCAGTTTTGTTAATAGGTCTGATGGTGTGAGTCTTAATAGTGTTCCGCCCTGCGTGGCTGAAGCTGTAATAGACGATTGTATGAACATTTTTAATTAATTAATATATGGGAGGGGTTTTCAAAATAAAATAAAATTGGATACATTTGTTTTGCTTACAAATGAATTGCCTGGCATGGATAAGAGGGATGAACACTGGAACAAGACCAAGCATGGAGATGATGGCATGCGCAAGGGGAACAAGAATGGGGTTGCAAGTGATGATTTCAGGACTTTGAAGCCACCATAATGGGTGCATGAAGCCTTGGACGAAATATACAAGATGCCACTTCATAAATTTCGTCCAGAGACTATTCTAGGTGCTGCGACACCTTATTATTGGGTCAGGCCCATGTAATTTCGAAATACTTAAGTATAGGATGTTTTTAGAGTCCGTATGTGTGGGGAAACAAGAGTTAGGGTTGGTTTCGTACCCCTCCTCCAAGGGCCACGAAATTTCCTCCTCTTTCCTCCATATATACAACCCTTAGGGCATCGTTTAGACTTTGGGTTTTGTTTAGATTAAAGTTCACCATAGCTGCAACTTCGCGTACTTCGTTTGTGTTCAACGACCAGACAAAGGCGTCATAAAACCCTACCTTGATCAATAAAGCTTTCCTCTTATATTCGCAATATCCAGATTGCAATCTCAGTTTCTTGCTTCTTATTCGTTTGCCTGCAGGAAACAAACCTTCGTGGTCAGGTTGATCGTGCTTCGGCGTGGTCAATAACCTCTCGGAGTTGGTTTAGCGATTGCTAAGGCGCGACATCCTCACACGTTCGTAGTCGGATCGTCAAAGTCGACTTCCTCCAAAATGATAGCCACTATCTCATCGAAAGACGAGACATCTTGGCCTCTATCAAGTGGTATCAGATTTCCAGGTTGCTCGGTGAGATTTTATAGTTTTTCGTAGTTTAGATCGAGTCTGTTGTTCATACCTATAGTCCATGAAAAAGCCAAAAATAATTAGGGTTAGTTCATCCTCTCCGAACCAATCTGAGCCTTTGCATAATATTTTATGTATTTGCTTTGTTGAATTTGCGATTGCATCGTCGTGTCAAGTTGCTAGTCTTAGCGTCTAGTCCTTTAGAGTTTCGAGTTTTGTTCACAGGTTGTCACGTTGACGATGCCATATATCACCGCCACATCATCATCATCGTTGCTGCCATATACCACCACCACACCAACTTCATCGTCGTTGCCATATACCACCACCACATATTCACCACCAATCCGAGTCCATATACGCCACCACATATCCGCCGCCATCACGACAATTCGAGTCCACCTGCAACATATATCCGCCACCAGTCCGAGTTCCACCAGATTCATCTCCGCCACCAGTCTGAGTTCCACCATATTCATCTCTGCCACCAGTCCTAGCCCGAGTCCAGTATTTTGCTACTCTGTTTTGGATTTCCAGATCACGCCATACTCCGAGTCATGACAAAGTAGGACTCTCGAACTTTCGTGCTACCCACAGTAGAAAAATAGTTCCAAGCTCAAAAAAACTAAGTTTGGAAAATTCTGGCTAGGCAGCTTTTAGACCATTTGTACTTTTTTGAAAAAAAATTGTTGCGGAGCAAAAAAAGAGGGAAAAAGTGAAAAAAATTAGAGCGTGCTCCTCCCTTGTTTACGTGCAGCGTCGTGATTTTGTTAGTGTTCTAGGCTCGCGTCTCTAGCATGGTCTAGCCTAGGACAAGCACAGTACCGTCGTTGAGCGCTTATTCACCTTTGCATCTCTGGATTGATTATTGCTGACCCTTTTTGCTACTATATTATAAGCCTTCCCAGCTCCACATACATATACGTCATGCGTTTGACTCTCCCCGGTAATCGCTCTATCCAAGCTTTGAGAGTTTTGACTACGACGGCTGCCGATCACCGCCTGCTGCTGGGTAAGAACTGGTAAGAATTTGAGATTTGCTTGACGGATTTGTGACACTAACCACCACCTTTTGTTAGTAGTCTATAGGATCATATTCTTGTGTGTTTCTATTTCTGCTAACCATGACAGGATCACAAGCCGATGAGACTGACTGGGAGAACATGATGAATAAGGAGTTGCATGATAAATTTCAGCAAATGATGAGTGGACAGGTGCAAGATGTGCTAAACAGATTTGAAGAGGCCATGGAGAAGATAGATGGCATGGAGAAGACATTCGAAATAAAGCTCGATAACAAGTTTAATGAATTGCTCGCATGTCTTCCACCACCACCACCGGCTGCACCTAACGCACCTCTACAACAACAACAACGACGACGACTACCTCCACATCGCGAAATAGCCCTCCGCCGAGCGAGCCGTGTCCCTCTTGCGCCTGGCCAAACTATTGGTGCTGCTGTTGATATTTCTGTGGCTCCTGCTGCTGATGCGGAGGAGGATGATTATGCGGGAGATTATGAGGATGAGGTTGATCAAAATCAGAACTACGTGCAACCACCAGCACCACAACCACCAGGTCATCCACATGCAAATAATGGCAATGGTAGGGCTCCCCCTCAGGTACGAGATCATGACCATCTCCCTAAACTGAAATTGAATATTCCACCATTTGAGGGTCGATATGTTCCTGATATATATCTTACTTGGGAGTTAGAAACTAAACAACAATTTATATGTTTACAATATCCTGAGGAGAGACGTGTTCCTGCTGTTGTTTGTGCTTTCACTATCTTTGCATGTGTTTGGTGGTCTGAACATTATAGATTATATCATATTCCAGCTACTTGGGCTGCTTTGAAAACTGCTATGCGTACTCGTTGGGTTCCACCATATTATCAACGTGAATTACTTCAAAAATTGCAGCGTTTAAGATAAGGAAAAAATTTGTAGAAGAATATTATCAGGAATTACAAACTGGCGTGATTAGAGATGGTATTGTTGAGGAGAATGCAGCTATGCTTGCACGTTTTATGGGTGGATTAAATAGAGAGATTCAGACCATTCTAGAGTATAAGGAGTATAATAATATCACTCGTTTATTCCATCTTGCTTGTAAAGCTGAACGTGAAGTGCGGGATCGACGGGCATTGGCACGAACTAACTTTTCTGCAGGTCGACCTTCATCATGGACACCACGTGCATCCTCTACTTCCACTGAGCCAGTAACTCCGTCAGGTGCCACCTCCAGCCGTGATACAAGAAAGCAGGCACAACCACTACTATCTGCCAAGAGCACACATGTCGGGCCTGCGCAGAGCTCTTCTTCTTCCATGGCATCAACAGGGCACATAAGTGATATTATTTGTCGTCGTTGTAAGGGAAAAAGATATTTTTGAGAGAATTCAAATCTCAGCGTGTGATGATTGCTACTGAGGATGGTGGGTATGAGTCCGCTAGTGACTATGATGAGAAGACTTTGGCTCTCATTACACATGAAGAACACGGTGGAGATGTGTAAGTGCATCTAGTGCCACCCCTAGTTGGTTTTGGAGTATTGACGACAAACCTAGTTGAGGGACTAATGTGTTTGTGAGAATTGCAGGATAACACAGGTAGAAGTCCCTCATTGATTCGGTTCTCCTACCAGAGATGACCCCTAAAAATGTATGAAGACATTGAAGTCAGAGGTGGTATGTGAAGACATTCACATTGAAGACTATGATAAGAGAAGACATCGCGTGAAGACTATGGAGCGCGAAGACTTAGCAGTTTCGTCGTTCTGTGTTTTTCTTTGTTGAGTCATAGGAACCACCGTACTGTTAAGTGGGGTCCAAGAGAACCAGTCAGAATGACTGAAGTGATGCTTAACCAAAATCCTATGTCTTCGAGTGAAGACTATGAGAGCAAATCTTGTCCAGAGTTGGATAAGTCAGCTTTGCTTGTAGTCCAAGTAAAGTTGCCGTGTGTGTTTGAAATCTGACCGTTGGAACACGTGTCAGTTCCTTAGTGACCAAGGGTCATTTCGGACAAACCAGGTCGGGTTGCCCAGTGGCTATAAATAGCCCACCCCCTACAACCATAAATGGTTGGCTGCTCAGAGTTAGAGTACGGCTTTAGTCGTTTGAGAGCAACCCACCTCGAAGCCTTTGAGAGAGAATTCCTTGCGAGGATAAAGCCCTAAACACCCAGAGCCAAAGAGTGTTAGGCATCACTTAAGTCTTCCTGTCTGTGTGATCTGAAGACTTATTACACTTGAGGACTGTGAATCCTCCAGCCAGTTAGGCGTCGCGTTCTGAGCATCCAAGAGTCATTGTGGATCGCCGGCGAACAAAGTCTGTGAAGGTTTGGAAGTCTACCTTGAAGACTTACCAGAGTGATTGGGTGAGGACTGGGTGTCCTTAGCTCAAGGGGAATAAGGTGAAGATGAGGTCTTCTGAGTTGAATCTCAGCCTCCCTAACCAGACGTACAGTTGTCACAGCAACTGGAACTGGTCCAACAAATCTTTGTCTTCAACGAGTCACTGGTTTCATCCTTCCCTTCCCTTTACTTACTATTGGTCCTTGTGAAGTCATTGTATGATTGTATTATCTTTTGTCTTCACTGATTGACTGCTTGTTCTGATTGGCTTCACAATATCTTCCTACCTAATCTTTACTACCTAGCTACTATTAGTCATTGTGCTTTCACTTCATTGAATACTTGACTATGGTTTGCCTAGTGTAGTCTACCTTCCGCTGCATGGTAATAGGTTTATTTCTATCGTTTGTCTTCGAAACTTCCATGTTTTGAAGACTTCCATAAAAATCGCCTATTCACCCCCCCCCCTCTAGTCGATCACTAGCACTTTCAATTGGTATCAGAGCAAGGTACTCCCTTGTTCTGTGTGATTCGGTTTAACCACCTGGAGTTTTAGCTATGTCGACTGCAAGGATAATTAAAGTCTCCGTTGCATACCCCGTCTTCGATGGAACTGAATATCCCTACTGGAAGAATAAGATGCGCATGCATCTTGAAGCCATTGATGTCGACCTATGGTATGTCGTCAAGAATGGCGTTCCCAAGGCTGGTGAAGGTGTCACTGCTGCTGATGTCAAGAAGTTCGTTCAACTGGACTCCACTGCCAAAAACATCATCTGTGGTCATCTGACCAAAGGACAGTATGGCCGCGTGAGTGCTTTGGAAACATCTAAGCTAGTCTGGGACTGGCTCTCCAAGGTCAATGAAGGCGTCTCAACCCAGAGAGATCAGAGAATCAGTGTCCTTCACAACCTCTTCAACCGCTTCAAGAGAAATGACAATGAGAATGTCCAGCTCACGTTTGATCGACTCACTGACATCACAAATGAGCTTCAAGCTCTCGGCACCACTGAGATCACCAAGCATGAAGTTGTCAAGACACTCCTGAGATCACTTGATAGCTCGTTTGACACTCTAGCCCTGATGATTCAAGAACGTCTTGACTTCAAGACACTCGATTCGTCTGACATACTTGAGAGGCTCAACACACACAAGTTTCAGCTTTCTGAGAAAAGAGACATCTACGGTCCCAACTATGGGCGAACTCGTGCCTTGAAGGCAAAAGTTGTCTCCTCATCTGAAGAAGAATCTGACAGCAGTCCTGATGATCCTGAAGACATTGGAAAGGAGCCTGCTATGCTTGCGAAGAAGTTCCAAAAATTCACCAAGAAGAAAGGCTTCAGAAAGTCTTCACGATTAAGCTTAAGGAATGATGAAGCTTCTGCTCATGACTACAAGAAGAGAACATGCCACAAGTGCAAGAAACCTAGCCACTACATCTCTGAGTGTTCGCAGTGGGACAATGAGAACAAGAAGAAGAAGAAGAGCAAGGAGTATGACTCTGACGACAAGAAGAAGAAGAAATACTCAAAGTCTTCTTCCAAGTCTTCCTCAAAGTCTTCATCACACAAGAAGAGCTCATCTGGCAAGGCACATGCGTTTGTTGGAAAGGAAATGGATTCAGAGGAGGAGTCCGCTTCTGAGGAGGCGGAGGTGGAGTCTGAGGAGGAGTCCGATTCTGGCGTTGCGAGTCTGGCTACAGCATACGTTGCCAAGTCCATCTTCAACACTGAAGACAATGACTTCATCACCGACACCGATACAAATGACAAGGACTACTCCGCTCCTACCTACTGCTTCATGGCACGTGGTGCCAAGGTAAACACACGCACTACTCACTATCAAACATCTAGTGAAGATGACTCTGATTGTGGTTCCAAACCCAGCTACAAAACACTTGCTAAAATTGCAACTGAATAACAGAAAGCTATGGAACATATTCAAAAACTGTTAGACAAAAGCGATGATCTGTTAGACGCTGAAATGACTCGATCTCAGTCCTTAATTGAAGACATAAAAAATCCTCATGTTAAGTGTGAGGAACTTGAAAGTCGTCATGAAACGCTCTCAACAACTCATGAAAAGCTTTCCTATGATTATCTTCAAAGGAAGCAAGATCTTGAGAAATTGAGAGTGGCTCATGAAGATCTTCAAAAGGAAAACGAGTCACTTTGCGCCGAACAGATCAGTTCAGCTCAGGAAGGATTTGAACCACCATGTCTTAAATGCATCGAGCGTGACAACGCTACTTCTGTTGCTGGGTGTTCTACTGCTGCTACTATTGCAATATCTTCAACTGTTGATGTGGTAACTAACCCCTCTGCTGAGGATACCACTGCTATTGCTGATGAGAATGCTAGGTTGAAGACATTGCTTGAAACAGGGATGTACAAAAGTCTCAAAGGGCATCAGACACTATGTGATGTCCTCAAAAGGCAGATCCTAAACCGAAACCCTAGGAAAGAGGGTGTTGGGTTCAAAAGGAAAATGAATGCTGATGGCTCTTACTGGAAACCTGAGCAGTACCCCAAAACCACATGGGTTGCTGCAAAGGAACCTTCAGCGGATCCATCCACCCTATCTGGCTTCACTTGTGCTAATCCCATTATTATTGATGAATCCTTTGATGCAAACTATAAATTGTTTAAGAATCAGAATGGTGAAGTGTTTGCCAGGTATATTGGTAGTAACTGCAGGAATGGGCCGCCTATGAAGAAAGTCTGGTGCCGAAAAGGTGTTTGGAGAATCTTCCTGTGAATGTCGTCATGACACCACAAGTGAAGAAGACAAACCCCAGACCACCGGCTTCATATGGTCCAAAGGCTTCATACAGACAGAGGACTCACCTGAGTCGCACAACGCAAATGTTTTGCAGGGAAACCTTACTCGGGCCTATGAATATGAGCGCGTTTCATCGAACCGCCATGTTCATAAGACCAAAAACTATTCTGCTTATCCTTATGAGTACTATTGTCCACCTGCAAGAATTCTTGCTAGGGCTCCAAAGCCAAAATTCTCAGATGTTGCACTTAGACTCATTGCTTCGAAGCCACCCTTGAAGATGTGGGTGGCTAAGAAACCTTAACTCTCTTTTGCAGGGAAAGGTCTCCAGCCGAAAACCAAAATTGTCTGAAGCCATTGCTGGGGACCTTAAACATCTTGTAGGGCGCAAGATCAAATGCCCAAATGGTCTTATTATGTATTTTGTTCCTGAGTCGCTTGCCACTTGCCCTATCAGTCCTAACCTCGATCTAAGCTTTCATAATCCACTTGCTCATCAAATGTTTATGCTTCACAATTCTCTTCGTGAAGCCTATCCCCCTAACTGCATGGTAGGGTACGACACTAGCTGCTTCAGAACGGATTATTGATAGTGGGTGTACTAATCACATGACTGGTAAGCGAAGCCTTCTCATGGACTCAACCTTATGTCCATCTGACAAAAGTCACATCACATTTGCTGACACTGGTAAAAGCAAGGTATTGGGTCTAGGTAGAGTTGCAATCTCAAAGGATCAACACATGGATAAAGTCATGCTTGTTGAATCCCTTGGTTTCAACTTAATGTTTGTCTCAATGCTTTGAGATTTAAACATGATTGTGATGTTTGGAAAATATCGTTGCCTTGTTCTAATGGAATCTGACAAGTCTCTAGTGTTTGAAGGGTATCGGAAAGATGATTTGTACGTGGTAGATTTCTCAGCAGGACCACAACTTGTCGTATGTCTTCTAGCAAAAGCTTCTGAATGATGGCTCTGGCATCGGAGGCTAGGGCATGCTGGCATGAGGAACCTCCACACCCATGCAAGGAAGAAGCATGTCATAGGCATCGAGGGCGTCAAGTTCAAGAAGGATCACTTACGCGGTGCCTGTGAAGCAGGAAAGATGACGAGGGCCAAGCATCCCTCGAAGACAATCATGACAACGACTCAACCCTTCGAACTGCTCCACATGGACCTTTTTGGTCCCACTCATTACTCAACTCTTACTACTATTGCTTGTCTCTATGGCTTTGTCATTGTTGATGATTATTCAAGATATACTTGGGTGCATATAATTCTCTACAAGACTGAAGTGCAGGATGTCTTCAGACGCTTCGCCAATTGAGCCATGAACAACTATGGCGTCAAGATCAAGCACATCAGAAGTGACAATTGCACTGAACTCAAGAACACTGGTCTAGACACTTATCTTGATACTTTGGGCATTACACATGAATTCTCAGCTCCGTACACACCGCAGCAGAATGGCGTCGTGGAACGCAAGAATAGAACACTTATTGAGATGGCCCGGACGATGCTTGATGAATACAAGACTCCAAGAAAGTTCTGGCCTGAAGCCATTGATACTGCATGCCATATCATCAACCGTGTTTATCTTCACAAGCTTCTCAACAAGACATCCTATGAGCTCCTTACTGGCAAGAAGCCAAATGTCAGTTACTTCAGAGTATTTGGTGCCAGGTGCTGGATCAAGGATCCACATCACACTTCAAAATTTGCACCAAAAGCACATGAAGGTTTTATGCTTGGATATGGAAAGGATTCGCACTCCTACAGAGTCTTCAGCCTTTTTCACTATAAAGTGGTTGAAATAGTGGATGTGCGGTTCGATGAGACTAACGACTCACAAAGAGAGCACCTGCCAAACGTGCTAGATGAAGTTCCATCCGGTGAATCAATCAAACTTATGGGAACTGGAGAAATCATACCATCTGAATCTCAACCTGAAGACGAACTTATCATCTCCGCACCTGATCAAACTAAAGACAATGCTCAGCCTGAAGACAATCCTTCTAACGATGACAATGATCAGCAAGAGCAAAATCATCATCATGTACATCCTCGTGTTGCAAATGAAGTACAGATTGAGAGAATAATTGATAGCATCAATGCACCAGGTCCACTCACTCATTCGAGGGCAACACAGCTAGCAAATTTCTGTGGGCACTTCGCATTCGTCTCAATATCTGAACCCAAGAAAGTTGAAGAAGCCTTCATGGAACCTGAATGGATTCAAGCTATGCAAGAAGAGCTTCAACAGTTTGAGCTGAATAATGTATGGGAACTAGTTAAGCGTCTTAATCCTCGCAAGCACAATATAATAGGCACCAAATGGATATATCGCAACAAGCAAGATGAGCATGGTCAAGTTGTCAGAAACAAAGCTCGTCTCGTTGCTCAAGGGTACACTCAAGTGACTTAGATGAAACATTTGCTCCTGTGGCTAGACTTGAAGCCATACGCATACTGCTGGCCTATGCAAATCATCATAACATTCTTCTGTATCAAATGGATGTGAAGAGCACTTTTCTCAATGGCAAGATTGAAGAAGAAGTGTCTGTTGCACAACCGCCTGGCTTTGAAGATCCAAAACATCCTAACATGGTGTACAAGCTCAACAAGGCACTGTATGGCCTCAAACAAGCCCCTCGGGCTTGGTATGACACACTCAAAGACTTCCTGAAGAGCAAAGGCTTCAAACCTAGTTCCCTCGACCCCACTCTCTTCACAAAGACATATGATGGTGAACTGTTTGTGTGCCAAATATATGTGGATGACATTATCTTCGGCTGCACCAATCAGAAATACAGTGAAGAGTTTGGATATATGATGCAAGAGCAATATCAGATGTCCATGATGGGTGAGCTGAAGTTCTTCCTTGGTCTTCAAATACGTCAGCAACGCAACGGCATCTTCATATCTCAAGAGAAGTACCTCAAAGATTGCCTGAAGAAATTTGGGATGCAAGACTGCAAAGGCTTCACGACGCCAATGCCACCCAAACATCATTTGGGTCTCGACGACAATGGTAAAGAGTTCGATCAAAAGGTATACCGCTCCATGATTGGTTCTTTACTTTATCTATGTGCATCTAGGCCAGATATGCTTAGTGTTTGCATGTGTGCTCGATTCCAAGTGGCACCAAAGGAATCACATCACTTGGCTGTGAAGCGAATTCTTCGATATTTGGCTTACACCCCAACATTAGGATTATGGTATCCAAAGGGCTCAGAGTTTGATCTGGTTGGATTCTCGGATGCTGATTATGCTGGTGACAAGGTGGATCACAAGTCTACATCAGGCACATGCCATTTTCTGGGATGATCACTTGTATGTTGGTCTTCAAAGAAGCAGAACTGTGTATCTCTCTCCACTGCTGAATCTGAATACATTGCTGTTGGATCTTGTTGTGCTTAGCTTCTATGGATGAAGCAAACACTCAAACACTATGTCATTCATCTGAAGCAAGTGCCACTCTACTGCGACAACAAAAGTGCCATCAAGATTGCCAACAACCCAGTTCAGCACTCGAAGACAAAGCACATTGAAATTCGTCATCACTTTCTCAGAGATCATGTTGTGAAGGAAGATATTGATATCATACACGTCAACACTGAAGAGCAATTGGCAGATATCTTCACCAAGCCCTTGGATGAGAAGAGGTTTTGCAAGTTACAGTGTGAGCTAAATATCTTGGAATCCTCAAATGTCCTGTGATCAGGCACACATCCTAACACTTATGCATATTGATGACTTAGATGTGCAACACACGAAGTAAAGTATATCTTCAATCAATGAAGACTTACATTCTAAGTGTGAATACATTAATGTGGAATTTGAATTTGGAGTGCCACGATAATTGTGCGCCGTGTGTGGGTCTAATACTTCCTATACGGTGGGTAACGCCACCACCAAATTTTTCTGTTTGAAGTGTTTCACTCATGGCGCTACGTTTGGTATGTCTTCACATTTGGTTTGGCCTCAATCTCAACTTGTCTTCATGATTATCTTCACTATGTTGATTCGATTGTCTTTCTCATATATATATACTAGTGTTCTGTCCTCTACAGCATTCACTTATAGCTATGTCTTCTTGTTGAATCTTTTGAACTAAGTGAATGTGATCGGACCCTAACCTCTCTATGCTTTCTATCTCAAACTCTATCTCTCCAAATCATATGCATTCTATTGAAATTGTCGAATATCTTCTCTGCGTCCTTGTCAGCAGAAGAGACAGAGACAAACATTAAGTCTGTTTTCAATGCTAAATCCTTTCACCTGAAACCCGGAGAAGTAGGAACGACCACCCGACAATCCAGGCGTGCGTGGGAACGTGGAACAAACTTCGATATGTTGCATGATAGCCACGTGCCCTTCAGATGTAAATCACCAGGGGCACCTGTGTAATAACACCGTGCCGTCCCTGTCCCTATAAATACACGCCTCACCACAGTCATTATCCTTTCTTCCACTCTTGCACAAACCCTAGCGCCACCGCTAGCCCTCGACGACGCCGGCGACGAAGCGCTTAGCTGTCGCGACCTCACCGACGCCGTCTTCACGCCAGCCGCGGACATCGTCTTCTCCGCCGTCGCCGTAGGTGTCCTCCATCACCAAGTTAGGGCACGAACGATCGAACTGCTCGGCCTCCTCTCCCACTCCGTCTAGCAGTTCTTTGTGTGGTAAATAAAACTTCCTTTTTACGGCCCCTTTGATCCTATAGATTCATTACTTTCTACCACAAGCAGTTTCTGTTCACACAAGTTGGATCTATTTCATACTGCATATCATAATATGCCTAGTATGTTCACTTATGCTTCACAAAGTAGTTAGATTCCTCACTTGTACTTATTCGTGGATTCGTACAAATCTGGAACCAACTCTTTATCTATGAGTGAATGTCTTCGCACGATGAGGTCAATGTCTTCTAAACTGATTTATCTTCAAAATCTTCTGAGAATGCATATGACCTCTTCCCCTTCCCTCGCACCTTAATGCTGTCACAGGTACATGTCCGTGGGAGAATCCCTTGGTTCTCATAGTCTGCATTCGTTTGCAGAATTCTTACAGCATCACATTAACTCTCCCGAAGCCAGTTCCTGTTTGACCAGAAAGTGGAAGCCTTTGAAGCCTTTCAGTTTAAAGTTCATGGCTACAAAGAAATCAGCAAGGAAGGGTGGCAGACAGCGTCGAGGGGGAACATCAAGAGATCTGCCTGATGACCTCTCAGAGTTGTACAAGACAGATCCAGAAGAGGATTACAATCAGCGCAAGACACGAATCCAATGGATTCGAAGATATTGGGCAGAACAGTGGTTCAAGTACAGGTTCGTGACCCAGGAGTATGCTGAGAAGAATACCATCAAACGACTATGGGGAGACATTCTATACAGAAATCTTCAACCCAAGTCCAGAGCTGAAGCCATTGAACAAGGCTTCTATCCTTGCATGGTCCGTGGACCGCACAGCCTGCGGATGCAGACCCATCTTCATTATTGTGGTGCCGCGATGATAATCTGTTCAAGCGCAACCTTCAGTTTGCCAGGAACTCGGCCAAAGAGAACAAGAAGTCACGAGGCTTAGACTTCAATCCAGGCCCCTCTGCTCCTCATGCTGATGGCACACGTGAAGCTGAACCCAATCTTGTTGGGCCCTTCTACAACCTGGAAGGTCTCATCACTCATATCATGGTTCAAGGGACAGCCGTGGATGAGCCTGCAGATGACGCTGAATCTGATGAAGCGCCTGCACCGCCGAAGCCAAAGAAACTGAAGAAGCCTAAAGCTTCAAAGCCTGCTCCTGCACCAAAGGTCTTACAGGTAAAGCCTCTGGCCACTACACCTCCTGAACACAGTGTGCAGTCTGAAGATTTGTCACGCATCTCCAAGCCCTCAAGAGTAAAGATGCCCTTGCAGCCCACCAGCCAAGAACTGACTGCTGCTGCTATTCTGTGCAATGACGCCATTGATCTGTCCAGCGATGAAGATCTTGCAGATGACGCTCTTGAGCAACTGATCAAGAGCAAGGAAGAAGCAGAGATCTTCAATGATTTGCCTCTCTTTGATGTGCCAATCATCCATAACTTCATTGATGAGTGGTTTGACACGCCCAACCTCAGCTTTGAAGATCTGCAACTTCCAATTGGCCTCAGTGTCGCCTTCACTGGCGCCATTGCTTCTGATCTAGCTCTAGCTCAGCACATCGTTGAACTGAAGCAAAAGATCGACTATGAGAAAGCTCAGTTCAAGAAGCACATGGCCAAGCTCAGCGTGCAAGATGTGAAAAACTTCAAGATTATGTTGCACGAGCTCAAGGAAGCCTTTCTCAAGAAGTGTGAAGAAGCTAAAGGTTCTCGTGGGTGCACGAAGAGCCTGGCTGACAAGTGTGTGCAAGCCTACAATGAGGCTGAGAAGCGCAAGGCTCTTGGTCGTCCTGGCATCGACCCAAGAATGGCTGCAAAGAAGAAGAAGCCATCAACAAACCAATCTGCACCTTCAAGGCGGGAAGAGCCACGCATAGTCTTTCCAAGCAGCATGATTGGCTCGAAGCCAAAGGTCCGGTCAACCGCTTCAGAACTGAAGAAGATGAGGATTGCCGAGGCTGAAGCCAGAAAGAGAAAAAATCCTGATGCTTCTGATGTCGCTCCCTCCAAGAAGAAGCGCGGAACCAAGAAAGATCGGGCTGCTCCCACAGAGCCCCTTGTTGTAGAACCCATCTCTGTTGCTCGCCCTGATTCCTCGCATCAAGAACGACGGATATTAGTTCATGAGCCTGCTTCCACAGAGGCTCCTGAAGCTGAAGACATTCCAGCAGTTGACCCCACCGTTGCTGAAGACATTGGTCACCATGACAATGTTGAAGATGATGAAGTCCTTCCTCAGATTGAGCACCAACTGGTATCATCGCATGTGCTCATGCACAGCGAACTCATCAGCATTGGTCGTCCTCTGACGCCAACTGCTCAAGATGCATCGTGGGCTGATCACCCATAGAGACAAGACACTCCAAGCTCTCCCCAACCGCAAGCTACCCCAACAGTGCAAGATGGTGATGACTATGAGGCCCAGCACACTCCATCTCCACAAGCGTCGCCTGTATTACGCAGGCTTCGCAAAGGACCAAGGCCCCAAGTCACTCCCACAATGCACGTGTCTGAATCCGAAGCCAAAATGGCTGAAGATGTTCCGGTTGCATCAGCCGATGAAGAAGAAGCCCCAAGAGTTGCTACACCCCCGTCTCACCAAGATGTTGTTCTTGAGGAGAACGTGACCGACCCTCCAGCTTCTGAAGTGGAGGTTGAGAATCCTGAGGCTGCCACCACTAACACCACTGAAGCCAATGACGTGGTCATGGCTGAAGACACTGTGGAGCCTGCACCTAACATTGTGCCAGAGACCAATGAAGCCAATGATGCACCTGCAACAGATGTGCAGCCTGACACCTCTGTTGATTCCACTGCTCCTGTTCCGCCACCAAGGCCACACACTATCGAGCAAGCATTCAACTATGGCCAACTTATCACTGTCAGATGGCCTTTTCTGACTCCTCCGCCTGCTGCTGGTTCTCAGTTTGACTATCACGTTGAGCACAGACCTTAGGTTCAAAAGCCAATGCTAAGGTTGCCCAGGTTTCCAGGTACTGCATCTGCACCCGGATCTTTTAATATCAATGGCTTCAAGGCACACAACACCTTCTTTGATAGTGCCAAGAACCCCTACACCAAGGCAAGAATATCTTCTGATCGGTTCTGGAACTATCAGCAACGCAGTTATTACTCATGCATTATGTACAATCAAGGTCGCATTTTCCGACATATGCGTCTTGACACTGAAGCCATAACTGGTCTGCCTTGTTTGGAAGAAGCTCTGGATTGCTTCAGAGAGTCTGGATTGTTGTCGTTCATCACTGACAAGTAGCACTGGAACGAAGAATTGCTGCTCCAATTCTATGCCACTCTTCATATTCGTGGCTACAACAGAGATCCGAAGACTTGGGTCCTTGAGTGGATGACAGGCAATGTTCATCACGAAGCCAAAGCCTTTGATATCATTGAGCTCACTGGTCTGCCCACTCTAGGAGATCTTTATGAACCTGGTTGCCAGCTTCACAGTGTAGCTATGGAGAGCATTTTTCACAAGCCTGAACCAAACATGAGTCAGATGCTTAGCATGATGAAGCCTTTGCCTCCATATGCTGCATATCCTAAGGAGTTCTTTGTTGAAGACCTTGAGTATCTGCCACACACTATCTATCACATTATAAGGCGAACTCTCTGGCCCATCAAAGGACATTCTCCACATGCAAAGTTGGAAGGTGCAATGAAGACTTTGGTCTTCCATATTCTTCACGGCAAATGCTTCAATGCACAAGACTTCTTCATCCGCCAACTTGCTGCATCAGGATCTGATATCTTTGGCTTGTGTAGCGACCAGACCTCAAACAGTCTGATCTCTGTGCTCCGGTGTCATCCCTGGATCAGTAATGCTGACACCACACAGTACTCGGAGGATTTATAGCAGAGTAGCAATCACACACTTATTACATCGAGTGTCTCAAGAGAGAACTTATTACAATAAATATGGCTTAAGGCCATCTAATAACGATAACAGCGGAAGGCTTGGAAGATAAGTGAGTCCATCAACTCTAACGGCATCACTGAGTATAGAACCACGACCTAAAAACTCCTTAATCATCGTCTGAAAAGTCTGCAACATTAACGTTGCAGCCCGAAAACGGGTCAGCACATGGAATATGCTGGCAAGGTAACACATAGAGAGTAATGGAATGAGACAGCTATACTATATGCATATTTGGCTGGTGGAAAGCTCTATGGTTACAGTTTTGCGTAAAGCCAATTTTTCCCTACTTCAAAGGAATAGAATTTTAATTACTATCAAGGTGGTTGTTAAACATTGAGAATGGTTGACAGCATTCCCAATCCCAATTAAGTATCATCATTAAAACCCAACAATATTAACTAAAGTAACATGATGAGATTCACATGATAATCCAAGTACCAGATACTCAAGATGTCCATAACCGGGGACACGGCTAATCATGATTAGTTTGTTACACTCTGCAAAGGTTTGCGCACTTTTCCCCACAAGACTCGATCGCCTCCGCTTGTTTTCTCGCACTACATGGTGTTTGAGAAGATGGATGACCGAGACATAGTCTTTCAAAAGCGCTAGCACCTTACGATCGGGTAGACCGTACCACCTACATCCCCTACATCTGCTAGTCTACCACTGTAAGAGTTCGCACAACTTAGTCAACTATGCTAGAGCCCATAATAGCTTGTGGCTGCACACGGAAGTTTCTAGTATGAATAGTCTCATGATCCCTTTGAGCTTGGGTGGCGGTCCAAAAGAAAACAGGCAAGTCCTGGAATACCCAGGTGCCTCAATCCACCCAGATGTGTGTTTAAGTTGCCACCTTAGATAAACCATTAATTATCAATCTCACATCTGTCATGGATATCACTCACCCAATCCACATCTACTAGCATAGCATGGCATAATAAGCAAACATAGAAGTAAGTCCCAAAGGTTTGATAATGAACAGGTAATAGGTACTACCTCATCTACTTCCCATCCCACAATTTAATTAGATCCTAATCATGCAATGTGTGAGGATTGATCTAATGCAATAAAACTGGGTAGTGGAAAAGGTATGATCAAAGTGTTACTTGCCTTGCTGATGATCCGGGAAACCTAACGATTCGAAGTAACACGCGGCGCACTCCGGATACTCTATCGCGGACAAAAAAACAAGCATACAATAAGTACTCATCTAATGCCCAAGTAAAACTCAAATAATAGATCTAACCAGAAGGTTCAACTTAAGAACTCCGGTTGGCAAAAAGAATCAAATCGAACGAAGCAACGAAAGTCAAACGGCGAAAGAAAACAACTTCGTTCTAGTAATCTGGATCTAGGACAAGTTTTACAGTAGCAAAATCTCGTTTAAGTTGGTTAAACGGATAGAGGGTTTCAAGACGAAACTCTAGGCGCTTGAATCGCCTGATTCCGATAAACGAGCGAAAAGTTATACTAAAACGAAAATCGGATCAGGAATCGCGATCAGAAAAATCGCGGATTTAATCCGAGAAAAAGAAAACAACGAACGGATTAACCAACGAACGTTCGTTATCCAGATCTAAACGATGAACGTGTTCGTTTAAACGAACAAATGAGCGAACGCTCGCTATTTAACCTAAACCGAAAAAACCGATCTAAAAAACGAAAACTAAAAAAACCGAAAAAAACCGACGGAAAACCAATCGGTTTTCTAAAAAAAAACGGCGGCGTGGATTACGAGGCGGCGGCGAACCTCGGCGGCGCGGCGGGGCGGCGGCTCCGGCGGGCGGCGGGGCGGCGGCGGCTCCGGCGGGCGGCGGGGCGGCGGCGGCGCGGGCGGCGGGCGGCGGCGTGGCGCTGGCGGCTGGGGGCGCGGGCGGCTGGGGCGGCTCGGGGCTGGGGCTAGGGTTCCTCCCCGGGGGGCTAGGCCGGCTTTTAAAGCCTGATGGGCCAGAGTCCTATCCGGACACGGCCCGATTAGATCGGTTCCCTTTTTTTAAAATATTCCGCTCAGAAGAAAAATAAAAAGAAATACTAAACGGACTCCAAAAATCCCAAAATAAATTTTTCCGGGCTTCTAAAATCAATCCCGACAAAGTGAACATTTATTTGGGCCCTAAATGCAATTTTGAAAAACGCACATTTTTCCTAAATTCAAATAAAACACCGAAAAACTCCAAAATAAAATATTGTTTGATTTTATTATTAAATCCTAAATATTTCTCTATTTTGGGAAAGTCATTTTATTCCCGCTCTCATATTTTTGTAATATAAATAATTGATGATAAAATAAATAAAATCAAATGATCCTATTCTCAAAATTTGAGAAAACTCAAATATGAAAATAACGAAATCCCCAACTCTCTCCGTGGGTCATTGAGTTGCGTAGAATTTTCTAGGATCAACCAAAATGCAAAAATAAAATATGATATGCAATGATGATCTAATGTATAACATTCCAATTGAAAATTTGGGATGTTACAGCTTGAAGTTTTACGCTCCATGGATTATGCGGCTGATCAAACTACACTCAGCTGTCACCTATCAGCATTCTGCTCGCAATCATCGGATCTTTATGCCTGATGTCGATATGTCAGTTGAGGCCATCTATCCAGAGCCTGCCAAGGAGCCCCTTAGTATTCAAAATGCTGATAAGCAAAGTTTCTCACAACACATTGACGGAGATCCAGCAGTCACTCGTGTTTATCCTCTGGCTGGTACTACCCGTGCACCTCATCGTGCCCTCACTGAAGCAACTGAAAGCACCATTGTCCAACGGCCCAAGAAGCGATCTCGTGTTCTCAACGACCGAGAACTTCTGGTTGCCCTTCATCAGACACAGGATAAGCATCATGACTGGCTGAAGCGCCAAATGCAAAGCCTCTTGGTGGACGTAAACAGGATTTGCAACCTTGCCACCAAGAATGCCTTTGTTGCCCATGAAACTTTTCGGCGTACATGGAAAGGGCTGACGCTTATGTGTTCTGGAGATGATCTTCAAGAGGATGGCTTCTCTGAACGCTTCAAGTTTGACTCAACACCTCCAAGAAGGACTGTGCTGCGGCGTACTCCGTCTCTTGAAGACTCTGAGTTCTCCTCCTCTGCTGCAACAGTGAATGCACGTGTCATTGATGATGAAGACGATGCTACTTCACCACCTTCAGCGCGAATCAACATTGCACCGAGTTCGTCTGCACCGCCAACCAACACCGAAGACCCTGCTGCTTCACCAACTCCTCACGGGGACGAGTAGGTGTTCTATGTCTTCAAACCTTTTTGGTCCTTACTGACAAAAGGGGGAGAAGCATATGAGTTTGATAGTCTTCAAGCGGGTTCATATGGGCGGTAGTTTTATATTTTGCCTAGTGTTTACAACTCTCGCGTCTTGATACATTTTGTTCTTTGAGTTGTAACACTCAAACTCGATGGTCGTCTGCTACTTATTTGCTATTCTGTGATGCGATGATAAATTCCGCATGTGCGACGATAAATTCTGCACTTAGATCATTTTGCAGATGTCCATTTTTCATTATGCATATCATCATCTTCGTCACGTCATATCTTGCATAATGAGTTGTCATCATAAGTTGAAGAGGATCTCCACAAGTACAACCTGCCATGTGCATTTGCATACCAAAAGCAAATTACTTATATGCACATCTTCAGGGGGAGCCTTTGCCACTTATGAAGACAATCCCCTATCCTTTACAATTTCACATATTATATTCCTCGTTGAAAACTTCAACTAGTTTGTCATCAATCACCAAAAAGGGGGAGATTGTAAGTGCATCTACTGCCACCCCTAGTTGGTTTTGGAGTATTGACGACAAACCTAGTCGAGGGACTAATGTGTTTGTGAGAATTGCAGGATAACACAGGTAAAAGTCCCTCATTGATTCGGTTTTCCTACCAGAGATGACCCCTAAAAATGTATGAAGACATTGAAGTCGGAGGTGGTATGTGAAGACATTCACATTGAAGACTATGATAAGAGAAGACATCGCGTGAAGACTATGGAGTGCGAAGACTTAGCAGTTTCGTCGTTCTGTGTTTTTCTTTGTTGAGTCATAGGAACCACCGTACTGTTAAGTGGGGTCCAAAAGAACCAGTCAGAATGACTGAAGTGATGCTTAACCAAAATCCTATGTCTTCGAGTGAAGACTATGAGAGCAAATCTTGTCCAGAGTTGGATAAGTCAGCTTTGCTTGTAGTCCAAGTAAAGTTGCCGTGTGTGTTTGAAATCTGACCGTTGGAACACGTGTCAATTCCTTAGTGACCAAGGGTCATTTCGGACAAACCAGGTCGGGTTGCCTAGTGGCTATAAATAGCCCACCCCCTACAACCATAAACGGTTGGCTGCTCAGAGTTAGAGTACGGCTTTAGTCGTTTGAGAGCAACCCACCTCGAAGCCTTTGAGAGAGAATTCCTTGCGAGGATAAAGCCCTAAACACCCAG
This sequence comes from Triticum dicoccoides, assembly GCF_002162155.2. Lineage (NCBI taxonomy): Eukaryota > Viridiplantae > Streptophyta > Magnoliopsida > Poales > Poaceae > Triticum > Triticum dicoccoides. The sequence continues at coordinate 649,742,098 of NC_041388.1, read as the reverse complement.
AGCCAAAGAGTGTTAGGCATCACTTAAGTCTTCCTGTCTGTGTGATCTGAAGACTTATTACACTTGAGGACTGTGAATCCTCCAGCCGGTTAGGCGTCGCGTTCTGAGCATCCAAGAGTCATTGTGGATCGCCGATGAACGAAGTCTGTGAAGGTTTGGAAGTCTACCTTGAAGACTTACCAGAGTGATTGGGCGAGGACTGGGTGTCCTTAGCTCAAGGGGAATAAGGTGAAGACGAGGTCTTCTGAGTTGAATCTCAGCCTCCCTAACCAGACGTACAGTTGTCACAGCAACTAGAACTGGTCCAACAAATCATTATCTTCAACGAGTCACTGGTTTCATCCTTCCCTTCCCTTTACTTACTGTTGGTCCTTGTGAAGTCATTGTATGATTGCATTATCTTTTGTCTTCACTGATTGACTGCTTGTTCTGATTGGCTTCACAATATCTTCCTACCTGATCTTTACTGCCTAGCTGCTATTAGTCATTGTGCTTTCACTTCATTGAATACTTGACTATGGTTTGCCTAGTGTAGTCTACCTTCCGCTGGATGGTAATAGGTTTATTTCTATCGTTTGTCTTTGAAACTTCCATGTTTTGAAGACTTTCATAAAAATCGCCTATTCACCCCCCCCTCTAGTCGATCACTAGCACTTTCAAGATGATTCTGATCATGAGACGCAATACATGGCTCCTGTAGACGCTGACAAGTATGAACATTTAGTTGCTCAACGTGTTTTGAGTGTGCAGGTTACACAAGCTGAGCAAAATCAAAGGCATAATTTGTTCCATACAAAGGGAGTTGTGAAGGAACGTTCTGTTCGCGTCATCATAGATGGAGGGAGCTACAACAACTTGGCTAGCATGGAGATGGTGGAGAATCTATCTCTCACCACAAGACCACATCAACATCCTTACTACATCCAATGGTTCAACAACAGCGGCAAGGTTAAGGTAACACGTACTGTTCGTGTGCATTTTAGTATCTCTACATATGCTGATTATGTTGATTGTGATGTGGTATCCGTGCAAGCATGTTCGTTATTATTTGGTAGACCATGGCAATTTGATAAAAATTCTGTACACCATGGTAGAAACAATCAGTATACTCTTGTTCATAAGGATAAACATATTACTTTGCTTCCTATGTCTCCTGATTCCATTTTGAAAGATGGTATTAATAGAGCTAATAAAGCAAAACAGGAGAAAAATAAGAGTGAAAATCAGATTATGGCAAAAGAATTTGAGTAATGAATGAAGCCTAATAATAAATCATCTAGTGTTGCTTCTGAAATTAAATTGAAAAGTGCATGTTTACTTCAAATCTGATATTAATGATCTAGATTTCAGCAAATATGTTTGCTATGCTTTTGTGTGCAAAGAGGCATTATTTTCATTCGAGGACATGCCTTCTTCTTTGCCTCCTACTGTCACTAACATTTTGCAGGAGTTTGCTGACGTCTTTCCACAAGACGTGCCACTGGGATTACCGCCTATTCGAGGGATTGAGCATCAGATTGACTTAATTCCCGGTGCTTCGCTGCCTAACCGTGCACCATACCGCACCAATCCATAGGAGACGAAGAAGATTATGCGCCAAGTACATGAGCTGCTCGACAAAGGTTATATATGCAAATCGCTTAGTCCTTGTGTTGTTCCTATTATACTAGTGCCTAAAAAGGATGGTACGTAGCGTATGTGTGTTGATTGTAGAGGCATTAATAATATTACTATCCGTTATCGTCATCCTATTCCTAGGCTAGATGATATGCTTGATGAATTGAGTGGCTCTACAATATTCTCCAAAGTTGATTTGCGTAGTGGATACCATCAAATTCGTATGAAATTGGGAGATGAATGGGAAACATCATTCAAAATTAAGTTTGGATTATATGAGTGGTTAGTCATGCCTTTTGGGTTAACTAATGCACCTAGTACTTTCATGAGACTAATGAACGAAGTTTTACGTGCTTTCATTGGACGATTTATGGTAGTCTATTTTGATGATATACTGATTTATAGCAAATCTTTGGAAGAACATTTGGAACATTTACATGTTGTTTTTATTGCTCTACGGGATGCACATTTGTTTGGTAACCTTGGGAAGTGCACCTTTTGCACCGACCGAGTATCTTTTCTTGGCTATGTTGTTACTCCACAGGGAATTGAAGTTGATAAAGTCAAGATTGAAGCTATTGAGAGTTGGCCGCAGCCCAAAACGGTCACACAAGTGAGGAGTTTTCTTGGCCTCGCTAGATTCTATAGGCGTTTTGTGAGAGATTTCAGCACCATTGCTGCACCTCTCAATGATCTTACAAAGAAGGATGTGCCTTTTGTTTGGTGTGCCGCATAGGAAGAAGCCTTCACGGTATTGAAACATAAGTTGACACATGCTCCTTTACTCCAACTTCCTGATTTTAATAAGACTTTTGAGCTTGAATGTGATGCTAATGCAATTGTATTAGGAGGTGTGCTATTACAAGATGGCAAACCTGTTGCATACTTTTTGGAAAAATTGAGTGGGCCTAGTCTGAATTATTCTACTTATGATAAAGAATTATATGCTCTTGTTCGGACTTTAGAGACATGGCAACATTATTTATGGCCCAAATAATTTGTTATACATTCTGATCATGAATCTTTGAAACATATTAAAAGTCAAGCTAAGCTGAATCGTAGACATGCTAAATGGGTTGAATTCATTGAGACTTTTCCTTATGTTATTAAACACAAGAAGGGTAAAGAAAATATTATTGCTGATGCATTATCTCGTCGCTATACTATGCTTTCATAATTTGACTTCAAAATATTTGGTTTGGAGACCATCAAAGATCAATATGTGCATGATGCTGATTTTAAAGATGTAATGCAGAATTGTAAAGAAGGAAGAAAATGAAACAAGTTCGTCGTTAATGATGGATTTGTGTTCCGTGCTAACAAGCTATGCATTCTAGCTAGCTCCATTCATCTTTTGTTGTTGCAGGAGGCGCATGGAGGAGGATTAATGGGACACTTTGGCGTGAAGAAGACAGTGGACGTACTTGCTACATATTTCTTTTGGCCAAAGATGAGACGGGATGTTGGGCGTTTTGTTGCTCGCTGCACTACATGTCAAAAAGCTAAGTCACGACTCAATCCTCATGGTTTATATATGCCTTTGCATGTACCTAGTGTTCCTTGGGAGGATATATCTATGGACTTTATTTTAGGTTTACCTCGAAAAAAGAAGGAGAGGGATAGTATATTTGTTGTTGTGGATAGATTCTCGAAAATGGCACACTTTATACCATGTCATAAAAGTGATGATGCTGTTAATGTTGCTGATTTGTTCTTTCGTGAAATTATTCGCTTGCATGGTGTGCCAAATACTATTATTTCAGATCGTGATACTAAATTTCTTAACCACTTTTGGAGATGTTTATGGGCTAAGTTGGGGACTAAACTGCTTTTTAGTACTACTTGTCACCCCCAAACTAATGGACAAACTGAAGTAGTCAATAGAACATTGTCTACTATGCTTAGGGCTGTTTTGAAGAATAATAAGAAAATGTGGGAAGAATGCTTGCCTCATATTGAATTTGCTTATAATCGTTCATTGCATTCTACTACTAAGATGTGCCCTTTTGAAATTGTGTATGGTTTCCTACCTCGTGCACCTATTGATTTGTTGTCTCTTCCATCTTCAGAAAAGATTAATTTTGATGCTAAATAACGTGTTGAATTGATTTTAAAAATGCATGAGTTAACTAAGGGAAACATTGAGCGTATGAATGCTAAATATAAACTTGCTGAAGATAAGGGTAGAAAACATGTTGTGTTTGCACTTGGAGATCTTGTTTGGTTACATTTGCGTAAGGATAGATTTCCTAATTTGCGCAAATCAAAGCTAATTCCACGTGCTGATGGTCCTTTTAAGGTGTTAGAGAAAATAAATGATAATGCATATAAAATTGAGCTGCCTGCAGATTTTGGGGTTAGTCCCACTTTTAACATTGCAGATTTGAAGCCTTATTTGGGTGAGGAAGATGAGCTTCCGTCGAGGACGACTTCATTTCAAGGAGGGGAGGATTATGAGGACATCAATACCATTGTTACACCCACAGCCCCTACTGCTACATATACTGGACCAATTACTAGAGCTCGCACATGCCAATTAAATTATCAGGTACTTTCGCTTCTTGGTAATGATTCTAATGTTCATGAGAATATGATCCTGCCTAAATTGGATACATTTGTTTTGCTTACAAATGAAGGGCCTGGCATGGATAAGAGGGATGAACACTGGAACAAGACCAAGCATGGAGATGATGGCATGCGCAAGAGGAACAAGAATGGGGTTGCAAGTGATGATTTCATGACTTTGAAGCCACTGCATGAAGCCTTGGACGAAATATACAAGATTCCACTTCATAAATTTCGTCCAAAGGCTATTCTAGGTGCTGTGACACCTTATTATTGGGCCAGGCCCATATAATTTCGAAATACTTAAGTATAGACTGTTTTAGAGTCCGTATGTGTGGGGAAACAAGAGTTAGGGTTGGTTTCGTACCCCTCCTCCAAGGGCCACGAAATTTCCTCCTCTTTCCTCCATATATACAACCCTTAGGGCATCTTTTAGACTTTGGGTTTTGTTTAGATTAAAGTTCGCCATAGCTGCAACTTCGTGTACTTCGTTTGTGTTCAACGACCAGACAAAGGCGTCACAGAACCCCACCTTGATCAATAAAACTTTCCTCTTATATTCGCAATATCCATATTGCAATCTTAGTTTCTTGCTTGTTCTTCGTTTGCCTGCAGGAAACAAACCTTCGTGGTCAGGTTGATCATGCTCCGGCGTGGTCAATAACCTCTCGGAGTTGGTTTAGCGATTGCTAAGGCGCGACGTCCTCGCACGTTCGTAGTCGGATCGTCAAAGTCGAGTTCCTCCAAAATAATAGCCACCGTCTCATTGAAAGACGGGAGACCTTGACCTCTATCAAGATTAAACAGGTTTATGACAGGTCGGGCCCGCACCTAAATGATCCATCTATTTGACTGTTTGTTTGACCGTTAACTGACATGTGGGTCCCACATGTCAGTGTCTGCAAACTTTTCAAAAATGCCATCAAGCCCATGCAAACTTTTCAAAAACGCAATCAGGTCATTGTAAACTTCTGAAAAAAGCAATCGGGTCCCTCCCATGGCCGTGCGCGAGCAGCCGCCGTGAGGGTCGTCGGCCAGCAGCCATGGCACCGCCCTGGAGCTCCCTTCCGTCGCGGGCGGCGCGTGGTGCTCCCTTCCGTCGCCACCAGCAGCCATGGCGCCGCTGTGGAGCTCCCTTCCGCACGGGCGCCAGGGGGCAGCACCGCTCACCGAGCGATGGTTGTTGCGGCTGGGCGCAGAAGGCAGGCTTGCGGGCATGGGAAGTGCAGGCCAGGAAGCTCGTGAGGCAGGAGCTCGAGCTCGAGCTTGAGCCTAGTCATGGTGGCCGGCCTTGGGAGCTCGGACCCGAGCGTTGACCACAACTATGGAGGGGATTCGAGCTGGGAAAGGAGGACGCGTGGCTGGAGCACCGGAGCAACCCCACGAGCGCGTCTCTCCCCTACCTGGCATCAGCGCCGCCACTGACGCCATGGACGCGGAGCACGGTGGCCTCGCGGGAAGCTCGTGCAGGAGCACCCCGACCTCACTTCTGCCTCCCGACGCCGACGGTGAGGAGAAGAGGTTCCAGGGAGAGGGGGTAGTAGTGGAGACGGAGGAGCGGTCGGCCGACGCCGACGAGGTGGAAGGAGGGGCGACCGACACTGGTGGAAGGAGCGGCGGCCGTCACTCCATCGATCTCCTGGGGAAGAAGAGAGGCAGGAGGAGTGAAGAGAATGAGGAAGAGAGCTGACATATGGACCCCACATGTCAGTTAACGGTCAAACAATCAGTTTTCTTACGTGCGGGTCCCAATTGTCATTATCAGGATCAACTGTAAAGCACTAGATGTTTTGGGTTTTTTAAAACAGCCGACCGCCCACTTGGTAGTTATATGAGAAAAATTAAAAACATGTAGTTTTTTGGAACCCTAGCCTGCAAAGTAGTAGTTTTATGCTATTTACTCAGGCGAGGGTGATGAAGGCGGCGATCCTCAAGGCCAGGACGGAGAGGGGGAGACCGACGCGACGACGCAGGAGGAGGAGGGGTACTCCTCCGACGACTACGACTCAGACGATGACCTGGGCACGTGCCACGCCAAGTGGAAGGCGCGGTGGCACCGGCGCACCGAGGCCTACTACGCTCGCTATCCTGAATTAATGGGCCTGCGTCGCTTGGAGGGCAGGATCGAACATTTCCATGAAGACGCCGTGGCTGATGGGGCTATTGTGGTGTGATTATCGCTCTTGGGACCAAGGAGCTGTCTACTAACAATGTACCTATCTTTAGAGCCTTCAGATTTTATTAGGAATTCAGATGTAAGTTTGCATTAGATAAGAAAAGATACCCCATAAAATTTGGAGTCTACTGACTATATACGGCTAGATTCAGTATTAAAATGTCATCCGAAGGGTCCTTTCACAATGTTGCTCAAGCACATTATCAGCATTTTATTTGAACTCCGTACTCAGTATATCAATGTAACTCACTTTTAGCAAGCGGCTTGGTTTTGGTATGCATATATAGAATATAACTATATACTAATGTGAGCAGAAGGGGTTCATCAACTTGTATCACTAGTGAATGGTTTCCCTATCTACAGATAAACACTTACCAACAAAGATGATAAGAGTGGAGTTGCCGCATCCACTTGTGCCGCATAGCAACATTGTCACTGATTCCTTCCTCTCCTTCATTCTAATGTAAAGCACCGGGAGCGCACAAAAAGGAAAGGTCGTTGATGAAACAAATTCCTATAGGAAAATACTTCACAGATGGATATTAATGGTAGGCAATACATTTGTTTTGTTTGCCATAGCACTTTCACTTTAAAAGCATTCAAATACCTCAAGATCGGTGACTGAGTGTAGTTGCAGAGCTATGATATGAACACAGGAAACATATAAGATTAGCAAAACGTATAGGGTAAGTGCATCACAGACGACATCCAGGAACTCCTCCCTGGAAACTGCAACAGTTGTCTGGGTCGTGTATAGCTCAAACGGTACGTTGGTCATGTTGTCTGCGTCAAGGAGCTCGGCAGTCTTCATGTCGTTCTCCTGCGTGGATCCATCCAGTTTCGACGGGTCTACGGACTCGCTCCTGGTCACATCGAATACCCTCTTGCTGATCTGGTGACACGAACAAAGAAACATTAAGTGAGACGTCGTTGTCATTTTTCAGTTTATGGGGTCTAGAGAACCTAGCTTAGTGTCAGCATACTGCATCTAGAAGGCTGACAGTGACTATGATAAATAAGAAACCAGAGTGTGAGAAAATTGGAATCCTTAGACAAGGCAAATAATATTATATCAGGGAGCACAAATTGACCAACTTGATGCAAATTTAAAGAGTTGGAAATGTTGTGTGCAGCTAGGCTTTCATCATCTCCAGTTGGAAGGCAAAGAGCACATGCAAGCAATAACTAGTAACTGGCATTGTCATTTGTTCAGTTTACGGAACTTAGGTCAGCAATTGCATCTAGAAGGGTAACACACAATGATTGTAAGATGTATAAGAAACCAGAGAGTGAGACAAAACTGGAATCCTTAGAAAAGGCAGATACTATTATATCAGCAAACACAAATTACCAACTTGATGCAGAATCTAGAGAGTTAATGTTGCATATATGCACGCTGAAAGAATACAAATAGCAGATGCATAAATGATGTAAAAGTATGGCTCCCATTGATGAACTGAATCACACAGCAATGACAGAGATGCTTGATGCAGATTTTAAGGAATTAATTAATAATGTTTATATATAGCAGCAGCTATGGTTTCAGCATCTGCAAAATGGCATATGCAGTAATTGGCATCCATAAAAATAGTAAAGTGTGACTTTGGGCATATAGAATATTCCTGAACTAAATCATAACGACAAGTACAGGTACTATATACGATTGCTAACTTATAGGAACAACGCAACCGCCATAAGCAAAATACCAAACAATGCTAGCCACCCGGCCTCTTGCCGTCGCAACCCCTGGCCGGATGGCCCTCAAGGTCGGTTGGCCTACCATCGCGACCCCTAGCCGGACGACACTCTGCAACCACCACCCGACACGCACCACCCCTAGTTGGACACAACCTGGCCAGGGCCAAAGGACGATGTCAACCCAGACTTATACCCCCCGCGGATGCGAAACAGCGGCCAAGACGGGCACACACGCGTGGCCGAAAACCACCACATGATAGTGGCTCGGTCCAAGCATGAGCGCCCCCGTTGGCGTGAGCGAACAAGCCCGATCAGGTCCAAAGACACTGATAGACGGCCCGATCTCTCCCGTCGCGTGCGTCCGAGCACGCAATAGGGCGCATGACGAAAGCCACCGCATGACGGTGGCCCTGGGCACGCCTGCGGTCCATCCGTCATGGACCCCCAAGGCAGGTCGCATAGGTGTGCACCGTCCGGGCAGATCGGACGGCTCGGAGAGCCCCAGGGATGCTATTTTATATTATTTTGGAGACTAACCTATTAACCTAAAGCCCAGTGCCACTTCCTATTTTTTTTCCCGTTTTTGATTTTCGCAGAAAAGGAATACCAAACGGAGTCCAAATAGAATAAAACCTTTGCGATGATTTTTGTTGGATCAGAAGACAACCTGGAGACTTGGAGATGAAGTCAGAGGAGCCACGAGGCAGCCACAAGGACGGAGGGCGCACCAGGGGGTAGGGCGTGTCCCACCCTTGTGGGCCCTTCATGCACCTCCTGACCTAATTCTTTCGTCTATATATACTTTTATATTCCCAAACCACCAGAACAAGCCACGAAAACACTTTCCACCGCCGCAACCTTCTGTACCCATGAGATCCCATCTAGGGACCTTTTCCGGCGTCCTGCTGGAGGGGGATTCAATCACGGAAGGCTTGTACATCAACTCTATTGTCCTTCTGATGAAGCGTGAGTAGTTTACCTCAGACCTACGGGTCCATAGCTAGTAGCTAGATGGTTTCTTCTCTCTTTTTGATTCTCAATACCATGTTCTCCTTGATGTTCTTGGAGATGTATTCGATGTAATACTCTTTTGCGGTGTGTTTGCCGAGATCCGATGAATTGTAAGTTATGATTAGCTTATATATGAATATTATTTGAATCTCCTCTGAATTCTTATATGCATGATTTGATATCTTTGTAATTCTCTTCGAACTATCGGTTTATTTTGGCCAACTAGATTGGTTTTTCTTGTAATGGGAGAAGTGCTTAGCTTTGGGTTCAATCTTGCGGTGTCCTTTCCCGGTGATAGTAGGGGTAGCAAGGCACGCATTGTATTGTTGCCATTGAGGATAAAAAGATGGGGTTTTCATCATATTGTTTGAGTTAATTCCTCTACATCATGTCATCTTGCTTAATGTGTTATTCAGTTCTTTATGAACTTAATACTCTAGATGCATGCTGGATAGCGGTCGATGTGTGGAGTAATAGTAGTAGATGGAGAATCGTTTCGGTTTACTTGACACGGATGTGATGCCTATATTCATGATCATTGCCTTAGATATCGTCATAACTTTGCGATTTTCTATCAATTGCTCGATAGTAATTTGTTCACCCACCGTATTATTTGCTATCATAAGAGAAGCCTCTAGTGAAACCTATGGCCCCCGGGTCTATTTTCCATCATATAAGTTCTATTTTCCATAATATTAGTTTTCGATTTACTATCTTGCAATCTTTTACTTTCCGATCTATAAACCAAGAATACCAAAAATATTTACTTTATCGTTTATCTATCTCTATCAAATCTCACTTATGCAAGTAACCATGAAGGGATTGGCAACCCCTTTATCGCATTGGGTGCAAGTTGTTGTTTGTTTGTGCAGGTATTCCGTGACTTGTGTGTTGTCTCCTACTAGATTGATACCTTGGTTCTCAAACTGAGGGAAATACTTATCTCTACTTTGCTGCATCACCCTTTCCTCTTCAAGGGAAAAACCAACGCAAGCTCAAGAAGTAGCAGACGTCGACATGCGGGCCTGCCTAACCCATCGCACGCGGGATAATGCACAGGGCCTCGCTCGCGGGCACACCCAAAGCCACCCATGACTGTGACCCTGGGCGCGCCCACGGTCCACCCGACATGGACTGACGAGGCGGTGGCCCAGGTGCGCATCGTCCGGGCAGATCGAACACCACGGAGATTCCCCGATAGGCCCCCGCGGCACGCCACCTAGAACGAACGACGGCCCCCAGGAGACGGGTACTCCCATATTTCTTTTATAGGAGTAATGTTATTTACTTTCAAGTCGTTATTATTGGCGCTGCAACTATCAACTCTTTCCACCACTCTCCTACATTTGTTTCACGAGACAGAAAAATCATTTGCAGATTTTCAGACAATTACTTCGCACAAGACTGTCAAGACCGGTGACAACTTGTGTGTGATCGAAACGACACTCACCATACTCTCCTCTGCTCTTTGTTGGGAACTATAACTATCGGGATACTTACATGAAGGTGCTACACTACCCTATATGTCTTGCATGCCATCACACACAACCATGATCTATCATCTTGAGGTCTCGGGTAGCACATCACATCACATGTGTTCTTCCTCAGCCCAGTGCATTATTCACTGTAGATTCAAGTGAATCTCTAGCTTTTATTACCATCACATGAAACGACAACATTGAAACGATATTGAAACCAAGGCCTCACTGTAACATTATAGCCATATCTCCACCAAAAGTGCAAGCCCACCACTTCGTCCCCGCAATTAGTTGTTTGACCATGTCGGAATCCCATACTCCAACGCAATTTATTCACCCCCTCTTCTTTTTTGGTTTTTGACAGAAAGACCACCGTTGAGTTCTAGGACCATATCTAGTCTGTAGTTCACCCACTATCGAGTCCAACCCAAGTCCCCGACAATTCCAGGCCAAGATGTTCATTGGTCTTAGCGGGCCTGACCAGCAGGGCCCACCACTTGATCATTAGGTTCTGAGATCCCGTCAGAAAACCAATGGAGTTAAGAATCCTTATCACTTTCTTGCCCATAAAATTATCAACCAGTGTCATCCTGTCCTCCCCTTTAGCCACCCATATTTACTTCGATCTCTTTTTCGTAGCCGAAGGACTCCTCTGTTGATCCTTAGTCTCTGAATGAAGGCGTTAGGACTTAGGATGCATCTGATGACCAACACGCCTCAAGCTCCGACCATGCCTGCTTGCTCTCCTTTCAGGTGATCTTTTTGCACGCCCCTTCCTCGAGTGAGGTCTAGTTGGGTTGGTAACTTCCTCGTGTCTCACATTCCTCCTCACTTCCATACAAGGCTCCTCAACATTGATGTGCTCTTGAGACAAATTGCTACGTGGCGGTAGGTCTCTGACATGGGTTGTCCACGTTGACCATGCCACCCCCCAACTCGAGCAAGAGCTCCCATGACTCATATTACTTGACGACATAGACGCCGTCGCGGTCGTATCCTTAGACCCTTGTCCCAGCCGGGAGACACCCTTATCCGCTCGCCCCATTGCAGTTCAGAATCTTCATGTGGGTCACACCCTTCCTCTCCATAAACCAGCCTCCCACAACCAAAGCAAGAATGCGATATTTCTCATATTGGAACTCTTACCCAATTCCCTCTTTGTCTTCCAGTGAAGATCGAGGAAAGAAACTTCTTGCCAAAGGCTCGAATAAAGAGAATTTTGCACAAACTTTGGAATATTCCCTCTTGTCCATCCCTCCTTATCCACGTCCACACATATTGCCCCCCCCCCCAACCAGTCGCCCAATGCCTTACCAAACACTTCACATCTTTTTATCTGGGGGATCCTTGACCCTTACTCAAACATCAATACTACCAAAGGGCATCTTCGATGGCCGAATGTCTCCCACATAATCTCTCAGAACCATGCCACTGAAATCAAACTGCCATGAACCATTATTCATTGTGTGTTTTCAATTGCGTTCACTTCCAAATCTGACCATGAAAACATTGTTGCGCAACGCGCAGAAACGAGTTGTGTGGTGAAGGCCCCACGTTCTTTGCATGGCTCTCTCAAATGCATTGATGTTCAACGGCCTGGACGAGAACACCTTCCCTATCGCCGTCCACGGTCCACCTGGGACTACGATGATAAGGATTAAATGTTTCCAAGTTTGCACTGAATGGAGGTTTTCGCCTGATAAATCACCCTACTTTTTTCCTACTTCGAGTGAAACCTAGAGAGGCTTCTTCGGAGCAGCGCAGCGAGGAAGGTCAGCCGTCGGATCAAGCTCGGCCAGTGCCACCCGTCCATTTGCATCTCTCGCCCCGAGGCCCCGAGCATTCCGCCCCCTGTCATCCACCACCCCCACCGGATTCCATCTCCCTCCTGTTTATTTCTCCTTCCCCTTTCCGCACCCCACCCCACCCCAATCCAAAACCAAAACCCTCGCAAAACCCACCCCTCCTCCTCCCCCTCTGCCATTTCCACCCCCTTCTAATGCCGCGGCAGCAGTAGCCCCGCCCCGCCGCCGCGCCCTCCCCCTCCCCGTCCTCCCGCGATGGCCCTCTCCCGCGCCGCGGCGCTCCGCCTCCCGCTCCCGCGCCTCCTCCGCGGGCCCTCCGCCTCCCTCGTTGCCGCCGCCGGGGCCGCCTCCCGCCGCCGCGCCGCCGCGGGTCCCGCGCCCGCCCTCCGCTTCCTCTGCGCCGTCCCCTCCCCCTCCTCCTCGCGCTCCGGGAAGTCTGCCCCTCGCGCGCGCCGCCGCGACGGCGACGACGACGGGGATGGGGCCGCCGTGACCAAGGAGCGGATTGTGCAGGTGGAGCTCCACAAGGAGGCCACCGACGCGTACATGTCCTACGCCATGTCCGTGCTGCTCGGCCGCGCCCTCCCCGACGTTCGCGACGGGCTCAAGCCGGTGCACCGCCGGATACTGTGAGTTCCCCCCTCTCGTTTATTTACCCCAGCTTGCTCGGTGCGCGCCTTCGCTTGTCGGATTAGAGGCTTCGCTGGATTTACATGTTCGCCAAGTAATTTCGGTCGATTGGGGCTTGGGTGTGCTTGAGCTTGTTTAGGAGCTAGGTTGAAGCTGATTCGTTTGCAGCTCGGTGGTTTAACTCGTTCACCAGCGAGACACCCGATTGCCTTACCATCTCGTTAGTCCATACTACTTTGTAAACAATTGGTGTAAGTTTTCTGGAGAGGGTTTGGTTTTGCCACATGCCCGTAGACTGCAGGGTCTGGAAGTATGCAGGAACGACCTCTAGTGGTAAACCAATAATGGTTGAGCTGTTGTCCAATGGGTTTGATAAAGAAGTACAAATTGTGCGTAGTTTGTGATCAGAGAGTACGTGACCATATATACTGTAGTTGTGAATGGTTCTGGGTTGTTTTTTCTCACTTTGTTCATGCGTCGGATTGCTGTGGGTGTCTTCATTGCTGAATGCAGTCAGATAAGGATATTGTGCGTAGTTTGTGATCAGAGAGTACGTGACCATATATACTGTAGTTGTGAATGGTTCTGGGTTGTTTTTTCTCACTTTGTTCATGCGTTGGATTGCTGTGGGTGTCTTCATTGCTGAATGCAGTCAGATAAGGATATTGTGCGTAGTTTGTGATCAGAGAGTACGTGACCATATATACTGTAGTTGTGAATGGTTCTGGGTTGTTTTTTCTCACTTTGTTCATGCGTCGGATTGCTGTGGGTGTCTTCATTGCTGAATGCAGTCAGATAAGGATTTTGTCCCCATCTCTTTGTAAGAGTAGCCTTGATGGCCGTTTTGGCTATACTAGCCTGTCTAATAAGTCATATCACTTTGAAGAAAAACAAATTGATGTTTTCTTAAATGTTATAATGTTCTGTTGATCACCCTTAGATTGTTGTTGAGTTAAGCAATCAAGTTGTTACCATTAGTTACCAGATAACTTTGTACAGTGTAGCTGCCTGGAGATGCTTATCTTTTGTCAAATTGCTCCCATTGCAGTGAATGTATAGTAAAACAGCTGTTGTGCCTGAATCTGTCTCTTGAGCTAATCTACATTCTGAAGTATCTTAGGTTTACATAGCATCTGAATTCTTACTCTGAAGAAGTACTGAACGATCATATGAGTATTCTTCCATTTCTGAAGTTATCTGTATGACTAGTGCTACGCTAGCACATTTTGCAGATTAGTTTCATTCTAGTATTGTTATTAACCTTGCTCCAACCCATCTGGGTGATATCCTCATTTTCTCTGCAGCTATGCAATGCATGAAATGGGCCTTGCATCTCGTAAGCCATACAGAAAATGTGCCAGAGTCGTTGGTGAGGTATGCATGAAGGAACTCTTGTGTCATTGGTGATTTGAAGCATATATTCCCCTCCTGCTGTACCATGCTGTTGGTTTGTTTTACTTTGCTGTTGACTTTGTATTGTGCAAATAATACGCTCACTCTTACAGCTCCTCTGAGGCCATTAGAGGTCAGCCCAAGCTGATATGACCAGGATCTAAAAAAAACTGAAAACTAAGTACCTTTTGTTTCATGAAAGAGAGTCAAATATCTTCCAATTTCAGAATAGATCTGTAGATCATTTTTTTTTTTGCTTTGCTACTGTTGTGGAGATGGCTTAAAAGGCTTTTGTTTCTTTGGTGTCTCGGTGTGATAGCACTTGGATAGGAGAAGTGTGCATTACCTGTGTAATCAAGCATTTTGTGTTGATAACAGTGTTGCAGTTGCACCATGTAATGGGGTCGTGAATTAGTTGACTTAGTTATACTGCATGGAGTTCAAAAATGGAAATGGTGGCACTATATTGGGTTTACATGTTAATCCACCGTGATTTTATAGAATGTCTTAAGTGTGTCCAGTTATACTGCATGGAGTTCAAAAATGGAAATGGTGGCACTATATTCGGTTTACATGTTAATCCACCGTGATTTTATAGAATGTCTTAAGTGTGTCCACATGGATAAATGTCAACTGCACACCCCAAACCATGTTTTTCCCTCATAAGTAGAAACACTAACATGTACATTAGAACCATCGAATCATCAGGAATACAGTCCCCTCCCTCCCTAGTATGGCTTCCCTAGTATTTGGATGCGGTGGACACGCTATAATGGTGATTTTTCCCATTTAACATCAGTATCCAGCAAAGCACTTTCCAAATAATCGCTCTCTCAAATAGTAAATTCATTTTCATGCTGTGCGTTGAAGTTTTTGAGACTCCGCTCTGTCAAAGAAGCAATTTGTTGCAGTTATTGTGGTATGACTGTAAGCTAATAGGTGTTTGTTTTTTTGTTCAATTGCATCTTCATGGCGAACAAACTATTTGCTTCTGGGCTTCTAGGGTATCATATAACAGCAGCAATAACCATTAAACCAATACACTAAAAAGAGTTTTGTTTTGGAGCAGGCACATTTTGTTATACCACTGTGATCATATTTTCAGTTTATTTTGCACCACTTATTTTGCTACAGAACTGGTGGTCTCAAAACTGCATATCATGTTTGTCTAGCCTGCCCATGGATTTGGAGTTATCTAGTTAAGCATATATCGGCTCACCTATCTAGTTCCTTACCCTTAGAGGCAGGACCAGAAAATTTATAATCACCTAGGCTGAGTTGTGAATGAGTTGCTACTTGCCACATTTGACATAGTTACAATGATAAATTGGAAAATTTCAGGTTGTAAATAAATCAGCAAAAATGTTATTTATGTTGATGGATAATGTCAGAGCAGCATTACCTCTGTACCTCTTTTGATAACATTTTTGAACAATATTGTGGTTTTCGGCTGATGCCTTTCTGCCTATTAGGTGTACGGACGTGAACTTTTCATATTTCTTGCAGGTACTCGGTAAATTCCATCCTCATGGAGATTCAGCCGTCTATGAAACTTTAGTGCGAATGGCTCAGGTAACATTACTGTGTAGATGTTATTTTTAAGGCCAGGTGGTGTCATGACATTTGACAGGTCATCCGTTTAAGTTTTTTTATCTGTCTATGTATTCCATGAAAGAATGCCATACAATGTAAATTCGTGCACTTCACCAGACCTATTCCCCTTTTGGGTGGGTCACGATAAGCAGATGCTGATTGATCCTCATTTAAACTTGGGTACTTGCATTATATGTCAATTTAGATAGCCATGACAGGAAACAGAGTTTAGTGACTGGACAACCTCTGTAAACTATATTACAGTAGTATTAATTAATTAATACTCTCTCCGTCCCAAAATAAGTGACTCGACTTTATACTAACTTTGTACTAAAGCTAGTACAAAGTTGAGTCACTTATTTTGGGACGGAGGGAGTATGAAATAGTAGTGACAATTCAGTTCATGTTAGGCAGATACCTGAATATTTCAAATTGTACGTACTAATTTTTGCATGTAGAATTTCTATATCTATCACATCTCTCCAATTTAAAACCAAGCTACACTCGTGAAGCTGCATCACATATGTCAAATTTGCTTGCAGGACTTTTCAATGAGGTACCCACTTGTTCAAGGACATGGTAACTTTGGTTCAATAGATGCCGATCCTCCCGCTGCAATGCGATACACAGAGTGCCGCTTGGATGTAGGTTTTGGTCCACTTCAATTTTTTTAGGTGAGCTGACTTTTTCACCAACTGAAGTCTCACGGCCCCTCTTGTTATTTTGCAGCCATTAACAGAAGCCATGTTCCTGACTGATTTGGAGCTGAATACAGTAAATCTTTGCGCTTCAGTTCTTATGTGTTTCTCTGTGTGTGTGCATGCACATGTTTGTGTGGATGTTCCTTTTTCCTACCTATTTCATGCTACTCGTTTGCCATTGGACAGGTTGACTACGTTCCGAACTTTGATAATTCACAGAAAGAACCATCTCTGTTGCCAGCTCGTGTTCCATCACTACTGTTGAATGGATCTTCTGGAATTGCAGTATGAGCTCTTTTATAAGCTTATTAAGAAGAGTTCAGCTCATTTCAGCACCTATTTATGCTAAAAAGAGATGTGATGTTCTGGATATGATTTTTTTTTATGTGGTATTATTTCAGGTTGGAATGGCGACGAATATTCCTCCCCACAATCTGGGAGAACTTGTTGATGCACTCTCTGCTATAATTCAAAACCCTGATGCTACGGTAAGTATTCTATCATTATCTCCTTTTCAATCAATCGATCTTTGTTTGTTAATTGCATCATAGTACATAGCATGATGAACCCATAAATAACCAGTTGTTGGTCGCTGGTGGCACATTTGGTTAAAGCACTCAGGTGATGCCTGGTAGGCCTTTAGTGATAGAATTTGTCAATGCATGTTCATATAAATCAAGGGAAGAGCATGCTGTCCTTTTCTGATATATGGTCATGCTGCACTTCTCTGATCATGACCAAAGCTTTGGAAGTACAATTGCAATGCTAGTTGCTTAGCCTTCATTCTTTTGTGCTAAAACTACGTGGAAGACACTAGGGCCAGGATACTAGTACTCCCTTTGTCCCATAATATAAGATCATTTTTCAAGCTATGTTGTGGGACGGAGGGAGTATAAGGCAATTGCCCAGCCGAAACTTGCTGATGTAGCATGTCAGGTCTGTTGGCCAATTATAAGTGCTGCCATGCTGGTCTTGGATTGTGTCTGGGAAGCCTTCCGAATGATTGCCCTTAGTAGCAGAATGTTCTAATAGCTTCTTTGGCCGAATTGAAGTGTATAATTTACGCATTCGCACATCTGAGCTGTAGAAGCAACACCACTAAATTGTTATGTACTCCCTCCATTCCATATTAGTTGTCGCTCAAACGGATGTATCACTGTTTCGGTGACAACTAATATGGAACGGAGGGAATATTTGTTAAGTAGCTGCTACTCTTTCTCTTAAGCAATTAAGCAGAACAAGTGGACAACAATCTCTGCGGGCAAACTCTTGTAGTTGTTTGTTTTACTTAAGGCATAGTGAATCAATCTAATTGTCTAAAAGAAAAGGGCAGCATGCAATTGTACTGTGCTCAATAATTGTCTGATTGTCTCTTAATAAAAAGTACAAGTGCATCATTTGCATATTCTCTAAAGAAAATATCCTCAGAACATTGGCATTGGTGTAGTCATACTAGGATAAATTCTTAGGTTCACAGCAGTTGACTGTTGCTCTTAAATGGATTTCTCTAGTTCTGTTCACTTCCAAGTCTTCTACTCCTTCTGCTTCTACATTTTATTGATTCTCATTATCTTGATTGTGATTCTCTGTTGTATGCAAGCTCCAAGAACTACTGGAATACATGCCTGGTCCTGACTTTCCTACAGGAGGGATACTCATGGGAAATGATGGGTACTGGATTCATATTTCATTGGTCTTGTTTCCCTTTACCATACACTAAGGTGTTATATTCTGCATTTCTTTTTCTGCTTGCATAGTATTTTGGAGGCCTATAGAACCGGGCGTGGTCGAATTGTGATGAGAGGCAAAACCGTCATGGAAACAATTGATGAGAAAACCAAGCGCACGGCTATCATAATTAATGAGGTTTGATTCCTGTTAGTATTTTCAGAGCAATGCCTTTTTGACAGTCCATATTACCTTGTAATCAAGTTACCTTTGTAACCAAGTGAACATATTTTACAATTTGTAATTCTTTATCCTTATGTGCAGGTTCCGTACCAGACAAATAAATCTACTCTAGTCCAAAGGATAGCGGAGCTTGTTGAAGACAAGGTAACTTCATTTGGGACATAATTAGTTATTTTTTATTACTTGTGCTGTAGCCTTTTGGTGTTTGGGTTTATCCATAAAAAAACAGGACGTAAGTTAGTTGGTTGGCTGTAACTTAAGCTTAATTTGAATTCTGTCATTGATACCACCACTATGAACCACCAACCCATTTTTGGTACTAAGTGCAGGTGTTAGAAGGCATCAGTGATATTCGGGATGAAAGTGACCGTGCTGGAATGCGTGTAGTTATCGAGGTTTGTACTATCATCTTTGACTTTATGTGCTGAGCTTATCTTTATCATTTAAGGCTGAAATTACGGGTCCAAGGATATTAGTTGTCTTGTTGCTTATGTGGAATCCATTACCTTCTCTTTCATACCGTTCCAGGTGAAAAGAGGTGCAAATCCTGCCATTGTCCTGAACAACCTGTATCGTCATACAGCATTGCAGTCTAGTTTTAGCTGCAACATGGTAGCGTAAGTAATCATTTATATAGTTGTATGGTTTTGTTTCTTTTGGTCATGTGTTCTACGGTAAAAGCAGGACTGTAAATTGTTCACATGGTGCATAGTATTTGCTCTTCATTTTCTTTTCTGATGTCGTTGTATGACAGGGAGACTATCAATCATGTTTCACCCTTAGCCACTAGAAGCATCCATTGACCCATACCATGCATTAACTTATTTGCAAAAAATGCAATCACATATGGAGAACTGGATGCCATGTTTGATGCAATACACACGTCAAACGTGATATGTACCAGCACGACTAAAATAATTGGCAGAATTGTTTATTTGATGTAACAACAGCTATTTAAGGCCTTATGTGAAGCTCCTGCGAAGAAGAGTACCTTACGTCAAGCTATGCATGCATCCCTGTATGAAGGCAATCTGATGATCCTAATAATTTTTTTAAGATCTCGGTTGACGTGTTTGAGCTCTTTATTTTAAAGAAATCTATTATGGTTATCTGTACCATATAAATCACATTTTAGGTTCGGATGCTCCCATTCAAAACCTTTAATCCAATTTATTAAATATACATCCAGTGGTTGTGGACTAATGTACCCTACCCTAATCTCTCCTGTACTTTTAAGTTCTTTATTGTCGTTATTGCCTCCTAATTACACTCTAAATAAAAAATGTTGCTATTTTTTTAATAAAAAGTGTCCATTTCTGACTCTCAAGACGTGCATGTTATCTATACTGGCCTTTCTTAAAAGTGTGCACAAACATGTTTTGATAATTCTCTTCCACATCAAAGTTTCAAGATAAGAACATGTAAAAATTGGTAAGTGTACATGTAAATTATAAGAGGTTTTTTTTCATGCTTTGATTATGTTAATCAAACGTGCATTGTCTGTGCATGGTTGCCATACTATCTAGAATTTGTATCTATGTCATTGCATTTTTAAACAGTAATAACTAACTCGACCTGTCTTCAGTTCTTACATCTGTTTTTTTCCTTGACTTGTTCAGTATTCTTGATGGGCATCCAAAACTGATGGGACTGAAGGAAATTCTTCAGGTGCTGTGATGTTCACCCTATCCTGTCCATTCCCATTCCATGTCATGTTCAATGGAGTTAATGTTTCTGTATGTCATGTCCACTAGAAAATATGTGTTGATTCTATCTGAAGTTGCAAATGCTAGTGTGCTATACTGTATACCATGACATTAAGTAACTAACTGTTGGACAATAATTAACCTTCAGTAGTTTATCTTTGAGAAAAAGCTTTCATAAGATACATTCAGCAATTGTAGTTACTGCACATGCACACTCCAAAATTATGATTGATTACTAGGATACATGATCTAGCAGTTTATGTCCTTTTGAACTTCAGGCCTAACTTTCCATTGAAATCCTGATTGTGCTCTAGGCGTTCCTTGACTTCAGATGCTCTGTTATTGAAAGGCGTGCAAAGTTTAAGCTTTCACAAGCTCTAGAAAGAAAGCATATTGTGGAGGTAAATCATTTGGATATTCTGCCTTGTTTGGACAACAAAAGGTCGATGGTTAATTTGCTTAGTCCTGCAGGGCATTGTCATTGGTCTTGACAATTTAGATGCTGTAATTCAAGTGATAAGAGAAACATCAAATCACACCGTGGCAAAGGAAGCTTTAGCAAAGGGTAACGTTTTCTAGTTCAATTTTGTCGGTTTTATTTCATTTAGTCATAATGTTGATCTTTCCATGAGGTAAAATCTAGAAATTGTTCAATGATGTGACTCACACTATCTCCTATTTTCTGTTCTTCTAACCTTAGCTCTACAGTTCTACAACAGTTCCATTAAAAATACCTGGTTGAGTGCTTTTTAGTTGTTATCTTTAACTCACAGGATTCACAGCTATAATGTGGCCAAGCTTAAACAAACATAGTTGCAGGTTGCATTTGTTATCCAACTTCTCCTAGAGATTCCATTGTAGAAACTGGTGTTAAGGCTATAATTGGCTGTGGCAAATTATAATGCAGCCGAATGCTGTACAGTTATTCCTGCATCATGCAAATTTGCAGTACAAGGGCACTAGTATGGACATGTTTTTGTTCAATATTTTCCTTGATTAATTTTGTTACTGGAACTCAAGAATGAAGATTTGATTTTGAGTTCTGCACATAACTAACACTAGCACCACTGTATTCTTATCCTTCTGATTTTTCCATGCTGGTTAATGTTGAAGTGTGTATGTGGATTGCCTAGCCCTTTCCATCAGTTTGGACTTTTGGTTGCGTTGGCTAGTGCATGAAGCTTAACAGTTAACACTGGTTTTGTTTTCAAAGTACCATCAGCGATTATATTAAGAAGAGCAATCAACTATGTGAATGGTTTCTTCATGTATTGACCACATTAACATCCATTATTACAAAGTAGTGACGTCAAATAACGTGATGATTGATTGACTATATGTGCTTTTGGCAGATCTGTATGTTTTACCCTGAATTACATTTGCAGAATATGGTCTATCTGAGAAGCAAGCAGAAGCACTTTTGGACATTACACTTAGGAAACTTACTTCCCTTGAGGTTGCCATTTATAGATTCCATTTGTCTCACAATTAATCAAAATTATTTACCTATTTGGGGAATCTGAATGGACCTCTGTTTGTTGCAGCGGAAGAAGTTTATTGATGAAGCTAATTCATTGTCGGAGAGCATTTCAAAGTTAAATGAGCTCCTGTCAAGCAAGAAACTTATGTTTCAGGTTCGTCATTTTAAGCTCTTCATCTATTCTGCTTGTTCTATATTTATCTGGCATTATATCCTGTTATCTTCTGAGCTCTATGAACTATTTTCTTGATGTAGGAAAAGTATTAACAATATACCTAAAAATCTGAATTCTCTTCAGTTTTGTTGGTAAAGAATATCAATGCTAAGTGTTAACATGTGAGAAAATGAAAACCTGGTGATAAAACTGGTCATTTTCCCGTCATTTCACTTGACTTTCTGTGTCCCTCGCTTTCTCATCTCCTATGTCTCTTTAACTTCTGATTCCTAGATATATCCAAAGGTACTTTTCAAGGGGTACTCATGTTAGTTTCATCAAATAAATAGCATGACAGGCCAAATATCACCTTGCTTTGTCAGGAGTCACTGATATATGTATGATCCATGTGATGGTGCCTTCCTGCCATGCTATTACCTCAGTTGCTGAAAATACAGTATCATTGTGATATCTAGGATGCCTGGTTTACTTTTGACCGGTCGAGCATTTTGTTTCCGTTTGCGGAGAATGATAGAGTTTAGTGATCAAACCAACATAAGAGTTATCACAATCCACAATCAGAACCGATGCCCTTTGACATGCAGGAAGGAGCAGCATGAGTAAACAAATTAATAGTACCAACTCCAGACGCCAATCTAGCTATATCATGAACAACCTATTACACTCTCCTCGAAACCTTGGACACACGAGCACCTGGCAGAAGAAGTAAAACAACCGTGGCCTCATTGCTTACCTGATGAATAACCAATCGATCATCCTTTGAGAAATTAGGGCTTGCATAACCGCCACACTGGACTCTGGCAATGGGCTAATGGCATAGATGCATAGTCGAAGGCCCTCCAGGCATGCGAGGACGTCCCCTAACTCTGCACTAGAACATGCTGGCAGAACATGCTATGCCGTTAAAACAACTTAAGCTCGTGAGTCCCAAATTACCATACCTGCACTTGAAGCACCATCAGTTTGGTTAAACAAGGTATCCACATTTCATTTTCACCCACCCCTCTGGTGGGGATTTCCACTTAGGCTTGTCCAGGGAGTTCTGGCATGTGATACATTGTCCCAATTATTCTCCTGCCAGACCCTTCGCCTTTCATTGTTAAAACTTGATTTGTCCTGTTCTCAGTGACTCATAGCTTATGAGAAGTGAAACTGTAGCTGTTACTGTATCTTGGCCATCTCCAGAGATTGAATTGTTCTGCAAATGCCATGCTTACCAAAAGATGGAACTGTTCTGCAAATGCTACACTCACCAAAACAGTATCAGAATTTCTGCCTTGTCGACTCGCCGGCGCTAGCAAGCATGTTTAGCAGCCACTCCTTCTGTGTGCAGAACATCTTTCAGCAGAGAGACTCCAGGCCAAACTCATCTCAGCCCACAATGCTCTAGCCTCTTTGTAGCGGAGGAATATGTTCCTGACCTCCATGTGAACACCTTTACTTTCTGTGGCACTTTACAAGTCCAAACTGTTCCTAGCCTTTACTTGGCTCGAACCAGTTAAGAGCTTCTTTAATGACCTGAGCCTGGTGTGCATTGCCCCTCCTAAACATCATACTATCATCTGCAAAAGGCAAATGAGAATTCCCTGTAGCTCTCCCAACAGTTTTTTAGCTACCAACCTCATCATGAATAGTATGAGAGAGTTCTAGCAACAAATAAGAACATGTATGGTGAAAGAGGGCCACCTTGTCGAGCATAGTTTGTGCAGATTCGAGCCACTGTACATTCAATACAACTGGTAGAAAATGCTTTCTAGGCTCTGTAATTTCTTAGCTGTTAATTAACTAGTGTCTGCACTGTTTTTTCCTCTGGGATAAATATCTTCAGATTGCACTCCCAGTTATTAACGCTTTTTTCTGGTGGGTGTGTTAGCTTATCGAACAAGAAGCAGCTGATTTAAAGAGCAAATTTGCTACCCCACGACGTTCTTTCCTAGAAGATTCAGCAAACGGCGAAGTTGATGATATGGATGTTATTCCTAACGAAGAAATGCTTTTGGTAAGAAACACAAATATGTATTAATGTACCCTTATGGTCCTAGGTAGATTTTTGCTGAACCCATTTTCCTTTTCTTACTTATGTTTGCACCTCTCTTAACCTGACAACATTTGGCACCTGAAGATTCTTAGCGAGAAAGGCTATCTTAAGCGGATGAATCCCAACACCTTCAATTTACAAAACCGGGGGACAATTGGAAAATCTGTTGGAAAGATGCGAACGAATGACAATATGTCGGATTTCATTGTCTGCCAAACACATGACCATATTCTTTATTTCAGGTATGTGAACCCTTATTGGGAAAATTCCTCTTCTATTGGAATTGAACTGTTTCAGACAGGGCCTTCCTGTGTATGTGGGGAAGTGATTCATAACTTTTATATAGTGTTTTCAGTCAACTAGAATGTTCAACCGAGTCCCTTCAAGTTCATTCCATTACTATTGTTTACAGCTTGTCTGGAATAGTGACATTTGAATTGCCCTTCATAAGCTATGACACTCTACCAATTAAATAATATCTTGAAAACCAAAATATACTCTTGAAATATGTTTTTGCATTTGAAGCAGTTCACATGGCTTGCCTGAATTTAAAATTTAAATTATGTTTCATTGTTTTGTTCTCTCATGTAACTGGATTATTGAACGATGTTTGATTCAGTGACAAGGGGATAGTATACTCTGAACGTGCTTATAAGATACCTGAATGCACAAGAGTTGCTGCTGGGACTCCATTAGTACAGGTACAGGGCTTGATAATATGCCATGCTAATGCAATTTAGCAGATGACAAACTGACCGACCATTACTTTGATTGTTCGTCTTCAGCTGCTCAATTTGTCTGATGGGGAGAGAATAACCTCCATTGTTCCTGTGAATAAATTTGTTGAAGACCAATATTTAGTGATGCTGACTGTTAACGGCTATATCAAGAAAGTTCCTCTTAATGCCTTCGCGTCAATCAGGTCAACAGGAATCATTTCAATGCGCCTGGTATACTAGCTCATGTGTCTGTTTCTTCTGAATAACATACTTCTGGGTTATCTTGAATTTGTGATGTATCATTTACCATTTTAATATGTTAGGTTCCCGGCGACGAGCTCAAGTGGGTCCGTCTCTGTAGGGATGACGACCTTGTTGCTTTGGCTTCACAAAGTGGGATGGTTATAGTCAACACATGCAACAAGGTAGGATGCAAAAATGCATCTCTGTGTATTGTATTTTTTGTGATTAACTGATGCTTGCGAAGTCGAATGACCAATGGTGCAAGTGGAGAAAATGTTGACTGAACTGGTTTTCCATGTGATAGAAAGTTATATACTCCAAAATTTAAGGTGTGTCGATTTTCATGCAAGTCAAACTTGTGTATGTTTGACTGAGATTATAGAATAAAGTATGAACATCTACAATACAAAATAAATAAAATATGAAACTACTTTTCATGATGAATCTAATTATACAAATTTGGTACTGTAGATATTGATATTTTTATCTAAAAACTTGGTCAAACACGCACAGGTTTGACTTTTGAAAAACCTAATACACCTTATATTTTGGAACGGAGGGAGTATGACGAAAGAAATATTGGGGCTTATTTTGATTTCTCAAATCACATGTTCGCAGATATCTGATAAATGATTGAGCTGAGCATGCCATTGTTCAGAAATATCAGTTCAAATAATTTTATCTAAAGCCTATCACTAATTTCAGCAAGTATTATCTTTCTTGTGTTATGCTAGTGACTTTAAATGTTTCAGAAGTGACAAGCAATAATACTTGACTTTAAATGTTTCAGAAGTGACAAGCAATAAAGAATAGATATTTCTTCTGTTCTTTTATTGTCTGTTTCTTGTTAGAAATGATATTTTGTCTCCTTTGGATTTGTTTGCCTGCTGCTTCATGTGTACCATTTTTTCTTTGCCAATTCACTGACATCTATTCTTTATATTTAATTATATTTGCTCCACATCCCAGCTTCGTCCGCATGGAAGAACTACAAGAGGTATGGGTGCAATGAGGCTAAAGGAAGATGACAAGATGGCAGCCATGGATATAATTCCATCGACAACCCATACAATGCCTGGAAAAACTGTCAGCAGGTAGTTTGGCACCAATTTTTTTGAATTTTAAAAATCAGCTCGTAATTAGCAAGACCAGATGGATGAAGTTCATCAAAATTTAACAGTTCAGTAAAATAATAAGGAAGAAAATTTGTTCTTTCAAGAAATCCAATGCATTGATGGTAGGTGAATTGTATTCAGTTTGGCTTGTCTCAATGCATTTAAAAAGTATCCTCTTTGACAGTGCTTTTTGATGCCAGTGGTTTGTGCAACTTTGCAGTCTGAACTGCCTTCCGGCTACTGCCCAATCACTGACCAAATTATCTTTGAACTATTTATGCATTCCAGGGTCAGAGACTTGAGTCCTCCATGGCTGCTCTTCATAGCTGAAAATGGTTATGGGAAGCGTGTGCCCCTAAATGCTTTCCGTCAATCAAGCTTCAATAGAGTAGGCTTGCGAGGCTACAAGGTATAGTAAAGTTTCTGATTTACCGTGTTCAGCGAATCGTTTTGTCTAGAGTACCTCATATTGAATAAAACGTGAAGTACACCTTGGAACTTGTAGCTTCTGTTGTCACTGAAATTTGTCACGCCTAAAAGATTCAAGTACATTTAACCTGAAAATAACCTTCAGATGGTTACATCATTCATCTGAGCTTCATGGAGTTGTTGATAGTATATGCTATTTTGGCTTGCAGCTTCCAGAAGATTGCCGCTTAGCTGCTGTGTTTGTCGTTGGGGAACCGACTGGTAACTTCTGCTGCAGTCCTTTTTTGTTTCCTAACGACAGATAAGCTTTGTTTTAACATGTTGATTTTTTGTGTGTACAAATCAAATGACAGATGACGATGCAAGTGAGGAGCAGGTTGTTTTAGTTAGCCATGGTGGCACTGTAAACAGAATCAAGGTCAAAGATATATCCATCCAGGGTCGTGGGGCAAAGTAATACTCGCTCTCCCTCTCTCTCTCTCTCCAAGTTTATAATGTAATCTAAATGCTTCTGCCGAGTATTTCAAAGCCGAGATGTTCCTTGTTTCAAGCATTGATCTAGGACAAGCTCTGTAGTATTCAAGTTCTTCTCGCATTCCCTTAAAGGTCTATTGTCAAATGCTACCTCTAGTTGTGTTTACCTCATGCACGTTTTAGATCACTAAATCACAGACCTCTAGTTGTGTTTACCTCATGCTTGTACACTCGACACTAATTGCTCTGCTTGGTGTGCCACAGGGGAGTAATTCTGATGAGGCTGGAGCATGCTGGGAAGATCCAGTCAGCTTCACTAATATCAGCCACAGCCGCGGAAGAGATCTTGGAAGATTGATTCAGCTTACATTACAAGACGGAAGAAGTAGATTCTGGTGGTTCGTGTTGCATTCCAAGCTGGGGAGAGCTGCAAATTTTGTTATGTTGGGTGGCTCATGCTGTTCTCCAGTGGAAGCTAGGAATGATATCGTGATTTGACGCTGATTCGGCGGGGTAGAAGTAGAACTCTGGCTGCCATTAACGTTTGTCTAGAAACTGATGTACTACTCATCATGCCATTAGCAGTCGATGTAAATCTTGCACGCTGGGTTGCAAAATTTGTTTCTCTATGGTCAGAGAGACCCCTTCTGTTATCAGTGCTCTTATCCCACTGGCGTTGAGTGATGCCTTTTTTTTGGAAGGTGGAACACCTAGCATTCCATTAGGTGGTGGTTACCGTCATCCGCAGCATAGTTTAACATGAGGGGGTAGTTTGGAAGTCACACGGAAATGGCCTTCCATCACAGCCCTAGCACCTTGACCACCTAGCAAATGTTAGATCCAAAGCTTGTTTCAGAGCACATAGTTTGTGGCGAAGAAGATTCATTTAAAAACCCATTGAATACAGAACCAAAACTGCCTGCCCCTAACTTCTTTGTGAATTTTGTTGTGGCACGCTGTCAATCAGTGTATCTAAATGCAGTGATTCTGTTACAACCTTGAACACAATCCAGTATACAGCTAGTGCTCTTACTTTTGTTTCTCCAAATCTTTACCTTTCTCCAGTTGAATTGATAGTGCCACCACATTGTAATGCGGTGCAAGAACAGTTACTCAGGCAAACTTGTGCGCAGACACTCGCGCTTGCAACAGCTTTTACTTTTGAGGCATTCTCATGCAACTCAACGTTTGGCACAGAGTAGAACTTGTCTGCAGTCTAAGGGAATATTTCTCGAGCACCCAGTGGTTCTATCTTCTACTCCCTCTGTCCCATAATGTAAAATGTTTTTTAACCCTAGTGTAGTGTAAAAAATCATCTTATATTATGGGATGGAGGGAGTAGCTCCCAATCTTTTGGGGATGTTATGGTGAAGCCCTCCATGCAATTGCAATATGGAAGTGTGTTATCATTGCAAATTGTGAAAGGTCCACTACCCATTCCAAAATCTTTGTCAAGTGTGTGGGGTAACTTTCCGCTGCTGCAAAAAGGCAGACCCCAGCAATGCTGCCCAGGCCCCATCACCTCTGGTGGTGGCTTCCGCTTGGGCGGTGAGGCAGCAATTTGTTTGGCTAGGTGATGAGTATAATTCCGACCATTCCCCCCGAGAGCTGGAAGGTGAACTCGTTGGCATTCAGGCGCCTGTTCCCCGTGTGGCCTGTTCCGCTCAGTCCAGCAGCTCCATTAACAGGCAGATGGTGCGCATCCTCGTTTGCTCCGGCAAGTTATTCAGGTGGAGATCGGGCACTTATAAGTTCTGTGCCTTGTGGCCGCACGCGAGCGCATAAGTTCCACTTCCACACCGCCGCCTCATGATATTCGTACACGAGGGATGATGTTTCGCCACATCCAATGATGTCCTATCTCTCCCTGGGCAGTTCTTTTTCCAGATCGAGCTCCTAACTTTCTCCTTCCAACCAGCAGCTGTTGATAACTTTGTATGTCGACTTAACAGAGAGCAATCCCTTGGGTGTCGCAATGACACGCAGGCGCTGTATAGTTTGCTCGCACAAGGGACCTTCTCGTCTTTCTGAGGTGTGCCTTTGAGCAGCTCCATTCTTATCCTCATCAAAAAAGCATATCGTACTATCTTCTTTCCCAGGTGCTACTAACAAATGCGCAAATAAAAGTGGAGCAGTGCTGAATATATACAGGAATAGATAGATAGATAGATGCTTGAACACTTATTACGAAATTGAACAGGACTCTCTTTAGCTGTTTACTTCACAAACATCTTAGGGCTCGAATACAATAAAACAATAGTATGACAGTGAAACCACAGCCGGAGCTGGCTCAGTAACTGTTGATCTCAGGAAAATACACAGTACATACGGGAATAGCATAGCACCATCCCATCCCAACACAATCCCTAGGTACCCGGTGATTCAATCGTCCATCCAAAGCGCTCCTAGCTCCTTCAAAATCTTGACGAAAATTTAGGGCTGCAAGTGCGTTCAAATGGATGGCATTAATGAACTGACAAACAAGTCATTGTAAATAAATTTCACAGATGGGAGACTGCGTCCCTCTTCTAGAGAAGGAAGTTTTGAAGACAACCACCGAGAAGGAAAGCCTATGCATACCTTGCTGGCAATGTTGCTGGACAGCCAGTCCAGGCCTTCATACAGTCCCTCCCCTGTTGTAGCACAAGTGCTCTGGATGTACCTGCAAGCAACAACAACAACAATTTATTACTCCCTCCGTAAAGAAATATAAGAGCACCAACATGCATTACAAAGCCAAAGGGCAGCAGATCAATTTCATTTTCTTCACACAAGTACTGTAAAATTATTATATGTGTTGGTTGGGGCAAATGAGCCAGTTATAACGACAAGGATGACGATCATATATATCTTAAATTACAGAAAAGACAAGCAAGGGAAGTCTGCGCATGGCTACCAGTGTCGCTGGCGAAGGGAGTGCAGGCCAAGCTTATCAGTGATCTCAGCAGCATTCATGGCATTTGGAAGATCTTGCTTGTTAGCAAACACAAGCAGCACAGCATCACGTAACTCATCCTGCAATCAGTGAACATGTCAACTGTGAGCACTCGAAATCGCTAGGATAAAGTACAACAAGTAATGCAGATGGGACCGTTGCGTAGTGTAAGAATTTACCTCATTCAGCATCCTGTGGAGCTCATCCCTTGCTTCAACAACACGGTCCCTATCGTTGCTGTCCACAACAAAGATGAGACCCTGTGTGTTCTGGAAGTAATGCCTCCACAGTGGCCTGATCTGTTTTTACAAACATGCTAAACATTAGAATCCATTTTAACAAAAGCTGCGTGACAAATCCAGAGAAGGGAGATACGAGCTCTATATTGTTCCATAGTGTATTAGAAATTAGGTGTGAGATACTAGTACATCATACATTGCAGGTACTATAAAAACAATTCCTATATTGTTCCATAGTGTATTAGAAATTATGTGCGAGACACTGGTACATCATACATTGCAGGTACTATAAAAACAATTCCTATATTGTTCCATAGTGTATTAGAAATTATGTGTGAGATACTGGAAAATCATACATTGCAGGTACTATAAAAACAATTCAGTTTCAAGGCGCATCATATGTTATTTATGTACCTTGTCCTGACCCCCGACATCCCAGACAGTGAAGCTGATGTTCTTGTACTCCACAGTTTCAACATTGAACCCTGTATTCGGAGGAAAGACAATTTTGAGAAAAACAGAGAGAACATGTATTGCAGATTAACAAATGTCCATATCTGACCTACAGTATAATATAATTTGCATGAAAGGACAAGATGGTCTAGCCTTTCAGCACAGTCCATAAAATGCACATGAGGATATTATACTGGCAAATAATATCATCCAATGGCATACGAAGCAAGCAGTCGATTTACAAAAGGCAATATTAAGTCAACTTCAGTGTACTTTGAGATAGGGTAGCTAGTTGGTTGTAGTGGGCTTTTAATTACTCACTGGATGCTCCAAAACTGCATGAGCGTTACTATCAATGACTTCCTGTTGGCATATAGGCATTTGTTTGTTACTATCAATGACTTCCTATTGGCATGTAGGCATTTGTTTAAAGGGAAACTTGACCATACCAAAGTAACTGGAACTTCGCCAAAGGACATCTAGCTCAGGACCGATTTTCTTACGTTTATATGGTTGTAAGAAAGAAATGCAACAACCGGTAAATCTGGGACTTGTCTGTCGTTATGTCAATATATATCCCTATGAGCAGCATAAGTGCACTGCCCGTGACCTGCAGAGAGATCCTAATGAACAAAAACTACCTAACCATTTTTTAGATCATCCAACTACCTAGCCATTAATAGCTTCATATTGATATTCTAGCAGTTATTTTGCAAAACTTGCGTTTCGAAATAGCACCGGCTGGGATCACATTGCCAAGCATTTGCATGTTCCGCTACAGATTCCCAATTTAAGCAATAACTTGGTATGAATAAATAGGCAGGAATCATGCGATGCGCGCAGGACCGGTGCTCACCGATGGTGGGGATGGTGGTGACGATCTCGCCGAGCTTGAGCTTGTAGAGGATGGTGGTCTTTCCGGCGGCGTCGAGACCCACCATCAGGATCCGCATCTCCTTCTTGGCGAACAGGCGGCTGAACAGCTTGGTGAACGTGAGCCCCATCTCCTCTCCTCCCGCGTAGGTGCTCTTCCTCCCGGCTCGCCTCTCCTGCAACACGGAATCACGATCCCCACGCGTCAGACGGCATCCCATTTCGCTAGATCTAAACGCGGCGCGCCAGATCCGGGCCCCAACCGAACGGCCCCGGGATCACCGATCGCCATGCGCCCGGCCCCGCGATCTACGCGCCGGGCACGGGATCCGCATGCGGATCCAGCGCGCGGCGAGGA